>NW_028274820.1:103183668-103496668 GCF_037043125.1 Eumetopias jubatus
TTCTTTTCAATGGGTGAATCGCCAGACTCACTAGAAACTTCTGTGGGCTCGGGTCCTTGGCCCGCTCCGAGCCTCGGTGCTCTGAGTTACGACATGGGACTAACAGGTAATGTTCTCCTCGCAGGTGACGATGCGACTAACTGGGCTCGAAGGTGACGATATTCAGCGGGGTGTCAGCGCGAAGAGCCAAAGGCAGTAAACGCTTTCACTCCCTAGAGTGACCCAGCCAGAAGCGGACAGAGATTCGCCGTTCCCACTTCCCCCGCCGGCACGTTGACACGGCCACGCCTCCGGAAGGGACGTCACAACGCCGCGCGCTCCGCAGCCGGCCTGGGGCTTCCGGGCCTGGCCACGCCTCCCCGGCCACGACGGAGCCTCCGAAGCTTGGCTTTCTCCACACCACGTGCCTGGAGTTGAAGAGCAACTGCAAACTATACTTAGAAAATGCTTCACAATGACAGAAGGCACAGGGTGTTACCAATGAACCAATGAACAGGATAGAAAGAAGGCTGGCTCAATCCGGTTCCAATCTGCAGGAAAAAACTCTTGGGGCTTCTTGAGTACCTTTGAAAACTTTGTTTCAACTGATACGCAATTTGCTCAAAGTGTTACCAGTTTTAAAATGTACTTTTTAGTAGGATTTTCAAACAGCCAAATGTGATAATTAGGTAAGGAAAGATGGAAAATAAAATTTTAATATAGAAATGATTTTTTTAAAACCGTAAGCTCTAAGAGATTCTGGCAGTCTAAATGCCAAGTGGAACATCTGTGTTCCAAAAAGTGGGAATCTGGTTCCTCTGACGCGCTTCACTGTTCTCTATACAGTTTTACCCTGATTTTCAGTAATTAAGCTGATCGTGGGGCTTTTAAAATTAACGCTGATGAACAGCTAAAGCTCTTGAAAACTACCTAATTTGGTTTCTTACTAAATTTTTACATCAGAGCTTGTCCGGTGGATTTAACACTACCTGAGGCATCTCCCCTGTCTCTGATAGCTCTCTGCTGCACGAGGAGGCGGCTGGCTTCTTAGGTGAGGTCTCCACGCTCCAGCCCAGCTGACGTGGTGAACTGGTTTGCCCCTTTTTTTTCTGGCACTTCTATGTCACAAAGTTCCTTCTACTTCAAGTGCACTTACCTATTACCATTCTACCTATGAAACCCGGTTGACCTTTAACTTCTAACTCCACAACCGAAGTTACCCACGTCACCCCAGTCAAGGTTGACACTCCCTTCTCTCTACTCCCACAGTACCTCATTCAGCTCCTGTTACTTCTGGAGTTTCCCTCATGTCTCCTTAGGCTTAAAAATGGCAAAGTAAACACATTTCTGACACGTTTTCCTGCTGAAGTTCCCCCCCAAACTACAGGGAATAGAAGCTGGAAATGGGACGAACTAGGAGGTCTGCAGGGCAGCAAGCAGATGGAGGGAGTTTAATGAGTGACAGAGCCTTGCTGGGGAGGGGCAAGGTGGGGAAAGAAGCAGACTGACCTCTCCTTGCGTGTGGAAGACCCAAGACTGGAAGCCCTGGCAGGGGTGGGGACGGGGCCAGAGACAAACAGGAAGCTTGGTTCAGATTGGGGAATGGCCACAGCCGCCTGCCACCACCCGAGGATCATTTTCTGGAGAACCCGCTCTGCAAAGACGATGTACAGATAGATACGAACACCGGGGGCTTCCTATGAAACCAATCAGTAATGCCCGGCAAGAAGCCCACTTGTGCATCCACGCACATTCTTGCTGCACACCCTTCATTCCGAATAGGCAGCCCAGACTCACAGCCCCTTGACAAGACCTGGAGTGCCGAAGCTGCAGACACTCCAGCTGCGGACACATCTTCCCCGGAGGGACACGGAAACAAAACTTCCCAGAGGTAGAACCAAAAGCAGAGAGAGAAAGAGGCAGGATAGAAATATTAAAGGATCACTTCAGGGAGCCCAAGACAAGTTGAAGTCCCAGAGAAAAAAAATGGTAGGAAGAAAATTACTGAAGATGCGACACAAGGAACACAAACCCGAGAGACGCGCACGCCAGGTTCCAAAGGCGCATCGTGGGCCTGGCACGAGGAATACAAAGACCACAATTGAGGCCCGTTAGTCTGAAATTCTGGAGTATCAGATATAAAGAGAAAATCCCAAAAGTTTCAGAGGGGAAAATTCATGTAAAGGTGGAGCATAATTTTAAAAAGTCACAACTGATTTCTCTTTAATACTTGCATCCAGAAGCGGTGGAATGATACTTTCAAATTTCTAAATAAAAATTATTTTCATTATGGGATTCTATACACAGCAGTCTACACAGTGAGTAGGGTAGATACAGATATTTAAAATTTCACGTAATGACCTCCCGTGCATCTGTCCATGGGAAGAGTTAGGGTTGAATGTGTCCCCCAGCATTCATACGTGGGAGCCTTCACTCCCAATATTGATGGTATCTGGGGGTAAGCCTTTTGGAGGTGATTAAGTTTAGATGAGGTCACTCAGGTGGGGCCCTGTGATGGAATTAGTGGCCGAGCTCTGCCCTGTGAGGACAGTGAGAAGGCAGCCATCTGCAAGCCAGGAAGGGAGCCCTCCCGGGGAACTGAATTGACTACCACCTCCACCTTGGACTTACAGCCTCCACAACTGTGAGAAGTCAGTCCCTGCTGTGTAAGCCCCCAGGCTGTGCTGGTGTGTTACGGTAGCCCGGTAGCCCGGTAGCCCAAGTGGGCTAAGACAGAAGCTACGGAAAAATGTGCTCCCCCTGCGAAAGAGGGAATAAATCAAAGAAGCAGAAAGCACATGTTCAACAGACGGGTGTTGCAATGGAGGAGAGGGAGGAGGTATTCCCGGCCTCAGGACACAGTCATGAGCAGGTTGGGGAGTGACAGCCGGAGCAGGAAGACCAAGGACCAAGGATCCAGAAGTAGTGGCTCCAGACGGAGCTGAAAACGTGTCTGACAGGTCTGACCACAGAAGTCAGAAGGTGTACTGAATTGTACAAAGAAAGAAATGTAAATATAACTAGTTTCCACTGGGCTCAGCAGTGAATAAAACTGACACAGTCAAAATAAGGACAGCCAGGAAGGAATTCACCGCCACCTGACACCTGGTTACGGGGGGGCAGGAAGGCCACACGAGGAGCAGGAACCCCCATCTGCTCGACCCGGAAGTAAAACACGTCTAAAGTCCGTGAACTGAGGTAACATGGCAGTCCAGTCTAGGTTTCACAGCTGAACTGGTTGTTTCTGGGCAGCGTGACAAGGGCGTGAGGAATGGGGACAGAGGTTGCTGTGTTTTATTGTAAGCTTCTCATACTACTTGACACCTGGAGCTACTCCTATCTCCTTCCTTGAAAACCCATACACAGGTCCCTAGTGTGCTGCCTGTGGGGGTTAGCAGGCGTCCTCCCTAGTTAGTGCAGGCTTGCTGTGGGCAGGGCCACAGGGTCTTCATCCCCCTACTCTTAGCACAGTGCTTGGCCCCCGGTTTTATTCTTTTCTGGAACACTGATATGCTATCATGTCCCTCGTTCTGTGTACCGTCTACTTATTCACTCACTGGTCCTGAGAATAATTTAGCTTGTTGAGGAATCTTTCTGTTATCCTTAGCTATCCCCCTGCTTTCAAGTCCTCTGTGAAGGACATGATGCCATCAGCAAAGGCAGTACTGAAGTCATTGTCCCAAATGCTGATGAACTGAGAGTAAAAGAATCCTGTTTCTTAGCTTGGGTTCCCCAGAAAGCAGAGGCTGGCTTGCACGTCCTTCACTGGGAACGTGACCCGAGGAGCAGGTGTGGAGGATGGGAGTGAGACGGCCAGCAAGTGAGCCAGCGTGCCAACGGGTGGCTGACATGGCCACAAGTACGGCGGACTGGCTCAGTTCCACTGGGATCTTCTGATCCACTCCGAGGGTGCAAGGTGGGGGCGTTTCTCCACTGGCTTCTATCCTCTGCTGGTTGAGGAGGCTGGAGGTATGCTGGCGGGCCTGGGCTAAGGTGCCACCCCATGGTACCTGAGGCGAGGAGTGGCTGGAGTCACAGGTGACGAAAGAGGATTTTAAAATGGCGCACTAGAGGCATCCAACGTAACCGGAAACCCTCAATTTTCTTGGGAGGTCCGCACGGAGCCGCGGATTCACTCACTGAGCTGACAGCCTGCACTTTGACGTCTCATCCATCAGGGCGCCATGCCAAGCTCTGTCAGCTGTCTAGCTGAAACTGAGCTATGCCTGTCCTGCTTTTACCTCACCTATGGAACTACCCAAAAAAGAAATCGGGCTCGACTTCTGTGACCTGTGTTTGTCAATTCATGGTAGGTTTCTAGAGATTATTTCTTTGACTTTTACTAATAATTCATTCACACATCTTACCTGGGACTGGCACCACATTCCCCACCCACAGGTTTTTTTGTTTTTTTTTTTGAAGCTGTTTTCTTTTCTTTCATCTCTAGCCTGGGGTCCAGAACACTCTTCACAGTTCCTGCGATATCACCAAGCTTGGCAATCTGCTTTCTAAGTCCCTTTATTGCACTACAATGTGATTCATCTGGGTCAGAAAGCAAACTGGTTTAGTGCAGACAGGCACCCTCCCATAATCTCTACACCCAACTCAGGCTTCAGTTTCCTCTAATCGCCATCTATTCCATTTTTTCCATTTTGAAGATCATTTTCCTTGATAAGGAAAAAGCACCAAAAGAGCTGAAGAGTTTTACTTTCTCTTTATCGGCACCTGCAGCACAAATCCTAGGCAATAGGCCTGGCTCTCTCATTCCTTCTTGATTTTTTTGAGGGTGGCGGGGAGGGGTCCGGGGAGAAGGAGAGAGAGACTCTTAGGCTAAACACGCAGCACAGAGCCTGCTGCAGGGCTCGATCTCACGACCATGAGACCATGACCTAAACCTAAATCAAGAGTTGGTCACTTAACCGACTGAGCTGCCCAGGCGCGCCCCCTCCTTCTTACTTTTAAAATAAGCAAGCCCTGCACCCTCTCCACTTGTGGACCTCAATTCGAGTCCCCACTTAAGACCATCCTGGGTGGCCCCTCCTTGTCATGCCCCTCTCTGAGCTTGCTTTAATACTATGCTCTTCCTTCTTTATTTTCTACGTGTTCTAAGAACTTGGGCTTAGCACACAGTCACTTAGTTGGATGCTTGCCTGTTTCCCCCCTTCATTTGCTCTCGGGTCTTATTAAAAGTTATACTGACTGAAATAGTTTGAGCAACAAAATAGTGATGGATCATAACTGAATAGGATACATATGTTCACAAATCTATGCTGACATAAATGATGGGAGAGAAAGGACCATGTCCCTTGCAGAGGCATTCCAACTAACTTACATAGCTACTGTGCTCTCAGGGGGTGGAGCGCAGCCCTGCGCTGCATGCGTGTGCTGTGCCCAGTAACTTCCTAGGAGGACAGCATGGACGTGGAGAAACCTGAGGAAGACCACATCAGCCAGGTGACCCATGTTAAGGTCAACAGTGGTACTAAGTGTATGCACCCTTGGTAGGAGAGGATGAAATAACACCTTATTCTCTGCGGTCTTCCTTCTAAAACGCATAATCCCAATCTGATGGTGAGAAAAACATCAGGTAAATCCCAACAGCGGGGTCTCCTCCAAAAGATCTGCTCAGTGCCCCTTAAAACCGTTAAGGCCACAGGAGCAAGGAAAGTCTGAAACACTGCCACAGCCAAGAGGTGCCTCAGGAGACGTGGTGACCCAATGTCACAGGACAGCCTAGGTGGGATCCTCAGACAGAAAAATGACATTAGGTAAAAAGTCAGGAAATCTGAATGAACTATGGGCTTTAGGTGATAATCCTGTATCAATACTGGTTCGTGAATTGTGACAAGTGTTTTCCACACTGATGACAGATGGCAGGAATGGAGGAACCGGGGCATGGGGTGCCTGGGAAGTCCAGACTCACTTCCCAGTTTTTCCATAAATCTAAAACTACTCTAGAACAAACATTCTATTAAAAATAGTCATACTGCCGTTGTGAGGGAAGGCCTGTGTAGTTCTTGATGCTCCCCACGCCCCCCCAATCTTGGGAAGTTTTATTTAATTTTGAGCCTCTCATCACTCCTGAGGTATCACTGTTTAGAATCTGAAAGCACTAACTCCTATCTTTCTCTGAACTACCAGGCTTCTCTGGAAGGGCTGGGACACATCCTCCTTCTCCACCGGGCCACGTAAGAAGCTGCTGTCTCTTGGCTCCAGGCCTTTCCTGTCTGGCCTGTAACTAACTGTATCTCTAGATCAGCCGTGAATTACTGTCAACTCGATCACGTGGTGACTAACTGCGGTGACTGTTCTCGATGTGGCATCTTGGGGGACCTGCCACAACTGCCCGGACACATACTTTCTCTCCACAGCATCTCTCAAGGAACCCCAGAAGCAGTCTCTGCTTGGACCTGGCACAGGACCCCCTCACCATGTGCCTGGAGGCTGTGCTGCCCTCCTGCTCTCTGCCTTCAAGTGTCTGCAGAGACGCTCATCCTTTAGACCTTCCGCACGCCACCCTGGTCCACGACACTGAGGGTACCGTGCTGACTGGAGCTGACAGGCAAGAAGAAGCAATACTCCAGATGATGCCTCCGTGAGACGTAAGGAAGTCAGAGGGTGAGTTTCCAGGGTGAGGGGAGGCTGGGAGCATTAGCAACAGCCCCTGCAAGGGAAATTCAGGTTGTTGCTCTGCACACACCCTGCAAGCCACACATCGAGGGGGAGGTCTTTTGGAAGCAACACGCACCAAGTGGCTACCCTGACGCATTCGCTGGGTGACCCATGAAAGCTGTTTTCAGAGTGACCAGAGCAAGGGAAGGCTTGGAAGCAAGTCCAGGCTCCTCGTCCACACGGGCCCGTCATCAGCAGCGTCCACACGAGGGATCCCGTACGAAGCCCCACGAAGCACCAGCAGGAGACTCCTAGGGCACACGTCGGGGGCTGAGAAAAGCAGCAGCGAGAACCCACGCCTTCTCCTGTAGGCAGTTACCGTCCTTCCGAGAAACAGTTCCCGGCTTGCTACTGGGCCTGGCAGAGACAGAGCGAACCATGAGACGCCGAGCGGCCATGCGGCCTGAGCTCCCACCATGAACTGGGGGGGGGGGGGGGTCCTCTGACCGTCGAGCAGCACAGCCAGTGGTCAGCAAGTGGCAACAGTGCGTCAGGCACGGGGCTGCCTCCCCTTGTTCCTACCGCGCCCATGGTCTGGGGGTGCTCCCCACGAACAGCTGCCGACAAGGAGAAAACTGGCTTGCTTTACTGACACTTCTCGTGGCAGGCCAGCCCCAGGACCACATGGGGGCAGGACCGCAGGCTGCGCGTTTGCTTTCCACTCGGTCGGGATGGAGAGATGGACGCTGGTCCTCAGTGAATTTCGGTATGAAATGGGAATTTTGCCAAACCCAACCATGGAGAGTCGAGCCAGCCTCTCAGAGCAGAGCTGGAGGCTGAAACTGTCCGAGACTGTTCTTTCCCCTCGTCTGGGGGAGCCTTTCATTCACTCTTCTCCATGAGTCTGTGCTTGTCTCCCAGGTCTGGGTGCATCTAGGAGTTAGGACTCTGATACTTGTACCCTCAGAATAATGTGGTCATAATACTTTTCTTCTGCAACTTGCTTTTTTACTTAAAAACATATTCTTTTTTTTTTTTTTTAAAGATTTTATTTATTTATTTGACAGAGGGAGAGAGACAGCGAGAGAGGGAATCACAAGCAGGGGAGTGGGTGGGAGAGGGAGAAGCAGACTCCCCACCGAGCAGGGAGCCCAAGGCGGGGCTCGATCCCAGGACCCCGGGATCATGACCTGAGCCGAAGGCAGACGCTTAACGACTGAGCCTCCCAGGCGCCCCAGAAACATATTCTTGACAAACACTTCTTCCATTCTTCTTAATGGCGACATGGTATTATTCCATGAGATACCTACACCAGGATTTATTGAACCAATCTCTTAGGATATGTGGGTTGTTTCTGGTACTCTGCCATCGCTGTGCGGCGTTCTCTACGTGCTTTCTTTGCTCTCGAGATGTATCGACGACTACTACTGCAGTCTGCGTCTAGAAAATACTCTACTCATACCTTTCAAATGCAGGTTTAACTTTGCTCCACCCACGACAACCCCCAAACCCCCTACCTCCCTGGTAACAAAGTTTAGCTCCTTCAAAGCCAAGAGCCTCCCAGGATTCATGACTGCCAGGGGATGATGCACACACAGCTCATATTAACTCAGGAAGTGACATTACTGGATCAAGGACCTCTGACAATCCACAAACATAGCACATTTTTCATGTATCACCCAACTTTGGCTAAATTTTAAATTTGGAAGAAAGTCAATTCCGTGGCAAGGGACAAGCTGAGTAGGAGTGAAAGCAGACACAGGTCTTACCAGCCATCACTGACTTGGCTGTTGGTGGGAAACTGAGGGTCAGGAGACCCGGGTCTTGAAAAAGTGATGAGCCTTCCGGGGAATGGGAGCGAAGGTGAGAGGGGTTGACCGAGTAGTTCTTTACTTTGGGAATTGAGAACTTCTACCTATTTTACTATGAAATCTATGGTTACAGTTGTAAACACCAGATTTCCCGAAGTTGCTGTCTGTCACGTTCACCATGCAGTAGCGTCCTGGATGCTTTCCTGTCCTCATTGGGTCAAAGAATCGGAGAATCTTAGGGGCTGAGGAGAAACCATGAAGGTTACCTGGCCTGAAGTGGATCTACCTAAGTCACAGAATATAAGGTCAATTTACAAAAATCAGTTGTATTTCTGTATGATGACAAAAAAACAGCTGGCAAATGAAACAAGAACAATTCCTGAGAGTCCTGTGTAGTTGGCACCGATTGCAGGCAAAGTGGCCCTGAGAGCCCAGGTGTCCTCTGCAGAGCCACAGGGACAAGCTGCTGGGGAGACCGCAGCCCAGGCTGGGGGAGGGGTGAGGACAGGCCCCGGAGCGAAGGGCAGAGCTGGCCGAGTCTGGGCACCTCTCTCCCAGGACAGCCCTGGACGAACGGAGAGGCGGGGCTGAGCTCACAAGGGCACCTTCCCCCGCCACGTCCTGCCGAGGGGCCAGCTGAGGCCAACCTGGCAGGGCTCCTGCTTCTCCGGGTTCTCCCCCAGTCCTTCAGGGCGTCTCCTGGGAGCACACCCTAATAAAGCACCGACTGCCCATGAATTCCTGGCTCAGTGGCTGCTTCTGGAAGCACAAGTGAAGCCACTCCTTTGTAAAGATTTATGTACAACCACAGATACTAGATCCCTACGTGTGCATATTTATTACGTTGGATGGAACCTGATCGTTGCAGTGAATGGATCATTTAGGACTTTTCATATATGATTGTACATCATATGGGTATAAAATGAGCTGCAATAAGCACAATTTTAATACCAAAATGATAAGGTTCAATTTTTTCTGCTCAAAGAGATCAATAAAGTTCTTTCTCAAGAGATCAAATATTTTAGTAATTTTTTTCTTTTTAAACAGTGCTATTTAAAATTAATTTATTACATATTCTACTAAATAACTAAGAGAAAAAAAGACCAGGGTATACTGAGGGAGGTGGTACAGGTTAATGGTCAATAGCTCAGGCTCTAACATACGGGGCAAACCCCATCACTCACTAGCTCTGTGGACTAAGTTACTAAATTCTAGAATTTGTGGACTGAACTTTGTGATTTAAGTTCCCTGACCCTAGAATGATTTTCCTTATCTGGAGAAAGAGGACGGTAACAGCACGTTCCTTGCACGGCTGCCACGGGGACGGAGAATGCAGACAAAAGCTCAGCGCGACACCCGACATGTCTGCCGGTGTCGCTGGACGTGAATTCCCCGACGAAAGGGCCACGCAGACGGCATGACAGCAGTTCGTGAAAACTGTGCACACTTACTTGTAATGTAGTATCAAAGACCACAAGCTTTGAACTGGTGGGAACGATGTCGTAACACTTGTGTGACCTCATGAAGCGCATGTAAACACCACTTTCTGAGTCTTCTGCTAAAAAGGAAAGAAAAAAGGCAGATATCAGCAACAATGAAGGACTTGCTCATCAGCTGGTGAGCACGTATGAAAACCTGCGGCCGAAAGACTTATGGACACTGTGACAGGTTTTCCCAGAAGAGCGAGAAGGCAAGGGCGCTCACGCGTGCAGGTCCTATCCAGCACGGCCCTGGAGATCCCCGCCTGGTCAGTATGGCAAGGAGAGAAACAGGCGTACAGATTGAAAAGGAGAAAGCAAAACTGTCTTTACTGGCAGATCATATAATTTTTTTTTACAAAGAAGATACCAAAGAAATCGACAAAAGCAGCTCCCAGACCTAAAAGAAATGAGTTGAGCAAGGTCACAGAATGCAGCATTACTAAAAACAAAGAAACACCTAATTTACAAATAAATGAATACACAATTTACAATAAACGCTAAATGAAAATACAGATCTACCCAAGGAGACAAGGCACTGAATAACTATGTGGACAGATACACAGATTCTTTAAATCTCTGTAAATGTTAGTGACAGCTGGCAAAAGGATGGCAAAGATTCGTGGGGGTTCCAGCATATTTATAAGCGAACGGCGTGGTGCCACCATCCAACCGATGACGCAGAAATCTGGGCTTCCTCCTCATCACATGACCTCTGCCACCCTCCCCGGTTTATCATGGGGCCCTGCAGAGTTTGCGGCAAATCTCTCTGTAATTCATCCACTTCTCCCCACCTCCACGGCCCCTGGCCTGGGTCTGATAAATGCCCTCACTTCCTAACTGGTCTTTCTGCGTTCAGTCCTGTTCTCTTCAATAGCTGTCCACACTGCATCCAGAAGGGTTATGCCAGATGCACGTTTGATCACGTCACTCCGCTGCTGAGAACACTTCAATGGCTTTCGAAAAAGACGGAATCCCTGGTGTAGCCTATGAGACCCGGCCTGAAAGGTGTGGCCCCTCCGACACCCCAGCCTCGCAGGTCACGGCCCGCACCCCAGTGCGTGTCCAGTTACGATGTCTTCTCTTCGTCCCTCCTCAACGCTACACTCTCTCCTTCCACGGGGCCTTCAACCACTGTCTCCTCCATCTTCAACATTTTGTCCATTTCTTCTTGGCCCCGTTAAACCCTCCTGCGCAGACTGTGCTCAAGGCCATGACTGAGAAGTTGTGGAACCAGAATTTAAACCTGGACGCCTCGATTCCAAAGCTGCGTTCCTATCCGGGATGATCGCCCACCGCCCCCGCCGGCAACGGCCCACCTCCTAACCGGTCTTCATGGTTGAGGGTAAAGTATACTACTTCCAAGGGACTTCTTCGACAACCTCACTTAGCCCACACTGATCTGTACATTTTGGGAGGACTGAGAGTATCTGGGAAATATCTGGGAAGAAAAAAATTATTTAGTATTACCAAAGGAAGTGTTGAACAGCGTGACACTAACCAAGTTCCTCAACCGTGGAAGGGGCTCGTTATCCCTTATTGTCCTACAGTAAACACTCCGCATATGCTGCCTGGTTTGCCAACTTCATGACAAACTATGCACACGCTCCCAAATCCCTATTTCCAATCTGACTGCTCTCCCAGGTCCTAGAATGCATAACCCTACTGCTCCACGGACCTCTCGACCAGTTCCTTCTCAAGCATCTCCCTGCCTGCTTGTGCAACAGTCGGCCATCCTGGTCTAGCACCCATGAACCTTCTCATTCCTCCACCTCCTGTTCCCATGTCCAGGCAAACAGCTCCCTGAGAAGCTCCCGACTGTATTTAATTTCACCTTCTTGTATTTGTTCATTCTGCTTTAACTTAAACATCCTTCTCTACGCTTTGTCCAACTTCAACCCAACCTCAAATGCCGTATTATCCACAGAATGTTCACTAAAGGCCAAGCATTTCTGTATCGTATCCCTCACCTAATTTACGTAACAATGTTGAGGGGTATGCCTTAACTTCTTTGCTTTACGATGAGCAAACTGAGATGAGGAGAAGCTGGGGAGCTGGCCTAAAGTCAGGATTTAAACTGAAGCAGGATTTAAACCTACGTCCAGGACCCCAACACTTCCCGAGAGAACTCTGCAGCTTCGCCAATGCACGCACACGTCGGACAAAGGCCTGTGGAGTGCTGCGCTCCATCAGGCAAGGTCCCTGGTGTTGAGACGTGAAGGTGAACACAACAGGCAGTCTCTGCCCTCCAAGCCCACACGCTGGTGGAGAACGATGGCACCCGGATATATGCCACGTGGCAGGAGAAGCCCTGGACCATGAGAGATCACCTGGGCGGACAACCAACCCTGGGTCAGAAAGGCAAGGAAGTTTAACGACCTCCTCCTCTGAAGACGTGTGGACCTCCGCCTATACTTCTCATCAGCGGTCACTTCACATCTCATTCGTAGTGATCTGTGCAGCTCTAACTCTTCTCCCTCTGGGCCGATCACTCCTTTGAATGGCCAGGACTTTGCTCGTCTACTACATTAATGAATTTAGTTAATTTAATAACTACTTATTGCCTATGATCTCTGTGTGGTTCTCCGAAAGCTGGTCAGTTGGATTTGTATGATCCTTCTCTCATGATCTGTCTTGGGGTGATGTGTTTTGGGAGGGAGACCAAAAGGTCAAATGCCATCTCAACCCACCATAGCAATGGCACCGGTGTCAACATGACTCACCACCCAGATCGCCTGGCTCAGGTAGTCTCAGTCAGGTTTCTGCACTGTGGTTACTCTGATCTTCTGCCCTGCAGTCTTTGCAAGAAAGTCACCATGTGCAGTCCTTACCAAAAGGTCAGGAGCTAGGCTCCACCTCCTTGAGGAAAGAGCATCTCCATACATTATTTGGAATTATTCGGTACAGAATTATCTGTCTGTCTGTATCACTATGGATTTATAATACTTATTTTATACTTTGGGTCAGGAAGCCCCCAGGGCGTTCACCCCCTCTGACAGCTGTGTGTGCTGCTGGGGAGCATGCTCCAAGTTCGGACAGCCTTCTGCCCTGCTCTGACTTCCTGCATGTCCCCTCCGCCCCCGGCCCGGGGCTTCCCTGCTCAGACACATGGCTTCCACATCAGCCAGGAGTCTGTGGAGAGCTGGGCTCTCTGGGATCTCCTCGGTGAGGGCTGCCTCAGTCAGCGAAGGCGGTGTGAGGGGGGCCCCCTCGCTCTTTGTCTGAGCACACCCCAGTCTCCACGACAGGGGTAGACATGTTTCGTCCATCACCAGCGTCTGACGTTATTAGCATGGTACTTGTTACAGTTCACAAACCAGTAAAATAACAACAAACAAATACCATTTGTTATTCAGAATTGCTCAGTTTTGATCCCTCCAGGATGGCACATGACATTCGGCCATGGCTCCTTACGCTCCTCTTGGCCGAGGCAGTTTCCCGGACCTTCCTTGTTCTGACGGTCTTGAGGAATCCCGGGAGGCATTCGGCAGGAAGGCCCTTGGCTGGGGAGTCTGACCTGCTCCTCACAGTTAGTATGGGTTTGGAGGAGGACCTACAACATGTTTTTTAAAATGTAAGAAGGTTGACCAAAGAAAGCAAAATGTTAAATATGTAAAACAAATTATAATAAAATTTATTTTGGTTTGTAATAAGGATACAGATTATTACTGCTGTAAAAAAAACCATATCAAAAACAAAGGTATTAGTATTTTAAGTTAGGAAAACAAAGTGAACTAATGTTCACTAAATGTCATGGCTTCCCTACATTGAGTATAAACTTTCTGATTATATGTGGCACCATCTGTATTATTTTCACTATGATGAAGTCTCAAATTACAACTGAAGAAAGAGACACAATGAAATGGAAAATAAGAGTAATGTGGAGTTAAACTAAAAAGAAAAAAAGAGGGGCACCGGGGTGGCTCAGTTGGTTAAGCGTCTGCCTTCGGCTCAGGTCATGGTCCCAGGGTCCTGGGATCGAGTCCCGCCAGGCTCTCTGCTCAGCGGGGAGCCTGCTTCTCCCTCTGCCTCTGCCCCTCCTCACCACTTGTTCTCTCTTTCTCTTTCAAATAAATAAAATCTTGAAAAAAAGAATAGAAACCAAAAAACCAAAACCATTCAACAGTAACAGGTTGTTTGGAATGCATTATTAAAATTTCTGAGAATGCAAGAAATTCAAAACCCCTTATTGAAAGGGTAACTGGGGCTAAGATATTATCAGGGTTCCGTTCTTGCTCTTGTTTTATGTCACGGGCCAGAAGCAGGATTACAGAGCATTACATGGGCACTGGCTTTCCTGGGTATAAGAGGAACCTGCTCGGGGACTGATGTGAAAGCCCACCACCCCTCCAACAGCACGCCAATCCACCGCTGGGTGAGGTAGCTGCTAACAAGCACCACTGGGAAGTAGAAAGTATTATGTCCAAGTGTTTAATTTCTGAAGGTTGACAAAATAATTTTTTTAAAGATTTTAAAAAAAGATTTGTATTTATTTATTTGCTGGAGCGAGAGCACAAGCAGAGGGAGCGGCAGGCAGAGGGAGAGGGAGAAGCAGGCTTCCCGCTGAGCAGGGAGCCCGATGTGGGACTCGATCCCAGGACCCTGGGATCATGACCTGAGCCGAAGGCAGACACTTAGCTGACTGAGCCACCCAGGCGTCCCGACAAAAGAATTTGAGAATGCAGTATCTAAGTTTAAATGCAAGCAATCGTACATGCCAGGCAGGACAGCGTGCAAGCAAGCATTTCCCCTCGAGCGGATCTGACTGCACACTCCTTTGACAAGCCCTCACTACTGCACCATGCACCGCCCATCAATGGCGCTTTCTAGCCACCTCACCCCATCCACCCTCCCAGCCTCTCTCCTACTACATCCCCAGGAATTGTCCACTCTCAGATCGCACTGATATTTCCTTTTCAAAGGCTTTTTTGAAGTTTGGGAAGTTCAACTTTGGGAATGTGCCCCTTGGGCTTCTGCCTCTGCTCTGCTCATGCTGTTCTCTCTTCTGAGAGAGCGCTTTCCCTTCCCATGATGGCCGACGGAAGTCCTGCCTACCTTTCGTTAGTTGAACAGTGGCTCCCCAAAATATATGCCCAGCTGGAACATCAGAACGAGAATTCATCTGGAATAAGCATCTTTGCAGATGTAATTACAGTAAGGATCTTGAGATGAGGTCAGCCTGGATTAGGCTGGGCCCTAAATCCAAAGACCACTGATCCCATTAAACAGAGACGATGAGACACAGAGAGAAGGCCACGTGAAGACCAGGCAGAGGCTGAGTGATGCAGCCCCGGGCCCAGGGATGCTGAGGACTGCAGGCAACTGCCAGAAGCTGAGAGTGAGGCAGGGCACAGATTACCCCCCGGAGCCGCCGGAAGGGACCCACGCCACCAGCCCCTGAATAAAGCTCCCCTCTCCGAAGCTGCCATGTCTGTGGCAGTCTGTGGTGGGGGCCTCAGGAAACTGACACAGCTTCCAGGTGGGAGTTCAAGGGCCCAGAACACCTTCCTCGGAGGACCTCAAGTCAGAAGTAACTGCTCGTTTTGACATTCCCGTTAGTGCTTTGTGAGTAATTCACTCCTGGAGTCGTTGTATGCCACGTACCAAAGTTATGGTCTGCCTTCCTTTGTAGACTGTAGCTTCTAGAGGCACCAGAAAGGGCACCCAACCCAGCCAGTTCCCAGCAAACCTCTCTACGGATTCCCAATCGGAGGACATCACTCAAGCCCATACAGGAGAGAGGGACTGCTCCTGTTGGTGTGCTGTCCTCACTCAACCAGCCCTGGGCATCCTCCCCAGCTGCCCGGCGGTTAACAGTTTAGAGCTGCGGGGCCTCGGGGCTTACAGGACCGACGGAAGGGTGGGGCCCTCAAAGGGACCGGTGACCTCTCCTTGGGGGCCGGCTTTTCAAGCTACTGTCCAGCCACCACAGAGAAGAGGCTCTGCTTGGCCACTGATGCAACACACACACACACACACACACACACACACACACACCCGACTGCAACACACACACACACACCCGACTGCAACACACACACACACCCCCGACTGCAACACACACACACACACCCCCGACTGCAACACACACACACACGCACACCCCCGACTGCAACACACACACACGCACACCCCCGACTGCAACACACACACACACCCCTGACTGCAACACACACACACCCCCGACTGCAACACACACACACACACCCCCGACTGCAACACACACACACACGCACACCCCCGACTGCCACACACACCCCCGACTGCAACACACACACACCTGACTGCAACACACACACACACACCTGACTGCAACACACACACACACCCCCGACTGCAACACACACACACACACACACACACACACACACGCACACATACCTCCTCCCTTTACAACTCGACACTGCTCTTCAAGTCATCACAGGTCAGAGCAACAGATCCAAACCACGTCTCAAAGAGCTGAGTGTGTAAGAATGAAGGCATTTCTTTGCTTATTTTAGAGAGCGAGCGAGAGAGAGAGCAAGCACAAGCGGGAGAGGCAGAGGGAGAGGGAGAGAATCTCCAGCAGATGCGCTGCTGAGCACAGAGCCTGACGCGGGGCTCGATCTCATGACCCTGAGATCATGACCTGAACCAAAACCAAGAGCTGGATGCTTAATCGACTGAGCCACCCAGGTGCCCCAGGATGAAGGCACTTTGTTTTTTTAAAGATTTGTATTTATTTGAAGAAAGAGAAAGACAGAGAGGGAGCATGAGTTGAGAGAGAGGAGGAAGGAAAGGGAAAGCACACTCCCCGCTGAGCAGGGAGCCTAATTTGGGGCTCCATCCCAGGACCCCGAGATCATGACCTGAGCTGAGGGCAGACACAACCGACTGAGCCACCCAGGCGCCCCAATGATGGCATTTTAAAACAAAATTCACAAATCACCCCAAACTTCACTTAAAACCCCCCTGAAACCAAAAGCCCCAACTCCTTATTTCCAATCCCCATAATTTTAACTTAATATATAGATATTTCATTATAATTCCACAAACGATTAATATTAATTTTTTTTAAGTTTTTAAAGATTTTATTTATTTATTTGACAAAGAGCGACACAGCAAGAGAGGGAACACAAGCAGGGGGAGAAGGAGAGGGAGAGGGAGAAGCAGGCTTCCCGCCGAGCAGGGAGCCCGATGCGGGGCTCGATCCCAGGACCCTGGGATGATGACCTGAGCCGAAGGCAGACGCCTAACGACTGAGCCACCCAGGCGCCCCAGATCAATGTTACTTTTTGAAAGACAAGTTTACTATACACATATGCTATCTTTTATTTTTTAGAAAACCATTTAAAATAGTTGAGCAAGAAATAAGCAAAAATGGGGAACATGGAGCTTAAAGTATATGGGAAAGCCCAGACTCATGTTAAGTTTTCCTGAAGTGCTTAGAAACACAAATGTTAACAAAGTCAATGCTTAAATATCATTTTACAGGTATAAGGCTTACCCCCTTATTGGTCTTTTCTAAGAACTAGGATCTTATTTTTGTTAAGAGGTAGCAAAATAAAGGAACTGCATTAGATTTTTTTCTCTCCATTCTTTTTGCATTTGGTTTGGTGCGTACGGGTGGTGAGTCCCCACCAAGGGGGAAGTGCATGGGCTCTTCCAGGAAGGGCAAAGACTCAGTAGGAAATAAGTGTGGGTAGGTAAAGGCACACGGTCTCTCCAGCTAGTTCGAAACTGGCTGTAATAAATGCCTGAGGGATCTCACAGAGCCGTGACCTTGAAATTACATGTGACTCCCGTTCATTTTAAAATGGCTTCATGTTGAATTCTGGGAGCCACATGACTGAAATGTGCACCCCAGCCAATGCTCCCTCGTTCTCAGGACACAGACAGACTACTCCGCTGAAGCCAGGGTGAGGATCAAGCCCCGAGCACCCGACACGCCGGCAGGATGGGGCCGCGCTGACGGGGACAATGCCAGGAACTGCCTCGCGGCCACCAGCACCTTCTATCAAGTATGTTTCCAGCAACTTACAGACGTTTCCTTCTCCCTCTAGCTTATTAAGGATTTTGTTAAAGGAACATATGCTGACCTTGCTCTAGTGCTATTTTGGTATCTACTGAGATGACCAGAGGCTCCTCTCCTTTAACTGGTGGATGTTAATTCCTTGGTGATTTCTTAATAAACTGCAGCCTTTTTACATTTCTGGGACAACACCTTGCTTGGTCACCGTGCAGCTCAGGGCTCCTCCTGCTGATGTGTACTCAGGGGCTCTGCCCATATTCTCAAGGCCAGGTTAAGTCATCTGTTTTCTTCTATGTGTGCCATCAACTGGTTTGCATGTCAGGGTCGAGCTCGCTTCACAGAATGAGCTGGAAGCTGCCATTTTTTCTATGCCCCTAAATAAAGTAAATAACCTACATGTTAACCGCTCCTTGAAGGCCTTACAGAATGCACCGATCGGTGGGCTGGATACCAGGCCTCTTTTGCAGAGGCAGAGGAAGGCTGAGGACTTTTCATTACTTTTTTTTTTTTTAAATAGCTTTGTTGAGATAGTATTCACATCCATACCGTTCACCTATTTAAAGTGTACAATTCAACTAATTTTAAATTTCTTTTATGGTGACTTAAAAGAGTTCTAAATTTATCGATATAGTTTGGTATACTCAGGTTTCTTTTAATGCTATTTCCTAAATCCTTGCATTTTTAAGAACCCCCCCGACTTCTGAAGCTTTGCATTTTCACTCACTATATTCCTGAACAGACTTGACAGAGGTTTGCCCACTTTTTTGGTCTCTTCCAAGAAGTAAGCTTTTGGTGTTGTTGAGCAAGACTATGTTTTGTATTCCATTTCATTGATTGCTGCTATTGCAGTAGGATTTTAGGAGGGAAAAGAGATACATGAATATATTCAGCAAATCATCTTGAGTCACAAGTATGGCAGCCCAATGCAGTCAATTCCATCAGGTGAACTAAAGTCTGTGCGTCAGCAGAGTCCCACACCGGCATGCTGCAGTCTGAGATTCAGACAGAACGCTACCCCTATGACTCACTACAGTTTGCCAGCGCTTGGACATCTGTCTGTGAAAGTGCGCACATCTTTGGGGTTTAGCAACATGGTGGATCCTTCTGCAGCGGACCCTCTGGTGACTTCCAACATGGCACATCATTTGCAGAATAAGGCCCTAACAGAAGATCCCTCTATAGGCTCCCAGGCTTCTGGGGTTTCCCTCAGGCCCGGCAGGCAGCAGGCGGGTCTTCTCCAGTGGGAACTCCAGGAAGTCTGGGTTCCGGCAGGAGGGAATGTAGAAGGAAGAAGAGGGCAGGGCTAGACCAAACTTAGATTAGAACTGCCACCGTCTTCTGTGTGAGCTCGGGCAAACCACTTCATGCCCTTACCTTGCATTTCTTCATTTGTAAAATGGGGATAACACCGTCTTTCTTGCAGGGTGACTGAGGAATGGGGATAAACCAACTCCAACACCCCATCCCACGCAGCACTCATGCCGGGAGAAGTCTGACAGCGCAGCTACTAAAACTGTGGCTGAATAAACCATTGTCACCGCATGACGCGCTAATGGTGACTTCGACCTTTAAATTCCTGCCTCTCCGGGCCTTCTCGGGACTTTATCACAGGCCCGACCTGCGGAGACTGTCCTGCTCGGCAGGCATGGTAGTGAATGCTACCTCATGTTCCTTAGTCCTCACAGACTCCTGTTAGCTAAGTGCTGCGAGTATGTCCCAGTTAGACATGAAGCTGAAGCTTGGAATAACTTGCCTGGGGTCCCACAGCTATTAGGTGGAAGGACCGGGGCTCCAAGCTGGCTCTGACCTGTGCTCCTAGTGACTGTGATGCTAATTACACACACAGCTCAGGGTGGGGGCACGCCATACACATGCTCCAAAGCTAGAGAAGTCGTGGGAAAAGCGAGAGCAAACCAGGGTGTAAATAAGCAAGTGAGAGTGCGGACGTGTGCCTTCTCGAGATCTTATTGGGATGTTGAGACACTCCATTAAAAAAAGTAGCCTATGATCTATAAACCACTGGTAACAGCTGACCGTTAGTTACAAACGACCAATGTACAACCATGAATCAGGCAGTTCCATAAATTCAGATTCACAGGATATAACTCAAGTGGGGAAATAGCTCGAGTGGGACAGATTAAAAAGTGACAAAAATTTAACCAAAAGGTCCCCAAATGAGTTTCCTCCCCCGAACTGACGCCCCCACCCTTTTATTGTCAGGGATAAGCTAGGCTTCTTCTCCTCTGACGTCAGTACCACTGCAATCCCAGGCACAAAGGAAAGACCTAAAAGACGTTTTCCTCAGTTACCAGGTTACGTAAGCGAGCCACCCCGTTTCCACCCACTGCTGCCGTCGTTCTGCCGCCGAGAGCTCTGTCTCCATATCGGGGGGGGGCTCTGCACCTCTGGGTGGCACCCCAAGTCTTCAACCTCCCCGCACGCCCCACCTGTCACTGGTCTGTGAGGGGCACACATTAACTTGGCAGATGGATTTCCTCTCCGTCTTTCACAGAAAGGCCTTCTTTCTTTATAAGAAATAACTCTAATGACCTGAAGTACACTGAGCTTACATGCCGGAGTAAAAGTTAAAACCTTTAAAACATATACACACACACACACACACACACATACACGTATGTTCAAATATGGAACAAGTATGTACTGAAAACGAAGTCTCATTCATCACAGTATCTTTGAAACATGGCGAGTGGTAAGTTTTCAGTCCCCATCCTCACAGAGCTTGCAAGTCAGTGACCAAGAAACACGAGTAACTGCCTCTCTCCTTCGCAGCCCCTATCAAGCCTGAGGGATCAAGAGAGAACCATCAAGTCCCGTCTGAGGCTTCGGGAAAGGCTTCCCCAGGGAAGTGACGTTTGGGCTGAGATCTGAAGAAAACCAGCAGGTGGCCAAGGGGAGAGGAGGACCAGCCCGGGGAGGGGGCGGCCAAGGACGTGCAGAGGGGGCGTGGGGGGGCAGCAGAGAGGTGAGGAAATGTGGACTCCAGCCCAAAGGCAGAGGCGAATCACCGAAGGCTTCTAAGCACAGGAGCGACATGATAAAATACCTCTAAGGGTGGCGGGTACTCCTGACTGGAGGGCCAAGACGATGCTGGGAGCAGCCCCGCCCACAGCCTGGCCTCGAGCGCTGGCAGAGGTGACGGTGGCGATGGTGACATGGATTCATCACCAGGACGTGGGAGGGGGAGCGAGCCAGAGTGTCATGCTGGTTAACACAACAACAACAATTCGACGGATGGGCCGCCGCTCACCCAACTCGGCCGGGCAAAACCAGGGAGGACGGGGTGCAGGAGGCTAGAACCCAGAGGCCACCGCGTGGTCAGCAGAGGCGTCGAGCAGACAACTGGGGGCTCAGGAGAGATGTGGCCGGGGTGTCTCCTTGGGTATCGCCAGTCACGAAGCATCGTGGTGATTAAACACAGGGGTTCCAACACTGGGCAACAGGCCCCAGGGTCTGTAAGGCGACGGCAGCAAGCAAGGCTGTGGAACACGAAGGCCCATGAGCAATGTCCAGCGCTCGAGAAAGAAGAGTAAAGACCATCGAGGAGATATGACCACCCGCCGGCTGCATATGAGGGGCCTGCAAGGGTGCTGTGGGGGGGGGGGCGTGGGCAGAGGCCGTCCCTGCGGACTGTCACCAAGGGTTTAAAGTAAGAAGAGGCGTGACAGGTGTCCAGTGGAGTCTGCACAACGCCGACACTGGCAAGCGCCTTGGGGGCTCAGGCGGAAGCAGGCCAGCAAATTACAGGAGGTGGGAAAACAAAGCCGATTTCCGAATACAAGATGATTTCGTGCTGGTTATGCACACTGGCTCACAGCACGGGACTGTGTTTGAATCTGGCTTCTCCACCTTCCTAGATACGGCCCCAAGGTCATTTATTTCTCCTTTTACTTTCTTGATTTCTTCCTCTATAAAACAGGGATGATAAAAATGTTTACCTCTCAAGGCTGTTCTGTGGGTTTGATAAATGTGAACACAGTACTCGATATGCTCCATACATGCTGGTTCTGAGAACCACAAAAAAGGGATATAAAAAATCTTCCACTTCTTTCAAGCAAACTCCAAATGCTCTGTAGTATCAAGCTCCCCCGCTTTAAAAGCTACAGGTGAAACTTAAAGTCGCAGAGATGCCGTATAGTATCTTTCAGGGACTCTGCGGCCCACACAGACCTGCAGGATGGGCCCATCCCCGGCCACCGCACCCCCACGTGAATCGCAGGTCCGGACTGTGGCCCGCGCGCTGGTGGGGTCGAAGCTGAGTGCCACCCAGGAGCAGGCAAAGTCAGTCTTGAGAGGGAAGGTCATGGAGATCCATCCGTCATGGAGAGATGCATGCAGAATGCTGTCTCAGCTCCTGATGACTTTCCAGTTACTTGTGAAGCCTGGAGACAGGCCCCTCCTTCCAATGCCCCCCAGTCTTCTGCACTCTCCTCTTTATTTCAAGTAGTCAAGATCCTTCCATTTCAGGAAACAAAACCTCCCCAGTCTACAAGACGACTACTCTATCTCATCAAATCTGAGATACCGTCGAATATCAAGCTACAGCCTGACTTCAGAGATATGAAAACGTGTACCTTAAAATCTATTAAATATGGCAAGTTTTTAAGTACGGGGTCAGCTGGAGAAGAAAAATTTTAATTGTAAGTGTTTCATAAAAGTGTAACTACTTTTATAATTAAGAGAGAATCTCTTGTCTAAGGTGAGTATGTAAACTCAGTAGGGAAGCACAGAGTTTGGATGATAGATTATCAGAGCCTTCCAATAATCTATAATAATCTTATCATTACGGAGGAGCGGGAGAGGGGTGAGGACAAGCCTGTCACAGGGGCCTCTCTACCACCAGAGGTCAGCACTCCTCACATCAGCAGACAGCGCCGACGAAGTGGACCCAGCTGAGCCTCACTGAGCAGCGGCCCTAGGGCTGGTGATAAAGGGGGTGCGGGGGTGCTCTGCTGTTACCACAAAAACACAGACAATTCTCCCTGAAGTCAGAGCAGTGTTTCTCAGACTTTTTCACCGTCCAATCCCCCTCTGAAACTTCTTATACATTTTCCCTCTTATCTGTCCCTCCCCCATGAAACTTTAATACCACAGATACACTGTGTATCTGTTCATGCGCTGTGGCCCTTTGGAGAGCCACAAACCACTGTAACATCTAAGATCTTCTGTCCCCTGACAAGAACCGAGCTTTGCTCACTTTGCTCCCCAGCTCAGAATGAATGAGTTTGAGTGGGCACAAAATTTCGGTTCTCTTTATAGGGTGGCTGGTGGTTGCTTTAGGCCCTATTTTTGAATTAGAAGGAAAAGTTCAAGTTCACTAAGTGCCAGGCCTTGTTTTAGACAGAAAACTCACAACAGCAACAGCAACAAAACAAGCCGGCAAAGCCCCAAGAGACTGTGGATTTTATCTGAGGATGCAGCTACTTCATTACCAAACGGGGCCTAAAACTCTGAGACTCTTGACTGAAAAATAACGCCTTCCCTCCTAAAAAAGGCGGCCCCTGTTTCTTACTTTTGATCCGTGTAGGCTCGGCTGACCAGCCTTGCTAGAAAAATGAGTTGGAGGTGAGTTCTGAAAAGGTAACGCTTTGGAAAATGCTGTGAGGGTGAAGGAGGACAGCAACAGCGGCCTGGGGTCAGGGAGCAGTCAGACGGCGAGCTCGGAGGCGAGAAGCCGGCAGGAGAGCCAGCTAAGTGGGACGGGACACCACAGCAAGCTCCTGAAAGCCTGAACTCAGGGAAGAGTCCGTGAGAGCTGAAGGGACAAGAGGAAAGCCGGGAGATAACACACATAGCTCCGAGGGGCTCTTGAAGTCTTGAAGCGGTGCCAATATTATAGATTTACTAGGCACGAGTGAATGGCTGGCACTTATCTACTTCGGAAAGCATTCCTGGGTTGTGTTTAGGTCCCTACGAAGTACTTGTGCTTGGTCCCGCCATCAAATAAGTCCAAGACAATTAATCTTGATAAAAACAAATCTAAATATGATTGACATGTGAATAAAAAAATCGGAAAAGCAAACACATCCAGTGCTTGCTATGGGTGAGGCACTGTTCTCATCACTTTGCATACGCGGAACCATGGAGGCCTCCCGACACTCCCATAAAGTAACGTTTACAGAGATGCTGTCCTCACTAGGAGTCCCAACACTGCTGAGCACCTACGATGCACCAGCCATCTCAGGCACGGGGAACAGCAAGACGGATTGTGAAAGGGGCACAGAAGGGATTTAGGGGGACGGCCTCAAAGAGAGGGCAAGATCTGGGCAGAGCGGTGATGCACCAGTGAGACTGGCAGGATGGAGACAGAGGAAGAGGAGGTCTTGCCTGCAGTACGATGGGACATCCAACGCACAGAGACCACGAGAGGTACACAGAGCAGGGGTCTGGCCAACTACACCTGGGAGCCAAATCCGGCCTGCTTTGTATTTAATTTACTTATTTATTTAAAAGATTTTTTTAATTTATTTGACAGAGAGAGAAAGCAAGCAAGCACAAGCAGGGGGAATGGCAGGCAGAGGGAGAAGCAGGCTCCCCGCCGAGCAGGGAGCCGGATGTGCGGCTCAATCCTAGGATCCCGGGATCATGACCTGAGCCGAAGGCAGACGCTTAACCGACTGAGCCACCCAGGCGCCCCACCGGCCTGCTTTTTAAATAAAGTTTCACTGGAGTGTAGCCTGTTGGATTGAGTTTGGTCTTCCACGGCTTTCTGCCTAGCTGCTGCACGGGCGAGCTGGGGAGTCGTGACAGAGACAGAGACCATCTGGCCCTTTGCAGAAGTTTGCCGAGGCCTGTTCTAGAGCCTTGTTCTTCACAGAGGGGTCTATGAAGCAGCAGCATCGGGAAGCGTGGCAGAAATCCAGACTCTCAGGTCCCCCCTCACCACCCCCCCCAGACCCCCAGAATTAGTATCTGCCTCTTAAAAAGATCTCTGGTGATTTCTGGCACAGAACACTCTCTGATCACTGGTGTGTATGGCCGGGAGGAGGCAGTGAGGCTGCAGATGAAGAGAAGCACGCACTTATCCTATATATAGACGGGAGACAGTGGTAAAGATTTTCCCGTAAAGGAGTGGTCCCTCCGTCAGAGTGTAATAGGGAGAAGGGTTGGCAGCAGAAAGTGGGCAGGCCACTGGTGTCAGAACCCAGGCAAAAGATGACCCTGACCAGGCATGGTGGATCGTGGAATAGCTTTTTCCTCCTTCCCAGAAGCAAATGACGTTTTAAGAGATGACTCTGACTTCACCAGTGCCCCCCTGTTTCTAACAAATATAGTATCAATTATAATTTATTAGGAAATAGAAAAATACTTGATAACAAAAATATTAGTCATCATGTGTTTCTGTATATAGCAAATATATCTCCATCTAAGCAATGTGTTCAGAGCACAAGGCATACATACGTTACGACATTAACTGGGTAAGAAGGAAATTTAAAGATTTAATGAGGATCTATTCAATAGCTATCTATTCTGTAGGCTGCTAACACATCAGTTCACAGAATATTTAAAGGTGTTATGGCTTAAACTGTTAGGACCCCTCCCACATCCCCAAATAAACGTAAGATTCTGCTTGATATTCAGTTTTTCCATACCATGGATGAATAAGCAATATAAAGTTCAAAAGAAACAAAGCAGCATTTTAGACAACCACGCCAACACTATTTCTTCTTCCAGCTCTGCTAACGGCTTCCAAGCGAGTGCTTAACATTCTGCCTCCTTAAAAATCTAGAAAAGTTTGACAGGGTTATTTGTGGGATTCAGTATGCTTTAAATGACAGCAATATAGATAAAAATAGATGGGAGAAAACAGGAAATCCCCTTTCTTAGATGCTTAGGTTTAATACTTCGCATTCATTATGTTGACAGAAATAATGAAAAGAAACAAGGCTCGTGTATCGGCTTTGAGAAAAGCAACATAATTAAATCAATAAATCTCAAGTAAGAAACCGTCCCCCCATCAAATCCATGTTGAGAACAATCTCTATTTTAAGATTCATTAATAAAAGCCTTAAAAAGTCCATGAATTCAGTAAAGTGGTTAATGGCACTTAAAAAATAATTGCCAGAGCACTTACTATGGGTCTACACTGTATTACCACTGCACAAATTATCTCATTTAATCCTCAACACACCCCAGCATTAGATCCATTTTATAAAAAGGGAAAGTAAGGCACAGAAGAGTTCAGTAACTTGTCCAAAGTCACAAAGCTGAATAAGAAACGGAGCTAAGATGTGAAGCTGGGACTGTGTTCTTAACCATAACCGTGGGCACCTTGCTAACACATCTGCTCTCCACTTTCCTCTTGCCCCCACGTGAATCTGCAAAAGGTTTAAATGCAATAGACTCTCATCGTTACTGATCTCAGGGACAAAGAAAACCCCCATGGTCTAGACATTCAAAGTGTCAGTTGAAAGGGAGACACACCACATTGCCCTGTGGACAGTGGTCAAAATTTGACCTGCCACACGGAACTGATGAGTAATGGGGTGGCTTCGATTTAAGATACTGGATTATTTTTCAGTAGGATAAAATGCAAATTAAGTCCCAGTAAAATTCTGAAACGTATCGTGTAACTGCTGGTTAATAATAAATACGGATACAGACTTTTAACGATAATTACCACGCATGCATTATCTTCCAGCTAACATATTTGTGAAATGCTGCAAGGAATGTAAAACATAAAATAAATGTAGGTACTGGCCTAATACTGTCTGGTTAACATTCTCATCTTTGGCTGTGTAATGCTTATTTAAGTGATCGCCTGACTGTAAATGAACACAAGTATTAAAGTAAAGTTGGCACAGGGCACAGCATCCACATGGCACATTCTTTGTTCCAGGAGCTTTATTCCGTCAATACTCTCAGCAAAAAGACAAGTCACCAAGTAAATAACGCAAGTACGCCAGGCAGTGTGGGGTTCTTTTAAAACAAATGCCTCAAATTGTCAAACATCTTGTACGAAGTTCTTTTTCGACTTTGAGCTCATCCTATTCCATTTCAAATGTGAATTTTGCCAAAAAACAAGCTTATCCCCTTCCAGTTTTAACAGTTTCAAAATAAGATCCAGGTGAACTCTCATCTATTCTGTTTTAAAATATTAATTTTGCTAGAGAGCAAACTCGCCCCTTCACATTTTAACAGCTTCTAGACAAGATCCAGGCAAGTAAGAAGAAAACAGGGCAGGAAAAGGAGAAGCCGAGTGAGAGAAGAGGCGACAGAAATGATGGGAGTGACAGGGTCACCTGAACTCCAAACCAACGCACTAAGCCGCTTCTGGTGTTCCTATTCAACTTTCCCTATTAACCAGCAGACACACCCTGCTGGCGGTATTTTCGGAAACACAGATAAGGGAACCAGTCGGTGTTATTTAAAGGTAAGGGCCATCAACAGAATTTGGGGGTTACCTCTACGTGTACCGTGGCATTACAACAATTATGCTGCATGACACCTTGCTCGCCTTCGAGTTCGGCTGTTAAGGACAAAAGGGCCGCCCATCGGTGTCGGTGCGGATGGCCGGCTTGCGCGGCTCCCCTCCCGAACCCGGCTGGGATTCCAGCCCGCGAACGGCACCCGCGGGCCACTGCAGACGTCCCTTGTGCCGGCTCGGCGTCTGCATCCCCGGCCGTGCTCGCCAGGCAGCCGGGGGCCGCACGGCCTCCGGGGCGTGAACCCCGGCGGTCCCCGCGCCCGGCCCCTCGGCGACGACACGGAGCGCGTTCCGGCGGGGGGCACTCACCTTCTTCTTCCAACTCGAATTTCTCCAGCATGCCGGCTTCCGCGGGTCCCGGGGCCGCCGCCAGCGCCGCCTGAGGAGGAGGAGGAGGACAGGGATCAGCATGCGCTCGGCGGCGCTCGTCCCGGCCGCGGGGGCGGGGGCGCGGGGGCGCGGGGCGGGGACGCGGGGCGGGGGCGCGCGGGGGCGCGCGGGGGTGCGGGCGCCGAGTGCGGGCGGGGCCGCGCGGGGCCGCTGCGGGGAGGGGCCTCCGGGCCGGCGGCGAGCGGCGAGCGGCGGGGCCCCGCCCGCCGGCTGGGATCCGAGCGGAACGGAGAGGGCGGCGCGGCCCAGGCCCGGCCTTGCCCCCCGCCCGGAGGGCCGCAGGTGGCGCGGGCCGCGGCCTAACCTGCCGCCCCTCCCCGAGTGGAACGGTCCGCCCCCCCCCGCCCCCCGGCGGCTTTGGTACGGACCGGCGAGGAGGAAGCGTGGGAAGAGGACCCCGAGGAGCCCGGGCCGGGCTCGCGCGACGGCGGCCGGGGCGCCCCCCTCCGGCCGCGGCCCACCTTCCCGCCACGGCCGCCGGGCGGCCATTAGCGGAGGCCCGTTTTCCCATCGTCGCCCGGCCCTCCCACCGCACCGCGCTCGTCCGCCCACCTTCCCCGCCACCCACGGCCGGCGCGTCCCCGCAGGGTTAACCTGCGCAGGTGTGGTCTCGGCCCGGCCGGGGGTGGGGCGAGAGGGGAGAGCCGCCGGGTGGGCGGGGCGACGCGCCTGGGAGAGGAGCTGGGGGCCGCGGGACCCCAGAGAGGGAGATGGCACCGCACACCCGGGGCGGGGGGGGGGGGATGGCTTTTCTTTTTTTAGATTTTGGATTAAACTGTCCATCCTCGTCCCTTATTTAAAAAAGAAAAAAAAATGCTCCGTGGGTTACACGTACTGTAGATACACTTTGTAGCTATCAGTTTTACCCAGCCATGGAAGTCTTAATTTGCTTCCTTTCTTCACAGCTGATTCTCTACTTTGGGTGAACCACTGCCAAAAGCTCACACAAATCTCAGTCTGGCCCTGGCCACTCCTGTCACCCTGGATCTTGGGTATCTGAGACTCTCCTATCGACAGCTCACGTTGGCAGGCAGGGAGGCTGCCAGGGCTGCCTGGGAGAGCAGGGCCGCCGGAGAGGAGGCAGGCGCCCGACTCCCCGAGGCCCTCCTGTGTGACAGCCAGTTTCTGCCCCATCTTTGGCGTGCCCTTTGCTCACTGCAGACTGCAGGGGCCCTGACAGCGATAAGCTGATTAGGGGTGTAAAGCACCCCCCACCCACACTCACACACCCACCCCTTGAAAGGAAGCTAGTTTTATCACTTTTTCAAGCCTGGCCTGGAAAAGGAAGTACTAAAATCTCCTTTGCATTTCCTTTTTGCTCTGTCATCTCAGTTGGGCCAATCCCTAAGTCTTAAGCCTCTGCTTAAAGGCGGGGGGGGGGGGGGGGGGTGGGCAAGGAGAGGACAAAACTAATTTTGTAAGACCTTTGGTGGTAAAAAAAAAAACCCCAGCAAACCCTACAGCTATGTCTTCCTTAACAGCAAGAACCTGAATGCTTGCCCTCTAAGTTCAGGAACAAGGCTACTATGCCTCTTTTCAGACTACTCTTACTCAACGTAGTACTGGAAGTTCCAGCCACTGCAGTAAGGCAATAAAGAGAAAGAAAAGGCATACAAATTGCAGAGGAAGAAATAAAATCATCCCTATGTGCAGATGACATGGTTGTCTTCGTAAAAAGCTCCAAGGAATCTACTGAAAAACAAAACAAAAACAAAAAAATACCCAAACCAAACCAAAACCAAACAACCACAACTAGAACTAGTGAGTTCAGCAAAGTCATAGGCTACAATATCAACACACAAAAATCAATTGCATTTCTATATACGAACAATGACCATATGTAAAGTGATATTAAAAACAATACATAATTTATAATCACTGCAAAGAAAATTAAATGTGCAGGTACACACTTGAGAAACCATGTGCAAGATCTGTATGCTGAAAATTACAATATGTGATTGAAATGAAAGAAGACCTAAAGAAACGGAGAGATACCCCATGTTAATGTTTTGGAAGACCCAAATTAGTAAGGATGTCAGTTCTCCCCCGGATTGATCTCTACGTTTAATGCAATTCCTACCAAAATCCTAACAAGATTTTCTGTAGACAAGATGAGCTTATTCTGAAATTTGTACAGGAAGGCATAAGCTGGAGAATAGCTAAAACAATCTTGAAAATGGAGAACGAAGGGGGAGTAATCAAGACATTGTGGTACTGGTAGCGGGACAGACACAGTAATCAAAAGAAGCAAATAGGGAATCTAGAAACAGACCCACAGAAGTACATCGAACTGTTGTTTGAGGAAGGTGCAAAAACAGTGGTGTTGGAGCAGAGGTTATTATAGGCAAAAAAATAAACCTTCACATAAGCCTCACATCTTATACAAAAATGAGCTCAAATTGAGTCGTGGACTTGAAAATAAGATGTAAAACCATACAACTTGTAGAAAAGAATCTCTGGGATTTCCTAGGCAAAGAGTAAGACTTGATATCAAGAGCATGATCCATAAAAGGTAAAATGAACAAATCGGACCTCATTAAAATTAGAAATGTTTGCTCTGTGGCAGACCCTGTTAAGAAGATGGAAGGACAAGAGACAGAGTGGGAGAAAATACTTGTAAAACGACACAGCCAACAAATGACTAGCGTCGGGTGTACGTAAAGACCTTTCAAAACTCAACAGTAGAAAAACGAAAGTCAGAATTCAGAATATGGGCAAAAGATATGAAGAGACACTTTACTGAAAAAGATGAATGGCAGTAAGCACATGAAAAGATGTTCAACAACATCAGCCATTAGGGAAATACAGATTAAAACCACAGTAAGCTGTGACCACACACCCTATTAGAATGGCCAAAATAAAAACGGTGAGCAACACCAAATGCTGGTGAAGATGACGAGAAACAGGATCCCTTCCGCATCGCTGTGGGGACGGGAAGTCGCACCACGGCTCTGGAAAACAACCTGGTAGTTTTTTATGAAACTACACGTACAGTTGCCATATGACACATCATTTGCCATTTTGGGCATTTATTCCAGGGAAACAAAGACTTATGTTTATGGGAAAACCTGTATACCATGTTTCATTTGCAATAGCCCAAACTGGAAATACCAGATGTCGTTCAGCGGGCAAATGGTTAAACAAACTACGTTACATCCCAACCATGGAATAGTCCTCAGCAACAAAAAGGAATGACCTATTGATACATACAACTACTTGCATGAATGTCCAGGGCATTCGGCTGAATGAAAAGCCAATCCCCAAAAGGTACATACTGTGCTATTCCATTTATATAGCATTCTTGAAATGACAAGATTATAGAAGTGGAGAACAGATCAGTGGGTGCAGGGGTTGGGGTGGGGATTGGGGACAGAGGGACCTGTGGCTATAAAAGGCAGCATGAGGGATCCTTGTGGTGATGGTACCATTCTGCATCTTGACTGAATCAACGTCACCATTCTGCTTGTGATGTACTATATTCCTCCTCCCACAAGTCAAGCCATGCTGATTTAATTGTGTGGAGAAGATAACCAGTTGTTTTTTTTTTTTTTTAAAGATTATTTATTTATTTACTTGAGAGAGAGAGCACAAGTGGGTGGAGGGGCAAAGGGAGAGGGAGAAGCAGACTTCCTGCTGAGCAGGGAGCCCGATGCAGGTCTCAATCCCACGTGACCTGAGCCAAAGGCAGACACTTAACTGACTGAGCCACCTAGGCACCCCGAAATTGGGTTAATTAAAAAAAATCTTTATTGAGGGGCGCCTGAGTGGTGTAGTCAGTTGAGCATCCAATTTGTTTAAGCTCAGGTCCTGATCTCAGGGTCCAGTGTGGAGTCTGCTTGAGATTCTCTCTCCCTCTCTTTCTGCCCCTCCTGCTCATGCACTCTCTCTGTCTTTCAAATAAATAAATCTTAAAAAAAAAAATCTTTATTGAGATAGGCTTCACATACCATAAAATATGTCTTCAGTATATTCATAGAGTTGTGCAACCATCTCTGTTTCCAACATTTCATCATCCCAGAGAGAAACCCTGTACCCTCTAGTGGTCACTGCCTATCACTCCCTTAACCCCTATTCCCAGCCCTAGGCAACCACTAACCTATTTTCTGTCTCCATAGATTTGCCTATTCTGGCCACTTCATAGAAATTTAATCATATGATATGTGGTCTTTTATGTCTAGCCCCTTTCACTCAGCCTACTGTTTTCAAGGTTCATCCACGTTGTAACATGGATCAACACTTCCTTTCTTTTTATTGCTGAATAATATTCCATTGTATGCATATACCACATTTTGCTTATCCATTCATCAGTTGATGGGTATTTAGGTGTTCTTCCCGTTTTGACTATTGCTGAATATTGCTGCTACAAACATTCAAGTACAAGGATCTGTGCGGACATATGTTTTCATTTCTCTTGGGTATAGACCCAGGAATGGAATTTCTGGGTCATATGGTAACTCTATATTTAACATTTTGAGAAACTGCCAAACTGTTTTCCACAGAAGCTGCACCTTTTTAAATTTTCACTAGCAACGTGTGAGGGTTTCAATTTCTCCTGCACTCTAGTTTTGCAAGATGTTACCATTAGGGGAAACTAGGTGGAGGGCACTCATCTCTTACAACTAACTGTATGTGAATCTACAATGAGCTCAAAATAAAAAGCTTAATTAAAAAAAAAAAAAGCACGGGGGCACATAGTGGAAGCGCCAATCAACCTCATTTTTGAAAAATCTATGTTTTAATTTCTTGTAGTGATTCTGGTATAATTGTAAAAACAAATCCCTAATTGGTGTTTATTGGGAGCACCATCAATTTCACCTATAATCTGGATGAGTTGGGGTTTTTTTTGGGGGGGGGAGGCAGAAATGGGCCATAAACGGGAATATGTGTGTCTGGAGGCAGTGAGCGTGCAAACGTGGTCCTCAGACTAAAAAGTCCTGTGCCCATTGCTGTGGAAGTTGGGAGAGAATGGAAATTAAAACAAATGACTCTGAGTTTCTCAGGCTTCACTCCACTTGATCATGGGTGTGCAGGAGAAGACAGAAATAAAAACGTTCCTGGATTACAGGTTAGTGAGGCGGAATTTCTTTCCGGAGCTTGCTTTCACTAGGTGAGACGTCTCAGGGATCACACTGCTCTCTGTAATACACCAGGTCATTTTCAGGAATTTGAGGGTCTGCCGAGCGTCTCAGGCATGCATATACATGTGGACAGGGTCAAATGCGCTATGGATTAGTCAGCACAACTAATTTAAAGTTGGGGGCTGTCAGTTGCCCTGTCGTGATGATATTTTAGGTGATGTCTTCTTAAAATCTCAACTGACTTATACGCCAGGCTCCATGTGAGGTATTTCAGGGAGACGGGGAAGGAGAAGGGTTTGGGCAACGTGCTGCATGCAGAGAAGGGGTTTGCATGTGGGATGCCATCTCATCTCTCTTGAGAACTAAACTGGCAGATCATAGTCGAGAGGAGCCGGGTTTTCCTAGCTGGGCCTCGTGCAGATCGCAGTATTTCTACCTGTATTCTATAGGCTTCTGCAGCGGGTCTGGGCGGCCAACCTCCAGCGTGATGGGAGGGAGCAGGAGGCTGGAGTTGAACTTTATCGACAGGATGCCTGAAAACCATGGAGCCATTACCAGTATGACTTGCTGGTTGGTGAGAAATGCTAAATTATTAAGGTTCGTCTTACATAACTGTGCCTAGGTGTATTCTGAACGACCATCGGACAGGAAAACCTATTCATGAAATGACTGCCTAAAAAGCTTTCCTTGAGGCACTGAGGTCGGACATGAGTTCACTTTACCTTTTATTTTATCTTAAATAGCTTCTGCAAGAAGTAAATCAACCTTAAATACTGGATAAGTAGCTCCTGAATAATTTAGCGTGTGGAAACCTGCAGCTCTGCCGTTCCCGCACCTCCCCACCCCCACCCCTGCTGTCTTCTTTGAACAAAGGCGTCCTCTGTGTGGAAGAGGAGGTAGGACGGGGCGCCCACCAGTGCCAGGACAGGAGCTGCCTGTTCTGCGACTCGCTCGGCTCTGGGACCAGCTTTGACGCTCCCTCCTCTGCGCGGACCACTTCCAAGCCTCAATCATAAGCTCCCAGCAAGCCTGAGCTCGGGACTGCTTCCTGGTGGTGTCCTGGAATTTTCTACGGACAACTCAAACTCATCCCTCGAAAGTAGCTCTGAGTCCTCTCCACCTGTCTTCCTGTCCTCGGAGGCCGCCCCCCTGGTCTCCATCTCTGCTGCAATGCTCAGCTGGGCTTCCCCCGTCTCATCTCATCTCGTGCTGGAGCCAGACTGATCTTTTAAACACACAGTCTTGTTCCTGTTACCTCCCCACCCCCCCCACCCCTCCGTTTAGAACTATTCAATGGCTCTAGGGACCTTTAGGGATGCCTTGTGAGCTCCTTAGCGCAGAGCAGGGGTCGGAGCCTTTCATTTCTTCATCTTATCTTGCCAATTTTCTCTGCGTCCCCTTCGCTTAGGCTCAGAGCACTAGGGGTTTGATCGTTCTGGCCTCCCTCCCTACTTCTGACACTTCGCTAGTTCTCCCCATTCCTTTAAGAATGAGTCTTAAGGAGGAAGGCTCAGCCTTCACCAGGAAGCATTTCCTGATTCTTGACCTCTTCTACAGCTCACCTGGTTAACTGCTTCTCTTAACCCACCTATTTCTTTCCACGAGGACTTAACACAGGTTGGGATTTACTTTGCTGTTTCCCCAAATCCCGTACTCTCTGAAGACTGACCATCTTTCTATCTCCTGTGCCTGGCACATAGTAGGCATTCCAAAAATAATTGAGTGAAGTGAATTGTTCATTCTTAGCAAATCAGAAAATGTGGCAGGTAAACAATTGACTTTGATAGCATCAATGGGTTCAGAGATGATTTCATTCCATTTACTCATGTTTCTTCTGGACCTCATTCCTATGTACCAATGCTTATAGCTGCTTTCCCTTGAGCAATGGAACTGACATTTAGAAGAAAGAACAAAGTGCCTGTGCTAAGAAGGGGTTGCAGGAAACATTTTTATTTTAATAGACTCCCTCCGAGGATGAGACTTGTCCACAGCACTCCACATCCTGGTTTGGAAATTGGTGGGGAGCTCAGCCAGCTCTGGTCCCCACCCCATAGCTTTAATTTCTGTTAAGTGAAAACAACTGATTTTTTTAAAGTGGTGTAGAGATTTGATAAAAACTCAAAAACTTAAAATATTTGACACTATAATTATTAATTCTTCTGATCGATTTCAATCAGTGTATTTGGAGAAAAGGTTTTGTTCATTTTGATAGTTTTCCAAATAACAATTTCAGATGTTACCAAATAAACTTGGTTCCTTCCTAACATTTACGTATGACTGCCTTTAGAGAGCATCTATTCCACAGTATTTTTTTCAGAGTGGTAACCAATTTTACAGTTAAAGTCTGCTGAAAACCTGTTTCAGACGATTAAATAAGAGATGAAGAAAATGAACTAAACAAAAAAAGTCCCTTTTGCCTGGATTCTTTCTGTTAAACTATCTTCTAACTTCCAAAAAGTAGACAATGTTAAGATTTTGAAGACAGACATTGAGCAAATATTTAATATCTGCTGCATGCCAGGCACTATGGTAGGTGGGTCACTAAAATATCCGGTGAAATTAGAAATTCACATCAAAGATAAGAAGGAGGAACCCTACACATACATAGGGTTAGTCTGTAACTCTTCAAGTTCCACTTCTGTGGACCCAGGAGTCAGGGTCTCTTGCTTTTAGACAAGTAGACCCAAATTTGGTTTTATTTTCTGCTAACCAAAATATTTTATTATTAGGTTTGTGTTTGACAGGATTTACTGGGAGCTAAATATATTCTAGTCTCTTGATAATTCTTGTCATCCCATAATACTTTGCCAATAAAAAAATAAGTATTGTTCAACAAGTTCAATAACCTTTCAATTTTGAATGCATCAAGTCATAAACTTGGTGCTGGGTTTCTATTATAAAGCAACACAAAATGGGGCTCCTGGCCGGCTCCGTCAGTGGAGCATGGGACTCTTGATCTAGGGGTTGTGAGTTTGAGTCCCACATGGGTGTGGAGATTACTAGAAAATAAAATCTTTAAAAAAAAAATAAAGCAACACAAAAAAATGATCTAAAGTCACAGGAAGGCTTTTTCACGGTTCTCTACTCTTTCCCTTATAACTGGCCTACTTGTTAGCCCTTTCCAGAACAGATCACTGATAATAGTTTTTGTCTTTTTGATCCCTTCATTTATAGAAACTCTGGCCAGAAATTGGTAAAAAGTTACAGAAATGATTAACAGACTACTTCCATTTTTTCTGCTCTGGTCTACATAAAGTGCTCAGAAGGAAGTCCAATAGTCAAGCTGAAATCAAAGGGGCCTGGTTAATGCTTCTGTTGCGTCTTCTGCCCTTGGCTCTGGGGAATTCGGTGATCTTTATTCACTGTTATTTATGGTGTTACGTAGCTATCAGGAGGATTGATGTGGGGGGGGGTGGGTGGACACAGAGCCGACCAACTAAATGCAGATGCAGGATCTGCATACAGGAAACTGTAAATCTTTTAAGAAAGATAGAGTCTCTTTCTTACTGATATAATTTACCTACAATAAACCGGATCCATTTTAAGTGCACAGTCTGATGAGCCAACATAAAACCACCACTACAATCAAGATACAAAATATTTTTATCACCCCGAACGTCTCCTCGTGCCCCTGCGTGGTTCATCCCTCCTTCCTTCTGCCGTTTCAGGGCCACCGGTGGTCTCAGTTTTGCTGCCATAGATATTTTCCAGAATTTTATATACAAGGAAGCATTTGGTAAACACTTGTTTACACCCCCCCAAGACTGGATTACTTCACTTAGCATAAGGATTTTGAGATTCATTCACCTGGTTGAGTATAACAGCCCTTCGCTCGGTTTGCTGCTGAGTAGTGTCCCCATTGCATGGATCCGCCATATTTTGCATTCACCTGTTGATGGAGTTTGGGAGGTTTCCAATTTTTGACCATGGTGAATAAAGCTGCTATAAACAAACAGTCAAATCTTTGTGTGGACACAACTTCACTCCTCTTGGATGAATAGCAAAGGGTAGAACGACTGGGTCATATGGGAGGTATACGTTTAACATGAGAAACAGCCAGTTTTGCATATTGGCTGGATCATTTTACCTTTCACCGTATGAGAACTCCAGTTCCTGCATATCCTCATCAAAACTTGGTATGGTCCTTTTTGTTTTTCTTTCTTTCTTTTTCTTTAGTTATTCTAGTGGGTGGATAATGGTTTCTCCTTGTGGTTTTAATTTACATCTCCTTGAGGCCTGATGATATCTTTTTATGTGTTTATGGGACATTCATATATCTTCTTTAGTGAAGTGACTGTACACATCTTTTGCCCACTTTTTGATCGGACTTCTTTTGTCCACGTTGAGTTATATGATTGTGGCAGGAGACTCTAAGATGGCCCCTGATGATCCCCACCTCCTGGGACTCATGTTCTTGCATAATTCCTGCTCCCTGAATGTAAGTCAGATCTAATGACTTGCTTCTAACCAACAGAACAAGCAAAGGTGATGAGATATTGCTTCCATGTTTAGGCTACATGAAACTGTGATTTCTGTCTTACTCTCAGACTCTGTCCCTCGCTGGCTTTGATGAAGCAAACTACCGTGTTGGAAAGGCCCATGTGGCAAGTAACCGGGGTCTTCTGTCCAACAGTCTGCAAGGAACTGAATCTTGCCATCAACCACATGAGCTTGGAAATGGATCCTTCCCCAGTGGAGCCTTCAGGTCTGACCCTTTGTCGGATACACGTATTGTGAAAATTTTATCCCATTCTGTGCTACGCTTTTTCACATTCCCAACCATGTCTTTCAGAGAGCAAAATTTTTAAAATTTTGATAAGATCCAATTTATCCTTTTATGATTCATGCATTTTGTGTCCTAAGAAATTTTTGCCCACCGCCCCCCCAAGACTGTGAAGATGTTCTTCAATATTTCCTTCTAGAATTCTTAAATTTTGACTTTTATATTTAGGCCTCTGATCTATTTTGGTTTAATTTTTTTATTATGATGTGTGGTAAGAGTTCAGGTTCATTTTTCCTCCCATGCTGATATCTAGTTGTTCCACATTGTTTATTAAGAAGACTTTATGTTCTCCAACGAAAATAAAAGATAACTTCAGCGTTTATCTAAAATCAACCTACCATACATCGGGCATCTAAGTCTGGCCTCTCCATTCTGTTCAATGATCTGTATCTACACTTTTGTCAGGACCGCCCTTTGTTGATTATTGTAGCCCTGTGGTAAGTCTTGAAATCAGGTAATGAGCATTCGCCAACTTCGTTCTTCATTTAAAAAATCGCTTTGGCTCTTCTAAGTCCTCTGTATTTCCACATACATTTCAGAATAACAAGAAGCCTACTGAAATTTTGGTTGGGATTGCGTTTGCTCTGTCGGTCAATTTGGCAAGAATTTACCTCTTAACGGTGTCAGGCCTTCCAATTCAGGACCATGGTGGGTCCGTCTGTTCCTTTGTGTCTTTGATCTCTCTCAGTCATCTTTTGTGGGTTTCAGCGTAGAGGTCCTACATATCTTTTACTAAATTTATTCCTTAGTATCTTAGGGTTTTTTTTTTTTTTTGACGCTTTTGGAAATGAAATTGTTTTTCAGATTTCATTTCCCAATTGTTTGCTGCTAGCACATAAAGATACCACTGATTTTTGTATATTAGCTTTGTACCCTGTGACCTTGATAAATTTACTTGTGAGTTCTAGCGGCTGTTTTGCTGGTGATTTAGGACTTTCCACGCAAGTAGTCATGTCACCTAGTGCCTCTTACCTTTAGTTCTTTACATTGTAGTTCCGTAACATGGTATCATTCTACCCATTCTTATGTGTTTCGTGTGTTATATATGTACACTCTGATTCTTAGCTCAATGTGTCATTTTATTTATTCCTTGATTCAGAAGAGATAGTATTTCTCATACTCCACAGGATGTTATATATGTAATTATGAATTATGTATGAATGTTATGTAATTATGGATTACAAAAGTAAGAATACATGTGTGTATATGGGCATGTATATATACGCACATGTAGCCCCCACTTTAGACTCAGCTGCATACCCTGTATTAGCACTGTGTACCCCTCAGAGTGCGGCACATTGTACTATGTTGTGCTGGATACTACTGATCGTCTACATAGCATCCATTCTTCTACCACCTTCTTTCCTGGAATAAGCCCCGAATTTTGTCACAGTATATACCCTTCCCTTACACGAGTCACGATGGTGACAATATTTCTTACTGTCCCGGAGTAAAAGGCAGGGCTTATGGCTAAAGAGAGCTGGCGCCCGCAGGCAGGCACGCACGACCTCGCCCCACCGCAGCTTGCCACGGACAGCACAGGGCCCTGACTGCTACTGAGGACCAGCCTTCAGCTGAAGCCAGTGCCGAGAAAGAGCTTGGGTCCTTGGTGACGTCACCGAGCAGACCTGTATCTCACCCTGCCTGGGGCCTCTCCTACTTCTGTACCTGTACCATTTCTGTTACTTTACAGCCAAAACATCCTACGTGATATTTGGGAATTACATTAGATCTAGGCCCTGCCCTCAGGAGGTGATATGCTAATTGGGTGGAGGTCTTAGCTTAATTGTGAAAACTGTATTTCTGTCAAAAATTACAAAGCAGGGGCGCCTGGGTGGCTCAGTCCATTAAGTGTCCGACTCTTGATTTCTGCTCAGGTCATGATCTCAGGGTTGTGAGACTGAGCCTCTCACTGGGCTCTGTGCTCAGCGGGGAGTCTGCTTGAGATTCTCTCTCTCCCTCTGCCTCTGCCCCCGTCTACCCCCTACTCCCGTTCTCTCTCTCTCTCTCTGCCGCTCCCCCATCTTGTGCACGCACTCTCTCTCTCTGCATAAATCTTAAAAAAAATTACAAAGCAGTTTAAGTAAAAAGAAAACACACACACACACACACACACACACAAACAACCAACTCTAGCAACAGCATAGCGTATGCAAGTGCTAAGGAACACTTTGAGAGGTAAGGCTTCCTTTAGGAGATGTATTGAGGCAGATTGGAAGGAAGTGAGGGGTGGGGGAGCACTTCAGGTGGTGGCCACAGCGGAGGAAAAGCTCTAAAGGTGAAGACACTGGCGGGACACAGCAAGTGAATGGCCTTTATCCGAGAGCGGAGCGTTCTTGTAGAGAAATTAAGGACAGATCAGTGAGGACCCCTCGGACCCAAGGGGATAGAATTAGAGTTCATGTGGTAGGACTCGAGGGGCGAATGTAATTTCTCAGACTGTTTGGACAATAGCAGAAGATCTTAATGCCGGAGTCGAGTGGAAAGGGATGAATACGGGAGAGCCTGGAACCAGCAAGAATGTTTACGATGTTTTTACAACGAATGTAAAAAGCAAGCAAGCTACTCTGAGAAGTCTTGCAGAGATTTAAAAAAAAAAAAAGAGTTTGGACTTGATATTTCAGTGGATCAGGAAATAAATAAAAGACACTAGGATATCAGGGAAATTGACAGGATGAGCCTATTTGAGGGAAGAAGAAAGGAGAAATGCTGGGGTAAACCAGCAAAACTTCCGATGTTGATTGGCCGTCTAAGAAGTACCCTTGGTAGGTAACTAGGGTCGCGATGATTATGTGAGTGGAGTGGGCGGTGTGTGCCATGTTGAGTGAGAATGACAGGGCCTGGATTCATCAGTTCTGCTTCCGAAACTCCAGTCAGGTGCCATTTCATCATATTTCCATGCAACCTGTACAATTATTCAAAATTGACTTTAAAAAAATTAGTCTTTAGGCAACAATTCCAGGAAATTGTGGGTATGGATGTTCTAGATATATTTTTTTCCGGATACACAAATATGTAACAATTAAAATGTTCTTCCTTATATCACCTAAAATCATCTTGCATACCCTAGGGGTATTCATCCTACACTTTGGGAAAACTGCTCTAGGAGAATGAGAGAAGTCAGCACCAAGAGCCAGAACTCCCGGGTTGGCATCCACACAGGCAAAGGGGGGGGGGGACTTTCAATGAGGAGACAGGGTCCTCTCAAGGAAGCAAGAGAAGCCAAGAGACAGAAAGAGAAGAGACACATTTGACAAGAAGCAGCTCCTTGTCACTCACACGAGCACACCTACTACAAGTAGAATACGAGAAACCAGCCGGTAAGAAACCAAGTCTAAACCAGTGGTTCAAAAGCTGCAGAGTGTGACCCACTCATGGGTAATGAAAGTAGTTTAATGGGTCAGGAGTGGCGTGGTTTAAAATGAAATATCACTGGGATGCCTGGGTGGCTTAGTTGGTTAAGCGTCTGCCTCCGGCTCAGGTCACGATCCCAGGGTCCTAGGATCGAGTCCCGCATCGGGCTCCCTGCTCCGCGGGGAGTCTGCTTCTCCCTCTGCCTGCCACTCCGCCTGCTTGTGCTTGTGCTCTCTCTCTTTAACAAATAAATAAATAAAATCTTTAAAAAAATGAAATATCATAGACATATCAATTTGCATTGAGCGGGATCATTGTTTCAATAAAGCTGTCTTAGTTAAATGTACATGTGTGTGAGTCGTGGGTCAAGATTTTTTCTTACTGTAGTTTTTAGTCATAAAGTGGATAATAAAGGAAGATGGGTATAACTCCTGAAGAACCCTGGGTTGGAAGATTTAGTCATACGTGTGAGACATGAGTCACAGAGAAGTGTTGTTTGTCACTAAACATGATCAAGTTTCCCTTCAACACAGAGTAGTGGGTGTCTATAAGGACTAAGTTCGGCCTGAGAGAAAAATGATTTCAACTCATTCATTTTTAAAGGCACAATAGAGTGAAAAATGAATCTGGACCAAACTCTTCGGACATGTCAGCTGGCACTTTTTAAAGGTATATTCAGGTATATAGTCTACATATCTGGGAGAAAGCCTGTGCACACGCGCGCGTGCGCACACACACACACACACACACAAATATGGGAGTGGCAAAGAATAAAGGCGACTTAGCATTTCTCCTTTTATCAAACATGAAAAATTTTAAAGGAAAATGGTAAAGGCTTATGATTTTCCTGCTGAAACGTGGGTGGTTAAGAACCCTTTCCCTCCAGGGAGTGGCTTGCGTGTTAAGATTAGGTCCAAACGGGGGACAAAGATATGGTCCTAAATCCTATGCAACACATCAGTCCCTGTCTCTGTCAGTGGAATTCTGAGAGATGTACGGGTCGCAGGAACACCTTGCAAGAGCAGGGAAACGCCTCTGAGTTATACTGGTGGTTCTTAAAGCATGGTCAGAGGACTCCTGGGGGTCCCTGCACCCTTTCCAGGGAGTCTAGGTCAAAACGTCTCATGATAACACAAAGGCAACATCTGCTGTCTCCCCACCACTGCCCGTGCCCCATCGATGTCTGTGCCCTGGAAAACTCCAGAACCTCATCTTAACACCGAGCTGATGGCAAATGACACTAACCTTCCACTGTGCGGCAAATAAGCCAGTTTCACTTAAGAGCATCCTTGAGGGTGCAGTAAAATTTATTCATTTCAGGGGCGCCCGGGTGGCTCAGTCAGTTAAGGGCCCCACTCTTGATTTCAGCTCAGGTCATGATCTCAGGGTGGTGAGATCGAGCCCTGTGCCAGGCTCCGTGCTGGACGTGGAGCCTGCTTCAGATTCCCTCTCTCCCTCTCCGTGTGCCCCTCCTGAGCCCACCTCTCTCCCTTTCTTAAAAAAATTTTTTATTCATTTTATTAAATCTCAACCCTTTAATGCGTGTCATTTTCATATTCTGTGTGAAAAAAACAAGAAGTACACATAAAATACTCGTGTTTCAAGCTGCAATACGATGGTATTCTTGGAGAAAAGCATGTGTGTGGTTGAGCTGCCTTTCAAATGAGACATTGAAAAACCAACAAACTGTAGTTTCTCAGACTTGGGTATTTGGCAGACATTTTTTCTGAAATGAACAAAGGGAGCCTGTCACTTCAAGGCAAACAACTGACCATATTTGTTGCCAACGATGCAATGTTTTCAAGCAGAAGTTAGAATTTTGGAAAAGCTGGGTCTGTCATAATGAGCTTGACAGCTTCCCAATACTTAGAGACTTCTTGGAAGGAGATGGGTGGTGTTATTAATAAAGGTGATTTTGCTTTTTGAATACTGTGTAATGAAAGGGGTCGACATTTGGAAGATTGCATTAGTCAGTGACCCAGTATTTTCCAAATGACCAATGCATGATATTAGAAAATCATGCATGGGGTAAAGATGAACTCACAGTGCAGGAGAGATGGATAGATTTTAATGTAATAGAATAGATTCTGTTATGTAGGCTGTGAAGATTTATTAATATGGCTTCAGATTCCACACTGCAACTAATGTTACAAAAAACTACTACTTGTCCAGAAGACTATCCACAATTCTCTAAGAGGCTATTAAAATACTCCTCGCTTGGGGCACGTGGGTGGCTCAGTCAGTTGAGCATCTGCCTTCCGCTGGAGTCATGATCCTGGAGTCCCGGGATTGAGCCCCGTGCTGGGCTCCCCGCTCGGGGGGGGGGTCTGCTTCTCCTTCCGCCCCTCACCCCACTCATGCTCTCTCTCAAATAAATAAAGAAAAATTATTTTAAAAATAAAATAAAATACTCCTCTCTTTTCCAACCATATTATCTGTTTGAGGCTGAAACTTCACATACTTCATCCCAAACAACATATATATGGCAACAGAATGAATGCAGAAGCAGACAGGAGAGCCCCACTGCCCTCTCACCCAGGTCTTGACAAGATTTGCCATCATTCAAAGCAATGCCTCTCTTCCAACTGTTTTGAATAAAAATATGTCTATGGTAATATGTTGTGAGTTTATTATTGGTCTTTTAGATAGACTAATAAATATTTTCAAATTTCTCAGTTTTAATTGTTTTTCAAAGACTTTATTGAGACAGAGAGAGTGAGAGAGTGCAAGCAGGGGGGAGAGGCAGAGGAAGAGGGAGAAGCAAGCTCCCTGCCAAGCAGGGAGCCCGATGTGGGACTCGATCCCAGGATCCCGGGATCATAACCTGAGACGAAGGCAGACCTGAGCCACCCAGGCGCCCTCAGCTTTAATTTTTAATATGGTAAATGTCAATTGATGAGACCCACACAAACAAAAGCCCACTGGGTCCTCACTAAACACGAATGGAAAAGGGTCCTGACACCCAATACATTTGAGAACAGCAGACTGACTGCACAGCAGCCCAACCTAACCCGGAAATAACTCCTGCACTCATAAAAATGAAAGGAAATACCCATTTCATCCTCTTCTCCGGAGTTAAACGCCTTAGATTGTGTTAGGTAGGCATTTCTTTCTATTTTTATTGAGAGTCACTTTGATTATTGAAAGGGAAACTCTGAGTCATCACGGTAGCACCCAGCACAGCTACCACCCCAATTCACAGCACCTTTTATGAACCAACGAGTCCCGTCCATTTTACCCCATTCACAGCACGCATCATTTTTTTCAAACTCCTATGAAGTTTGCTTGTTGAAAAAAAAAAAAAAAGACATCAGCTTCTTGCCTAAATGCATTTCATTGTACGTGTCTTCCAAGGCGAGGCATTTTCAGCTACTGCGGTGTTGACCCTGCTTCCTGTGCAGAAGGTCAAGGTGACCACTCAGCTGCACCCCCACCACTCCCATCCCCACTGTCCACACACAGTCACCTGCCTTTTGTGTTGTGTCAACATTCAAGACTTAACATTGGCATGACTCTGTGAATCTTGTGCACCGCAGTCAGGCTGCATCCTGTGCTACGATCCACCTTCCTTTCTGCGCGATTTAATGCTTTCTGGGAGTTAAATTTTCAATGTGTCTATCATGAAATCATCCCCAAACTCGGCCAAAGCCAGAACTCTTCTCTCAATGTGATCAGAGACATAAGGTGATCTGCGGGTTTTGTTCGTTGCTTGGAGACATTGTCCCAGGCTCTCTAGGCCTGAGAGGCTATCCAGACCCACCACGTGGTGGCCTCTCCCTCCCCCATCAGTCTGGGCATCTTTCCTGATGCCCGGGTCTTAATTTCTGCCCGTATCGTGAGGGACCAGATGCTCCAGGAACTTCCCCAGGAAAGGTACATGGGGGGTGATCTGTTTGAGACCTTGCATGTCTGAGAATGGCTCTCAATTTCACATCCCGCCAAAGTCCCAACTTTGAAATCATCTGCCCTCCATTTTGAAAGCCCTGCCCTGTTCGTGGCCTTTTAGCTTCTGCTGTTCTGAAGTCTGACTCCATTCCGATTCCCAGTCTCTCCCTCCTTTTAAGTAAACTCTCTTTCCGCCTCCTCTCTGGAAGCTTTAACTCATTTCTTTACCCCTGCTGGTTTGAAATTTCATGATGCTGTGTCTTGGTATAGGTACTTCTTTTTTCCTGTCCCCCCCGCCCCTTTCTTTTTGTTTTGTGCTGGGCATCAGCCTGTGAACTCATGCCCTTCACTTGCTCTCCGGATTCTTCTCCTGTCTTCCTTGCCCTTCCTCTCTGGGCTCGTAGGATCCAGAGACTGAATCTCCTGGACTGACGCCCACACACCCTCCCATTCTTCCTTCCTCCCTCCCTCCTTCCTTCCTACTTAGCTTCCTTCCTCCCTCCCTCCTTCCTTCCTACTTAGCTTCCTTCCTCCCTCCCTCCTTCCTTCCTACTTAGCTTCCTTCCTTCCTCCTTCCTTCTTCCTTTCTTCCTTCTTTAAATCAATTTCTGTCTTTGCCTTTTGGGTTTACTTTCCAGGAGATATGCTCAGTTTTGTCTTCTTTTTATTTTTTAAAAAATTTTACGTATTTATTTGACGGAGAGAGAAAAAGTGCACAAGTAGGGGGAGGGGCAGAGGGAGAGGCAGACTCCCCACTGAGCAGGGAGCCCGATGTGGGGCTCGATCCCAGGACCCTGGGATCATGACGTGAGCTGAAGGCAGACGCTTAACTGACTGAGTCACCCAGGTGTCCCTCAATGTTATCTTCCAGTGCATGTGTGTATATGGATATATATGTGTATGTGGTTGCACAGTTTTACTTTCCCAGAACTCTTGGTCTTGGAATACCCCTTTTCAATCTTTAGAGCCTCTTGCTCTTACTTCATGGTTGCAGTATCCTTTGCTCCCTTTTTTGCTTTCTCAGACTTTCTTTTTTTCTGTTTGCATTTTCTCTATCTTTCATAATAGTTTCCTCAAATGCCCGGTTTTCTTTGGCTGCATATTTCATAGGAAGACCCTAAGAAGCTAGGTCCGGAGGTCTGTACGTGCGGATGGGAGTCGGAGACGGGTGGGCTTCTCCATAGTGAAATGGAAGTGGCAAACTGAAAGCTTCAGGGTCTGCAGATCTTTTCTCTAAGGAGAAATCCTCCTTCTCTGCGTGGCTGGGTGCACATGAGAAAAACCCTGCTGCCAACATTCTGGAAGCCAAGCAGGAGTGCAGGAGGGCTCATTAGTCCACCTAGAGGCTTTTACTTAATCTCTCTTTTTGGAACCCATCTTCCATGAGCAAGTACTCTTCTTGCGAGGGCAAGTATCTGGGATTTCTGTATATTAACTTTCAGACAAACTGGCAGCCTCATCTTCAGAGGTAACCGGTGCCTTCGAGCCAGAGTCCCCACGCTCCCATTTCATTTGAAAGTGAGTTTTCCAAGAAGCGCAATAATTAAAAATAGAGGCATTCATCAAAAGAAGCCTTTAAATATAGCCATGAAGTCTTTATGGAAGCAAAAGAAAGCCAATAAAGGAATGTTGACAGGATCACAAAAGCCACACAGTGTGGCTATAAATATCACTCCAAAGCTTCTTGAGGTTACCTGCTTGTTTATCGAAGGCCTTAGCCAGCACCTTTTTATTGCTTGGCTTTTAAAACCTGTGGCTTAGTCTCAGTATTCTCTGCAGTTTTAGACTCTCCTGAAAAGAATGCAACTTGAAAATTCGCATTGTTTTCCTGGAGTGGCCCTAAATAGTGTTAAGGGTTTTTTTTTTTTTAAATAATCAATTACAAGATTTATTTTATTTATTTTATTTTTTTCTATTATAATTGCCTTTTATTTTTTTATTTTTTTGAGATCAATTTATTTTTTTTATTTTTTTATTGTTATGTTAATCACCATACATCATTAGTTTTTGATGTAGTGTTCCATGATTCATTGTTTGTGCATAACACCCAGTGCTCCACGCAGAACGTGCCCTCTTTAATACCCATCACCAGGCTAACCCTTCTCCCGACCCCCCTCCCCTCTAGAAACCTCAGTTTGTTTTTCGGAGTCCATCGTCTCTCATGGTTCGTCTCCCCCTCCGACTTACTTGCCTTCATTCTTCCCTACCTGCTATCTTCTTCTTTTTTTTTTTTTCTTAACATATATTGCATTATTTGTTTCAGAAGTACTGATCTGTGATTCAACAGTCTTGCACAATTCACAGCGCTCACCATAGCACATACCCTCCCCAATGTCTATCACCCAGCCACCCAGGCCCTCCCACCCCCACTCCAGCAACCCTCAGTTTGTTTCCTGAGATTAAGAATTCCTCATATCAGCGAGGTCATATGATACATGTCTTTCTCTGATTGACTTATTTCACTCAGCATAACACCCTCCAGTTCCATCCATGTCGTTGCAAAAGGCAAGATCTCATTCCTTTTGATGGCTGCATAATATTCCATTGTGTATATATACCACATCTTCTTTATCCATTCATCTGTCGATGGACATCTTGGCTCTTTCCACAGTTTGGCTATTGTGGACATTGCTGCTATAAACATTGGGGTGCACGTACCCCTTCGGGTCCCTACATTTGTACCTTTGGGGTAAATACCCAGTAGTGCAGTTGCTGGATCGCATGGTAGCTCTATTTTCAACTGTTTGAGGAACCTCCATACTGTTTTCCAGAGTGGTCGCACCAGCTTGCATTCCCACCAAACAAGATTTATTTTAAAAAAGCTTCATGATCGGGGCTCCTGGGTGGCTCAGTTGGTTGGGCGTCTGACTCTTGGTTTCGGCTCAGGTCATGATCTCACGGGTTATGGGATCGAGCCCTGTGTCTGGCTCCTTGCTCAGCAGGGAGTCTGCTTGAAAGATTCTCTTGCCTCTGTCCCTCCCCCACCCCACTCCCGCCCGAGGAAATAAATAAATCTTAAAAAAAAAAAAAGCTTCATGATCCTTAGCAACTCGGGACGTTCTCTCTCCTCTCCCTCCTGGAACTGACACCAGCAACCGGTCACAGTGTCTGGGTGTCTGCTGTTGGGTTGGTAGTGAGGGCTCTTTGCAAATGAGGCGACACAGGCTCGGGAGCGGCCAGGAGAACAGGGCGGCAAGGAGGCTCGGGAGGCGTGCAGCAGTTTAGATTTCCAAAGCAGGACAATTATCCAGAGTAGAAGGAAGAGCGATCCACTTGAGGTATCTGGAGTGTGAAGAGGCAGGTTGCTGAGACTTGCCATTTTTCTCCCAAACTTTGTCCTTGGTCTGACGTCTGCGAGCGTGCCTGAGGCAAGAGATGCAGACAAGCATGGGAGGAAGAGGAGAAGCATCCAGAAGCTCCAGATCTGGTCCTGCTATTGTGAATTCACTCGTGAAAATGAAATTATTCCCAAATTTCACCTGAGGAGAGTCACCCGAATTATCAGTATTCCTCAGAAAATAGGTGAACCGGTAATTATATTTTTGTTTTTCTCCTTCTGTGTAGTTTCCATGGGCATTCATAAGAACAGCAACAGTCTTATCCTTGCAAAGGGGCCAAAGTAAGAGAAATTAGAGTGCCGGTCTCTGGGCAGCTTTGTGCCACTGTTTGGGAGGCACCAGGCCCAAAAGCACGCCACCCAGCATCGCTCTCCCCGGGTTCTTCTTTAAAAGGACACCTTAGAGCCTAGCTGATGCCTCCTTGGAGTCATGAGCCGTTGTCAGTGACCTCTCCCCACAGCTGCACCCAAACATGCATCACCTTGAACAGAGTGTGTGCAAAGTAGCTCTCTGGAGGAGAAATCCACAGGCATCGTAGCAAGGCGGCCCCTCTTGGACTGGAACTTACTCTCTGAGAGGCGGGTCAGCACGGGCAAGGAGTGCAGGCTCTGGAGCAGACCACCTGGGACTAATCCTGGCTCTCTCACTCAAACGTGGTATGGATCCCTAGCACCGGCTGCCCCACTTGCCAGGCCCAGAGCAAAATGGAAACACGGGCCCCTTGCTCAAAAATGAAGAATTTCAAGATGACAATAGATAGAGCTTTAAAGCAGGAAGGGGCCCTTGTAAGCACAGGGCGACTGCACAGGCCACATGCCCATGGAGCTGACTGTGCCTCGGTGTCCCCATCTGTACGACAGGGGTCCCACAGGACCTACCTCGTGGGGCCGTGAGGGATATGCGAGTTAACAAACATAAAGCCCTTACACCAGCATTTAGCCAGAGCTCAAGACATTATCATCACACGCCCACATAGCCTCGACTTCAAGTCACACCATCTTGAACATACCGTCCAAATTTGGCGAAAATCCAGCCAGCTAGTTCTCTGTGATTATGGTGACAGACAAACCCAGTTTTATAAATATGATTAACAACAATATGGCCAAGGGTGATATGCTTTTTAAATCCTGGGATTTTATCAGTGAATAAACTCTGATGACTGAAGACTCAGTCTCATCCAAAAGCCCGAGGAGCACCATATTGTGCTTCACTTTTGAGGATAAGCTAAAAAAAATGTTAAGCACATCCTTATGTACCATGGACATGGAGAAATACACGCGTTGTCTGATGAGTCAAGAGAAACTGGAAATAACCAAAAGTTTAAAACAGATGATAATACCAGATATGCCTCCTGACCGTGCAAAAAAAACCACAGCTTAGTTCACAGGCAAGGATCTTAGTCCAGCCAATATACTCGACCAAGCACAAATCTTTGAAAGCTGGGATCCATGATTAAGGAGCTGAGGAAGGGGACGCCATGTCTTGGAGAGGACGTGTGAATCAAGCCAGCAACAGCCTTCTCTTTCATTATAGTTTCCTGCCTTAGGAAGGGGAGGTGACTTGGGGCACCTGGCTGGCTCAGTGGGTACAGCAGGCGACTCTTGATCTCAAGGTCATGAGTTCAAGCCCCACGCTGGGTGTGGAGCCTACTTAAAAAAAAGAAAACAAAGATAAAAAAGGAAGAGGAGGTGACCTGGTTGCATCGGGCGAGTGTTTTGATCGAAGAAGCAAGTAACATCACAGAATTCAGAAGACAAGTATGGGCAAAAATCTCAAAAGGGTATTATTTATCAGGTGTTACTTCTTTCAGGTAAGATTTCTAAGACGGATGTCAAAGTCAAAACAGGTACCCAAAGCATAGAAAAAAAAAATGAAGAAAGCAAGTTGTGTGGATGGGAATAAGGTGTATTTGACCTCAAAACTCATGCCCTTCTCAAGGCCTGTGGCGGTCCCGGTTGCAAGGCCCGGCTCTGCCACATGCTAGCTGGGGGTCCAGCACATCCCTCTCTGAGGCTTGTGCCAATGTGGGGTTCTCCCCTCTGGCTGGTTGCCAATGAATGATAGCTGCTCTTAAGGTGGGGACTGCTGTTTGGTACTGGGTCTCAAAGGTAGGTCTCCATGTGCACCGTGTCTCTACTAGTTATGAGTCGCAAAGTCTCAAGCAGATGACTTAATTTTTCTACATCTTTTTTTTAAAAGATTTTTATTTATTTATTTATTTATTTGAGACAGAGAGAATGAGAGAGAGAGAGAGCACATGAGAGGGAAGAGGGTCAGAGGGAGAAGCAGACTCTCCGCCGAGCAGGGAGCCTGATGCGGGACTTGATCCAGGGACTCCTGGATCATGACCTGAGCCGAAGGCAGTCGCTTAACCAACTGAGCCACCCAGGCGCCCAATTTTTCTACATCTTGATTCTTAACCCGCACAATAGAGATGATAATGCCTCCTTTGCAGAGCTAGCAGAGATCTGGCCGGGATAGCGTATGCCTGGCTCCTAACGGGCATCAACAAGTGGGTTTTGACTGCATCCCTAATTTCATAATCTGCAAACCAGGCCGGAAAGAGTGACTGTATTGTGTTGTGAGGATGGGAAATCAAAGAACCTGCACTGGCTGTAAGAAATCAATGCACTGAATGCTTATTATTTTAAAGGAATAATAAATGATATTATATTCAAACAACGGTGGATAAATTTGTTCCACAGATCCCAGAGCACCTACTGTCATCCTACGCGTTCTCTACATCCACTGAAGATCATTTTAAGACTGAAAAGTGACACTTAAAAAAAAAGATTTTATTTATTTATTTGTCAGAGACAGAGAAAGAAAGAGAGAGAGAGAGAGAGAGAGAGAGCACAAGCAGGGGGAGCAGCAGAGGGAGAGGGAGAAGCAGGCTCCCCACAGAGCAGGGAGCCTGACGCGGGGCTCGATCCCAGGACCCTGGGATCATGACCTGAGCTGAAGGCAGATGCTTAACCGACTGAGCTACCCAGGTGTCCCTGAAAACGACACTTTCATAAATTATTTGCCACCAAATGTGCCTTATCTAATTGAATAATGGGCTCAGAACACACGCAGAAACACTATGAAACAGGATTATCCCAAACACACAAATGAGGAACATGTTATAAGATGATTTTAACTAACCTACAACGAGTATCACGAAGCATCTAGAACAGTGTGTTATAATCACTCCATCAAGGTTATTTCTGGTGTAGATGACTAAGGAACTGGTTTATATTATTTCAAATGCTGTGCATTTGTGTTAAGGACCAAACTGGAAATAAGGCACAGGATCTGATGGTCTTCTGAGTCAATTCAGAATGTAATTCAAACTGGAGAAAAGAATGAGGTATTACTGATGGTTACAGAATTTCTGGTGCCATACTGAGGTGCATGAAGATCCTGCTTGATTCTCTAAGCGCTGGGGGAAATCTGGTGACGCAGCAATCAACCACAATCCAAACTAACCTGTTGCAGTGCTGCTGGAACAGAAATAAAATTTGACCTTATTCTATGCACTTAACTATTCAATGAAATATATATATATTTTTTAAGATTTTATTTATTTATTCATGAGAGAGAGAGAGAGAGGCAGAGGGAGAAGCAGGCTCCCACGGAGCAGGGAGCCCGATGCGGGACTCGATTCCAGGACCCCGGGATCACGACCTGAGCTGAAGGCAGATGCTTAACCATCTGAGCCACCCAGGCGCCCTCAATGAAATATATTTGTAAATACAACTCGATCTTCTCACATTTGGTCTTGGTGGTTTATTTAAAAAACAGTCTCTTTATATTTTTGTTTTGAATAGACCTTTTATTACTTGTGTTTGTTTTATCTAGGCAATGTATTCCGTGTTCTACTTCAGTTTCTGCCTCCTAGTTCTCAGAAAAATTAAAAAATGACTTTGCTTTGTTGAGGGGAGTAGGTACACCTCTCTCCATGTAAGTCAGGCCAACGAACTAAATGCTGGAGACACTCTAAGTCCTCCGAGCTACAGGCCCTTTATACTTGCTTTTACCATCTTATAAACAGGTAATGGATGAGTTTTTATGTTGACTTTATGAAGGGCCCTTGCCCAGTCACCGCAGACGCATGCGAACCTAATGCATAAGTCAAATGCAGTCTACAGTTTATGCCCAGTGGGAAATAGACATTTTTTTTAATTGCCCATTCGTCAGATTGAGTAAGCGGGCAGGCAGAGCGATAACACAGCCCCATCTATGGACACGTGTCCCAAGAGCAGGAAGGATCGCAGACTCTCTTTCTTTTCTTTCTTTTCTTCCTTCCTTCCTTCCTTCTTCCCTCCCTCCCTCCCTCCCTCCCTTCCTTCTTTCTCTTTCTTTCTTTCTTTCTTTCTTTCTTTCTTTCTTTCTTTCTTTCTTTCTTTCTTTCTTTCTTTCTTTTTTCCCTTCTTTCTTTCTTTTTCTTTCTTTCTCTTTCTTTCTTTCTCTCTCTCTCTCTTTCTTCCTTCCTTCCTTTCTTTCTTTTTTCTTTCTTTCTTTCTTTCTTTCTTTCTTTTCTTTCTTTCTTTCTTTCTCTCTCTCTCTTTCTTTCTTCCTCTTTCTTGCTTTCTTTCTTTTTCTTTTTCTTTCTTTCTTTCTCTTTCTTTCTTTCTCTCTCTTTCTTTCTTTCTTCCTTTCTTTCTTTCTTTCTCTCTCTCTTTCTTTCTTTCTTTCCTTCCTTCCTTCCTTTCTTTCTCTCTCTCTTTCTTTCTTCCTCTTTCTTTCTTTCCTTTCTTTCTTTCTTTCTTTCTTTCTTTCTTTCTTTCTTTCTCTCTCTCTCTCTTTCTTTCTTTCTTCCTTTCTTGCTTTCTTTTTCTTTCTTTCTTTCTTTCTTTCTCTTTCTTTCTTTCTCTCTCTCTCTTTCTTTCTTTCTTCCTCTTTCTTTCTTTCTTTCTTTCTTTCTTTCTTTCTTTCTTTCTTCCTCTTTCTTTTTTTTTTAAGATTTTATTTATTTGACAGAGACAGACACAGCGAGAGAGGGAACACAAGCAGGGGGAGTGGGAGAGTGGCTCAGACTCTTTCTTGAACCACTAACACCAGGTCTCTATTTTGAAGAGAAATTCTTTCGTTATTTCAGCATGCAGCGATATATACAGCCTCTTGGGGGGGGCACACTAGGAAAAATCCTGAATGAATAAGTATATTTTTTCCACTAGTAGAAAATTATTTCTGCAATCATTCTTACATTCTGGAAAAGAATAAACTATATTGATTTTACATCCCAATTGTAGCATCTTCAAATACGGGTAGTGAGCACGTAAATTTGTATTTGGGGATCCTCCCCCCAAACCAATCCTCAATTGCCAGAATGATAAAAGTGAAAGGCCAGAATCAAGTCCACGAATAAGGACAGATCTTAGGAACGGGAAAACGTGTTCCTTTCATTCACCTGCTCACCTGACTCCTCAAAGCGGCAGCTGAGTCCCCGACCGGCAGGCAAACAGCTCTGGAACCCGTGCGGCCTCCCGGGACTCTAGTGTTGTATACTCGTTTTTTTTTTTTTTTTTAAAGAATCTGACTGCTAGTGAATAAGTCTCATGAGATTGTACTATCTTTTATCCAAATATCACCATGATCTCTGACGGCTTTGGGTATGTTTGTTTGTGTGTGTGTGTGTGGTTTTTTTTTGTAACTTTCTTTTTTAAGATATTATTTTATTTACTTATTTGACAGAGAGAGAAAGAGAGAGAGAGAGAGCACAAGCAGGGGGAGCAGCAGAGGGAGAGGGAGAAGCAGGCTCCCTGCTGAGCAGAGAGCCCATGCAGGGCTCTATCCCAGGACCCTGGGATCGTGACCTGAGCTGAAGGCAGACGCTTAACCGACTGAGCCCCCCAGGTGCCCCAAGGGCTTCGGGTATGTTAAATGTGCTCTCCAGGCTACATGTAATATTTATCATTTACTGGGTTAGACCCAGCGGTCTGCTCCATAATTTGAATAGTATAAAGTAATATTTAATATGGTGTGACCACCAAATTTTATGAAAGAGAGACCTTTAAAAATGACATCCTCCTGACAGCCAGACTCTGTAAACTGAAGACAGGGGCCTGATTATCACATCGGCGGAGTGCTCAGGCTTAAGTCTGTCATGTGTCCGTGGCTACGGCTGTGTACGCGCGCACAGCGAAGGGCAAGCAAAGCACGCCCCAGCACAGTTGAACTGTCTCGGCGTGGCAGAACTGTGTGCGAAGTTTTTCTTCCCTTTATGCTTTTCTTTTTATAATCAGGGGAATGTTATTATTTAAAAATTTTTGAATTGTGGTAAAATAACATAAAATTTGCCTTCTTGACCACTTTTAAGTACACGGGTCAGTCGTGTTAGGTACACGCACATGGCTGTGCGGCCACCAATCTCCAGGATCCCTCATCCCAGAGGGATGCTATTTTTTTTTTAAGATTTTATTTATTTATTTGACAGAGAGAGAGAGAGAGAGCACAGCAGGCAGAGGGAGAAGCAGACTCCCCGCTGACCAAGGAGCCCGATGCGGGGCTTGATCCCAGGACCCCAGGATTGTGACCTGAGCCGAAGGCAGATGCTCAATGGACTGACCTACCCAGGCGCCTAGGAATGCTATTTTTAAAAGAGATAATAAAAGACTTCTCCAGATGCACCTAATTTTAAAAATTAAATGCAAAAGACGGCCAATGGAACGGCATAATCAGACTAACCCAAGATAATTGAATAGCCTTCCCAATTTGTGGATGAACACATGGTAAGCAATGGGCTTTTAATCTGCTTTTGATACAATGCGAGAAGAGGAACTCGTTGGCCGAGGTGAAGCGATCATACTGGAATTTTCTCTGTGTAGTTCCTTAGAGAGTTGTTCCTAAACCGCCTCTAACCATGCTCATGATGTGCAGATGACCTTCCTACTCAGGACTCCACCCGACGGTGCCCTAGGGTTCCGTGCTCAGCCTCAGAAATAGCAGGAAGACAGCACACCGCCTCCCTGAAGCGGGTGGAGCACTGCGGGGGAGTTTGGGTAGTCACTCATTAACAGGTTACACACTGCAGTCTCAGACACCTGCCGGAGGAGGCTTGTTCTAAACTTTTCCACCATTCCAGTGGCTCATTTCTATGGAGTCATTAAGCAACACTATTAATACTGGTGTTAGGGTCTGTGTTGCTGTTGTACCAACACTTCACCAGCCCAAGTTAATGCTTTTCTGAGTGCGGAGGGTTAGAGGACAATCCTGGTTCTGAGCTGAAGGAATTCCCATCTAAATGCAAATCAAGACAAGCCCGTCTAGAATGCATGAGCAGGTACAGTAGTTTTTCCACCATCTAACGTTCAGTCCCCCAAATGCATTTTCATACAGCTGTACTGGTAAGAAGTGTCCCTCATTAGAATGAAATTCTCCTTGCTTTCTCTGCTGCATGAGCAGCTATAGAGGTAAAGGTGTTCAGAGTCTTGATTTCTTTGATTTAATTCATGGCCCGTAAAAGGGACAAAGAGAATCATTTTTGAACCTCTGCTTCTCTGCCCCAGGCTTACATATCCAGGCCCCTGAAATCAAAGAATGTGTGGCACAAATGGAGTTAACTTTCATCCCAAGATCTACTTCCCCTCCCAGTTTAAGGACACTGTCATCCAACATTTCATGCCAGAAACTAGAGAGTCACCTCGAGCCCTCCTCCCACACACCATGTCCCTGGGTCTCACCCAGGCCAGCCGATTTTATCTGCTATATGCCTTCATAATTAACCCCTTCCTCTAAGTCTTCACTCCTGTGGCCTTAATTTGGTCCTTTGTTGTGTCTCACTGGACTACCGTTGTCCTTTCTTTATGGGTCTGCTTGCTTAGTCTTCTGGAGGCTTCCTCTGGCCTCTAGCCTGTCCCTGGAGTAATCCTTCTATTAAAATGTATGGCTGTGGGGGCGCCTGGGTGGCTCAGTCGGTGAAGCGTCCAGCTCTTGGTTTCGGCTCAGGTCACGATCTCAGGGTCAGGAGATGGAGCTCCGTGCTCAGTGTGGAGTCTGCTTCAGAGATTCTCTCCCTCTCCCTCTGCTCCTCCCGCAGCTCGTGCTCTCTCTCTTTCTCATATAAATAAATAAAATCTTTGGGGAAAAAAATGCTCAGCTGACCAATTCATTCCTCGAAACTGCTGCCAGGGTAGGCAATGAAGACTTCATAAGGCCCATTTGTACCATTTACATCAAATTTACATCCTTTCCTCATTCAAGGAGAGTAAGGGGATGAATAAGGGCCCTTCCACCTTCAATTTATATTACCCCTAATCTCCTCAATGCAGTCCCAAAGCGGACTGTATGACATCATAATGCTCAGAGGGTAAAGACAGTGCAGATCCCCTAGTCCCAACTCTACAGGATTACTGATCCGTTTGCCAACTTTATGGGCAGCCCGACTTCGGGGCCTCTGGTGGGCAGGCCCAATGACTAACTTCCCTTGCGCTCTCCCATGGGACTGGCACTGAGCCTTCAGTGGGGCAGGGCTCTGCCACTGGCCTTTTGCCTTTCTGGGGACTAGTCTCACCCTGGCACTTTGCGTGGGATGTCCTATTAATTAATGAGATGCAGGAAAGGGAGGCTCTGGCACAAATTAGTCAGGAGCTGGCAAGTTTTTTTCCTGAAAAAAAGGCCAGACGATAAATTGCAGGCCATCTGGTCTCTGTTGCAAGTACTCACCTCTGCTTCCCCGTGAAAGCAGCCAGAGACGAGGCATAAACAAATGGGTGTGGCTGTGTATTAAGAAAACTTGAATTACAGAAAGAGATGACGGGCCAGCTTTGGCCCCGGGGCCTGCCCCTGAATCAGGCATATGTGCGCTAAGACACTGTGTCCGCGTGCAACGGGTGGGCCGAGAAGCCTGGACTTCTCTAGAGGCCGTAGGAAATCACACCACGAACATGGGCTTTGGAGCCCCGTTTCCTTGGTTCAAGACTCGACTTCAGTGTTTGCTAGGAACGGAGCTTCGGGAAGCCTACACACACATGCTCTCCTTTGATCCTCACGTAAAGCCTGCATCTTTGGAGGACAGAGGAGTGGGTAGAGAGGGTGGGAGGTTCGGGAACTTTTACCTCCCTCTATCAGCATGTTCACATGCTCAGGCCAGGCCCATCTTTGAGAGAAATGCCCTCTGGCTCCCTGCCAGCCCTGGCCCTCACTCATGGCTCCTCTTCACTCCAAACTTCATGACAAAGCTGTCTCCGTCTACCCTTTGTCACCGCGCACTCACCTAGTGGCCCCTGGAAGGCTGGCTTCTGCCCTGAGCTTATAGACAGCCATGATCAAGATGGTTTCTTCAACAGGAGATACATTTAGTCAAGGCCTGTTGCCCAGTTAGGTGGCATCCTTGACAAGGCCGGCCAAGGGAAGGAAACAGCGAACTGCCACGTAGTCCTCCTCCCAGCAGAGGCGTTATCTGTACATCATCCTGAGAAACTCCAGTGAGCATCCCAACTCCATGGGACCCCAATATTTTAACCATTGCCTTGTCCAGTGTTGTTCCTTTTGGGTAGAAAAGTTCAAGATGAATCCTGAAGTGCCTGCTGTCGTGATGGCACATTTCACCAACAGAAGGGTTGGCTCTATCCACCGAGACAGCCAAATAACTCATTCTGGGAAATTTAACATTTGTGCCCCCGTGATCACAGTGATACCAAGTGCGTATCCCACATCTGTTAGGCTGTGGTCCATGAGGGAAGAGGTGGAGGCACCCCTCAGCTGCTTTAGCCCTGGGTCCCAGCTCCACAGGACCTGCTCTTGCTGAGACTCTTGAGGCAGAAATGCTCTCAACTGTCCCTGAACACTCAGTACCTAGCCTGCTGTCAGGCAAATGATGGCATCTTAGGAAACCACCACTGAATGAGTCATTTCCCGCATGGGTCCCTGGGGAGGTGACAGAGGTAGTCCATTTGTCAAATTAAAGAAAAATCGAGGTAAAAAGATTCAACATCCTTTCCTAGAGCTCAGCTACCTTGGGGAACAGAATAAATAAGAATCCCACAGACCCAGGCCAGTGCTCAGAAAAAAACAGGCCAAGTGCTCAGCCAAGTACATCTCTCTTATTTGGGCTCTGCCTTCTCTCTGCTCATGAAGTCACGATCCTACCAGTGCAGGGACCCAGGAAGGATGCCAATTATAATACCTTCTTTTGACAGCCGGGAGAGTAGATATTCCCTGCCTGCCTCTTCAACACACTGGCAACACTTGTGTAAGCAACAACTCTCGTGATAACCAATCCTGTTGTGAATCAGTTCTCGCTGGCACTCCTTACTCCTCGACCCAATGCGAATCTTTCCCAAACTATTTTTAAAATATCTAATCTGTTGTGAGTAATGGACTATGGAACTGTTAGTTTGCCATTTCTGGGCAGATGGTCTTAACACCAAGATCTTATTATGTTGTAATTTGATATTTAAAATGGTAGATGGGAATAAAAGAACAAAATAGAGCCTCTAAAATCTTATCTACTCCTTAAGATCAAGTGATTTGAAATATTTTTAGATTTTTAGAGTGCTTTCCTATCTTAAAGAATAAAAAAGGTTAATTATTCTAAATAACAATCTTGAAAGACTGGTTGGTGACTTCCTTCCAAATATTCATACTAGGAAAACCAGGGATCTTAAAGATTGACTCAGTGGCAAGACAGTCAATTTTTAAAAAGAACCCCTTACTTCTGAGTTTATTATCTCCCCACATATATGATAAAACAGGTACTAGATATCTTTCGATATATAACAGATCACCCCAAAACTCAGTGGCTTAAGAGAATAATAGTAATTTATTATCTGTGATGCACTGAATTGTGTCCCCCCACCTCCAAATTCATAGGCTGAAGCCCTTAACCCCCAGTGTGAGTGTATTAGGGGATGGGGCCTTTAAGGAAGTAACTAAGGTTAAGTGAGATCATAGGGTGGGGCCCTAATCCAATAGGACTTGTGTCCTCATAAGAGGAGGAAGAGACACCAGGGATGCGTGCGCACAGAGGAAAGACCACGTGAGGACACAGCAGGAAGTTGGCATCTGCAGCGGAGGAGGCCTCTGGATCCTGTCAACACCCTGATCCTGGGCTTCTGGCCTCCAAACTGTTAGAAATGTATTTTTTTCCTTTTTTTAAAAAATATTTTCTTATTTATTTATGAGAGAGAGAGAGCATGAGCAGGAGGAGTGGCAGAGAGAGAGGGAGAAGCAGACTCCCCACTTAGCAGGGAGACCCACATGGGGCTCGATCCCAGGATCCCGGGATCATGACCTGAGCCGAAGGCAGATGCTTAACCGACTAAGCCACCCACGTCCCCTGAGAAATGAATTTCTGTTAAGTCCTTTAGTCTGTGGCATTTCGTTGTAGTAGCCATAGCAGAACAATACATTATTTCTTATGGTTTCTGTGGGTCAGGAATTCATGAGCAGTTCAGATGGGTGGTCCTGGATCTCTGGTATTGGCTGGGGCTACAGTCTCATCTGAAGACTTGACTGGGGCTAGAGGATTCACGTCCATGGTGGCTCACTCCCACCGGCGGGGAGTTGGTGATGGGTGTTGGCTGGGGCCTTAGTTCCTCTCTCCCTGGGCCTAATAAAACCTTTTTCATTCATCCCCAACCAACCATCCTGAACCCTTTTCTTCAGTTTAGTTACATTTTAAATATATCATAAGAAGAAATATGATACCCCTTGTTTTCACCTATCAGAATTTTGGGATCATAAATTGAAAAAAAAGTAGAGACTATAAGCCCATGGTTAGAGGATGTAATGTACCACTCAGATCCCCTTTCAGAAGTGAAGGATTTCCCCCCTGCTATTGGGAATCTGCCAAGTGATGGCCTTCAACTATTAGCCAGCACTGCAGTTGGCTGAGGAGAGTTGCCTTGGCCACGGTTAACCCCCTTCCAGGAGAGCTGCCATCTAATGAGTGGTTGATGCAAGGGTAGAAGGGCCTGGCTCCTTTGCCCCAACTTGGGACAAGTCTGGGGAGCTGCCCCCGTTTTAGTGCTCCCTGGGGGTCTGCCGAGGACCTGGTCGAGACAGCACTGCCTCGCAGCTTCTCCCTCAGACCTGCCTCCCTCCTTCCTTTCTCGCTCAGGCATTGATCCTCAGAACGCTTCCTAATGAACACCCTGCACATTAGTTTCTGGCTAGAATCTGCTTCTCCGGAAACACAAACTGCAGCAGCCTCCTTTTCAGGGAATTACTCTCAAAAGAATTAACCGTCTAAATTAGACTCCTCACGCAGAGATAAATGAACCTCTCGACTCCAGTATGCTGTGTTCCATGGCAGGCCCAGCTGTTGAAATCAAGAGATAAGGCGTGTGGGAGATCTGAAAATTGGCCCACACTCTTCACCTCTTCCTGTATCCAGGCTCTCTGCAGTGGGACTTTGTCACTTCTGCTTCATTCTGTTTGCTGAAGCAAGGAAAAAACCCAACCCGGCTTCAAGGGGAGAGGGAACAGATTCTATCTCAGGTAGGAGTTAGGGTACCAGTTCTGAGCCTAGGCCTCAGGAAGACTTGCCTCCTGGAATCGTGCCACTGTCATAAGAACAAGTCTGGGACAGCCTCTGCTAGGGGAGGAGAGACCACACGGAACAGAGGTGAGACATTCCAGCTGAGGCCGCTCGGGCCCGACCAGCCGCCAAGTAACCTCGTAAGTGACCACAGACGTGTGAGTAAGCACGGCCAAGACTAGAAGAATGCCCAACCTGAACTGACAGCCTGCAGGATTGAGAGCTAAAGAAACGGTTGCTGTCTTGAGTTTTGGGGAGGTTTGTTATGTGGCAATAGAAGAACGGGGACGATACAGGAACCAACCAGGCAAGAGAAGACGAGGGACCGGGCCTCAGCTGATGCCTCGCATTCCCTGTCACTGGCTCAGGGGCCGCTGCTGATGGCTCAAACCTGCCAACTTCTTCCAGGATTGTCCTCAGGTGATCCCAGCTGGAGGTGCATTTCCCTCTGCCTGGGGCATCCCCAAACGAACGGCTGCTTGGTGTGAAGGTAAAAAGGCCAGCCTCCTTGCCTCCAGGCAGGGCAAATTCTGGCACAGTTTACACTCCAGAGCTCTCCCGTCATCAGGCTGAGGCTACATCTCATCCCAAACCACATACTCGCCTTCCTTCTTTCCTCCCCTTGCACCTACAGGTTTATTCTGAGCACTGTGTAGTCAATCGACAAACTTGCAGCCCAAACCCCATCTCAGACTCTGCTTCTAGGGACTCTGACCCAAGACGTAGGTCAAGAGTGAAATTCCTGGAAGAAAAAGGGGAGGAACAGGGGAATGAGTGTTGTGGAAAGGGAACCGGAAAAGCACTGAGGCTTCGAATACCTTCATGTCAAGTCTTCAGTGCAGCAGAAGATGATTCTTCCATTGGCCCAAGACAAACACCTGCCACCACCCAAGAAATCCCACCCGTTTCCTTGACAAGAGCAGAACGTAAGGCTCGCCTATTCCCTTCTGTCTTTTACTGCTTCCTTCCTACTAACTGTGTCCAGATTAGTATTTAAACCTATTCCCAATTAAAGGGAAAAACCATCACCTCCATTCTAACAGCGACAGCCCCATCTCCTCCCCCTCAAAGTCAGGATTCTTGAGAGATCTCCACTTCTTCACTCTTCACCATTCAGCCCACATTCCATGGCTTCTGCAAGTGACCACAGTATTCCTGCCAATGTCATCGGGGCCAACCTCAGTCCTTACATTGCAGGCCACCCGACTGCATTTGACGTCACTGGTCACTCCCTCCGAATGCGTGAGACACAGTGAAACACATTCCTTTTGATTCCATGATACTGTGTTTGCCTGCTTTTCTGCCTAATCTCAAGGCAATCCAGAATCCTTTTCCTTTGTTTGTGCCTGAAATGTCCACGTTTTTCTGGCTCTCTTCTCACCTACCATATATTTTTCTAGATTATTTCATCTACGACCATGGCATAAATTACCATTCACATCCTAATGATTTTCAATCTTAATTTCTAGCTCCAGATGCAGATATCCAACTGCCCTTTGGATACCTCCTCTTGAATGTCCCACGGCACCTTGTTATACCACCACCACCTGAACACACACACACACACACACACACACACACGCTCACATGCATGCATGCGCACATCCATAGCCTGCTCCCCTTCCTGCCCTGTTCCCTATCCCAGCAAATGCAACTACCATTCATCTAGTTTCCTAAGGCAAAACTTCTGGAATCATCCTTGATTCTTCTTTTTCCCCCTCAACCCATCAATCACTGCATTCCAAATTCCTTTCAATTCAACCTCTTAAGTAGTTCTTAACTTCTTAACATTGGTCCACTCTGTTCCACCGTCAGCTACCACCAGGCCCAGATAATTTCACACAGTGTCCCGTCTGAGCTCCCGTCTTACTCAAATCCAGTCTTGTTTTCATATCCATCCAGAACAGAGCATCCAGAAATGCAAAGCTGATTATTGCTCTCTGCTGAAAAAAAGTCCACTTCCTTCCTCTGGGATTGGCTCTTCCATGCACTCAGACTGGACTGGGTGTTTCCTCCCATCATAACAACCCAGGTTCCATCTAACTCTGTTGTAATTATTTACCTGCCTGCATCCCCCAGAGAGACAAATCTCCCTCCTTTGTTCAGCTAGTTATTAGCTATTTCTTGAAGCCCTCCCATGCATAATGCACCACTAATCAAGTAGTGAAAAGGACAAACATGTCTCTTCCTCATACGTTTGTCACCCACTCGCCCTTTCTGAGCACAGTTTATGACACACAGAAGTTGCTTAGTAAGTCTTTGCTGAGTAAATAAATGATAAAATGAGTACTTTCTACCAAAGACAAACTAATTACCCTTATCCCCATTCCAATTTTAGAATAAGACTCATGGGAACATACTTTATAAAAGTGATCTTCGGGGTCAATGTTTACAGAAAGTGTCTTTTTGTTCCAAAGGGCAGAGACAAATTATATCTAAATATTTTCAGGCTGACAAAAGTCTTTAAGCAATCACATTTCTCCAGTGAAGATTATGCTGGTAGCCAAATTTATGAAACCAGCCAAGCTCTTAAGGAACTTAAGACAATCAACATAGTCCAGTGATAAAGAAGTGCACTTCGCAGGAACTTGAAATGACCACCAGCCCTGCTGCAAAGCAGGACAGACCCAGCCCAATAATGGCTGCAGAGGCCATGACAGGGGCCTCCCGGGGATGCCTCCGGTGATAAAGCTGACCAATGGGGGGCGCCTGGGTGCCTCAGTCAGTTGGGCGTCTGCCTTCAGCTCAGGTCATGATCCCAGGGTCCTGGGATCGAGCCCCGCATCGGGCTCCCCGCTCCGCGGAGAGCCTGCTTCTCCCGCTCCCTGCCGCTCTGTCTACTTGTGCTCTCTCTATCTCTCTGTCAGATAAATAAATAAAATCTTTTAAATAAAAAGAAGAAACGCTGACCAGTGGGATCAAGCCTGTCTAATGTCAGGGAGCCAGTGGGGACATTGTCTTCCGATTTTGAAATGTATCATTGCATAACATAAGTGGGGAGCTTCTGGTGATCACCCAGATTTTCTGAAGCTCAAACTATATAAACATTGTAGTCTTGCCTGGATCACTCTTTCAAAAAATTGTAGTAAAATATACATAATATAAAATTTACCATTTTAACCATTTTTTAAAAGTATGATTCAGTGGTATTGAGTACATTCACACTGTTGTGCCATCATGACCCCCATCATCTACGGAACTTTTCCATCTTCCCAAACTGGAACTCTTCTCCATTGAACAACGACTCTTCAGTCCTCCCCGTCCAGCCTCTGACACCCACCCTTCTATGTTCTGTGTCTATGAATCTGACTACTCTGGAAACCTCAGACACGTGGAATCACACAGGATTTGTCCTTGTATGACTAGCTTATTTCACTCAGCATAATGTCCCCAAGGATCATCCATGTTGTAGCAGGTGTCAGGATGTCCTTCCTTCCTAAGGCTGAGTAAGATCCCATTGTACAGAATGACCACATCTTGATCCTCCCCTCGGGACATGCGGATGGTTGCCCAAATGTCACTGAAACGCCACACTCACTGTCAGCCGTATGTGTGGGACTGCAGGCCCTGACCAGGCACTCGGCATATCCATCACTCAGTGTGGGATATGGCTGAGGGTACTTCCACTCTGGCCCCAGAACCACCTCAGAAATCCCGGCAGGACTCCGGCTTGTTGGCCTCAGCCATGGGCTTCTGAACTGTGTGAGGTTTAAACAGCTAAGAATACCACTTCCCAGTCATTATTTTAGAGGCAAAAAACTGACACTGGACCGACAGCACTCTCTGGATTCTCTTTTATTTAACCTGGGAAAGGCCAGCAGCAAACTTCTGCAATCATGGACAAGTCTTGTGTCTGTCAGCATCACTTCCAGTGATCTAAACCCCAAATAACTGTTTTCTCTTCAAATCGGTGTCTCTTGCTAAACGGGGTTATTCTATCAACTATCACTAATAAATAATGAGAAGAAGCCAGTCTCTTGAGACTTTTATATCTCCTTTATCCTTGGGAGCCTCTCTGTTGGTCACCTCCCTCTTCGGTCCTCTCCTCTGCTCCTGGCCCCCACAGGCTCCTTCTGTCCCAGACTGCCTTGCCCATAGGCTTCTGGGCAGGTTTGGCACAAGGCTGGAGGGTTTCTATCCCTCTGCCCCAAAGGGCGTCTCTGGCCAGGGGCTGCTTCTCTTCTGTGGCTCCAGCTCCTACCGGGCAGACACATCAGGTTCTACTCCCATCGGATGGGCTCTGGTAACCCCACCACCTCCCATTGCCCCTCTAGCCCCAGAGGAGTAGTGGCTTCCGGCTTTTGACAATCTGGGTCGCCTCACAGTTAGCTTTTCGGATTCTTTTTTTGTTCCTTTATCTCTATAACCAAGTTTCTTTGTGAAGTGCCCAGGAGAGCCTTTCTAGATCTTCTCTCATTCCCACCCAGGAACGTGGATGACCTTCCTCCAAGGCCCATAGCTCTCCGGGGCCGAGCCCTGTCCTGCTCCTCATCTGGACCGTTCCTCTGCTTCCGGGTCTTCCTGTCTCCAGTCTACCTCCTGGTCTGCTGCCGCGCCCCTGACCCTCAGACACGGCCCACAGCCCGGCTCCTTCTCTATGCTGCACGTCACCCTCATTCCCACCCAAGTCGGGGCGACTTTTCTTCTCTGGAAGGCTTTCCCTTCACCTCTCCCCTCAGTCAAGGCCCACCACTTATGCAAGGCCCAGCTTACTGGGCTGCACCGGGGCCTTCGCAGCCCTTATCAGACCACAGCGTTTCCCTTCCCCACCTCCTCTGGAGCGGACTCTCCACCCCCACCCAACCTCCTTTCCGCTCTGACTTAACTCTTTCATCCCGAGTGTTACTCTGTTCCCAGTAAGACGGGAAGCCCTAGAAGGCAGAAACGACACCTTGCATTTGATCCCTCAGCCCCTCAAACAACACTGTGAAGTCTACATCTCATAAAGCAATCGCTGAATGAACAAGGAGAATAGCGATGGCATGTTCTCTGCATGACAAACACACCTTCTTTCTCTCCAAAGATAACAATGCTTATGGTTGGACAGTGTCCCCCAGAAAGCCACGGTGAGGTGTTAGGCTCTGATGCCTGTGAACGTGACCTTGTTTGGAAATACAAACTGTGGATGTGATCAAGTGAAGACGAGGTCCCACTGGAGCAGGGTGGGCCCTACTCCAACATGAGTGGTGTCCTTGGAAGAAGAGGACATCGTGAGGACAGAAGCAGAGATCGGCGTGATGCTCCACAAGCCAAGGAGCAGCCGGGGCTCCCAAGAAGCTGGAAGAACCAGGGAAGGCTCCTCCCTGCCCTAGAGACTTTGCAGGGAGCATGGTCCTGCCCAAACCAGGACTTCAGACCTCCAGCCTCCAGAGCTACGAGGCAATAGCTTCTGGTTCTTTTAAGCCCCCCAGTTCATGCCGCTTAGTTCCAGCAACCCCAGGGGACCACTACAGCCACCGGACCCCACAGTCCCATCCACATAGATGGACTTCAGGGACACGGTTCTTACGTCCTCGCTGGGCACAGGGAGAACACTGAGGACCCACGCTCCTCGTCGGAACCAGGCAGGGATGGAGAGCGTCTCCACGCTTCAGGCCCACTGTGCGGCTGCGGAGCACGTGGGTCCCGTTGCTCAGGGGCCTTCTTCCATCCGCACGCACTGACCCTCAGCCTCTGCGGGGGCTCACACGCCTGGCTCGCCTCACCGCTGCACTCCGAGAGCCTCACCTTTTCAAGAATGCTTCCGAGCGCAAATGATGGCAAACTGGAAATCTTAAAACTCCAAAATAAAACTTCAATTTAAAAAAACCTTGTATGGTGACTAACATAACATAATAAAATAAAACAAACAACAAAAAACAACCCCCCCCCTTTTCTTTTTGCTTCGCCTATCACTTCTTTCTCTAGGCTCCCAATCCAGATAAATTCAAATAAAGCTTTTTATGACTGACTACTTAAAAGAGGCTGAGGCAACACACACTTTCTGGTCAGGTTCCAGGCGTTACCACTTTCTGTTTAGTTGCCATTTGCCTGCTGCGCCCTCTGTGTTTCTTTCTCAGCCCGGGACTCATGATAAAATACACCCAACACGTCAGGGGTGCCCAGCTTCGGCTTCAGCGCCCCCCTCCCGATGCCTGGAGGCCCGGCCCACAGGACGAGGCCAGACTTACGGTTCTGGGGGAAGCATAGTGTGTCGGTGATGCTGCTGGAGGCCTGGCCACGCTCTGGAAGGAGGACGGGCAGTACCTCTGGCCTGTGTCCGGAGGGGAAGACGAGGCATAGATGCGATTTTCCAGTCGCTCAGGCTCGTGCTTGTAGGATTCAAGAGGAAAGGTGTGCTGCTTGGCCACCTGGGTGGGTGTGGACGGAGAGGAAGAGAGGCCTGAAGCTGCGGAGGAGACCACAGAGCGCTGTTAGAAGTCTGGCTGAGGCAGAGGAAGGCCGAGAATGCACTTCTGCTTCTTAGTACCGAAAATCTCAAACGGCAAGAATTGGCATTATTAAATTCTGAATGCTGGGGACAAGTTTTTATTTATTTCTTTATTTCTTTATTTCTTTATTTCTGCATTGCATCCCCCAAATAGCTGTGTTGAACTCTTAACCCCCGGCACCTGTGAAGATTTGGGAATAGGGTCTTTGCAGATGTCATCAAGTTAAAATGAGGTCACGCTGGAGTCGGCCTGGCTCTTAACCCAACGAGACCAGTGTCCTTTTGAGAGGAGAAGACATGGAAACCTAGACGCACACTCAGAGGAGAAGCCATGTCACTGGGAGCCAGAGACCGAAGTGATACATCTATGGGCCAAGGAGCGCCGAGCGTAGCCGGCGACCATCGGAAGCCAGCGGTGAGGAAGGACGCTTTCCAGGGTGTCAGAGGGAGGACGGCCCGGCTGACATCTTGGTTTCAGACCTCTAGCCTCTTAACTGGGAGAAGAAACTTCCGTTGTTTTATGCCACCCAGTGTGAGGTACTTTGTTATGGCAGCTCTAGAAACCTCATAGAGTCCAGGGGCTGGATTTGTTTTCCAAGAGAAGCAGAATCTGGATTCAGGTCTGGGGTCTCACATTTCTGGATAACTCAGTAAACTTTTTATTTTAAATTTGATATTTAAAATTTTTAAACCATGGGAGTCAAAGCAAAGACGTCAGTACCAAGGGCTACCTCTTTGCCACTCGCCGCTTCTGACCCAGACAAAGATGCAGAGCCATAAGCCTGGACCTCCTTTGCAGTGCTACTCCGTCCCGAATTCCAGAGCCCTCTCCTCACAGTCTACAGTCCCTGTACACATGTGTGTTCCCTTCTCTGCTTCCATCTTTGCTCCCTGGAAGAACCACCTATTCCTCGGGAATCAATTCAACCAACCCCTTTCTTCCGACCCTCCAGCCCTGGACTCGCGAGCACATCTCACCCATATGAGGTCACAACACGCTATTTAACATTGAAACCAAATGCAAAAGTATGTAAGTCTCCTGTCCCCAGCAAAATCCCCCATCTGCCTTTGGGGCAGGCGTTCTGGGTTGGCCTTTTGGGTCCCCACAGCAGCCAGTGCTGCCCTGGTGGGGGGAGGGTACCTGGAAGACACTCGCCACCCAACAGGCAAGGTGAGAGAAGGGAGCACGGAAGGGTGTGGGGCTCAAGCTCCGCTGGCGTCTTCTCTCCCTCCCCATGCCCAGAGAGTGTTCGGGGTATGTACTTCCCTGGTGGGAACTCTGGAAGGAACCAATCAAAGGAGGAGGATCATCTTCTAGGGAACCTCCTTTCCCACGAAGCCATCCCAAGTGGGATGACCTCTGGGAGGCAGGTTTAGGTGAAAGCAGGAGATAGAACACTCGATCACCCATGGTTTGGTGGGTCTCAAAACTTAAGATACCAAAGGCCTCCAAAAGGAAAGCCCCCAACTCTTTTAGAAACAAAAGTTTTCCCCCAAAGGTCTTGAGAAGCAAAGCCCGTTCTGAGGTGGGGCTTGGGGTGGGGAAGGAGAGGGAGGGTCAAGGGCAGCAGACCTGGGGGTTTCCGGCTGTTGGGGGAGGGGTGGTCCGGCAGGCAGGGTGATGGAGGAACTGCCTGGCCCAAGTCTGGGCCCTTCTTTAGTGTCACGGCTTCAATGCTCCCCAGGGACGCCCACAGAGCGGTGAGGAATGGGGATGCCTGCCAAGGCTCAGAGGGGGCGTGCCTGGGCCTTTCAGAGGGGTCTGCTGGGAGGCAGAAGAGGGAAGCCCATGTGCTACTCTGTTTGTGGAGCCCAGCACCCCGTGGGCCTCGGGCCCCCAGGGGTGGTGGCTCGTCTTTCCAGGGTTCTTCCAGCGAGAGTCCTCAGCTGGCCTGCCAGCCTCGCTCCTCACAGAGCAGCCCAGAACACGCTGGTTCTCACGTCACAGGCTAACAGGGAATTTATGTCCTGTGCTCCCAACGCTCGCCCCAACCACGGGACACAGACGCCCCCTGGGTGCTTCCAGGGGCGAGTGCTAGAGACCCGACAGACGGGTGAAACAGAGAGGGACGGGGGGGCATTTGGACTTCAAGCTTGTGCCACCAACCACGTTCTAACAGCCTGTGAGAGCCCCTCGGGCGAAGCCCCTGTGGGGGCTTGGCTCTCCATGTTAAGGAGGGGCAGCCCTCAGTGCTGACGTGCCCGCGTCTGTCCAAACACAGGGCACAGTCCAAACCGGCCCCCCCCATCTTGCCTGTGACTCTACTCCCAGACCCAGCTCAGACTCTGGCTCCAACCACACCCCCAGAGCTGTTTTCAGAAGCTGGGACAAAAATGCCTCTGTGGAGGCATTCTGGCAACTTCTACCAAAACTGCAAAGGCATATGCTCCTTGACCCAACAGTCTGCTTCTGGGATTTCCTTCCGTAGATGCAGTTGCATGGTTGCTGAAGGCGAGTGTGTGGGGTCATTCGTTACAGTGGTGCTTGTAAAAGCAGAGACTGGAGACGCAGATGCTCGTCGGCAGGAAGGGGCTAACACGGCGACGGCACATCCACGCCGACGGCCATGGCTCCCTGACGGGCGCGACAGGCTGCCTCCTCCTTCTTACCTCTGAGACCTAGCGGGAAGTGAAAAGGCACCCCCCAGAGCCATCTGTACAGAATGACCCCACTCACAGTCTCAGAAAGGGGCATAAGAACGTACATATGAGCATTCAGCCCGTCTGCACGTGCCCAGAGTATCTCAGGAAGGATGCGGAGGCACCGCTGGAGACAGGAAGGGGGGGCAAGGACAACGGTCATCGTCCACCCTTTCCTATTTTACAACTTTCATATCGTGTGGATGCCTTGGCAACTCAGAAAATTACTTTCTTCAGCCCCTGTTCAGCTTTTGAGCCAAGAGGCTGGCTGACGCCGTATAGACGTGCCTCCTGCCTCTTGCCCTGATCCCAGCTGCCCCCCACCCAGCTCTGGGGAGGTCTGTCTCCCCCTCACCCCTACTCTCCCCCCCCGCCCCCGCCCGGATGGAAGCACTCCGAAGGCAGGGCCTGGTCTGTCTCTCTCTCTACGAGAGGCTGTCCCATTTACAACATTCTTCAGGGATGAAGCCCGATTGTCACTGTGTAAGGGACATTCAAAGCTGGCGGACCTCCTTGCAAGCTCTTTGGGTATAGAATATTCCTTCCTAAGTGTACATAATTTAAGAGAACATGACTAAGCAGCTGCCCCCTAAGAGGGCTCTTTAAAGCCCAAACGGTGGCTTCTGCTTCTCCTGTGGCTCATCCTCTGTGGGCCATCCTCTGCGTCCTGGAATGGTCTGAACCCGGGGCTCCGGAGGCAAGAAGGATGGTGCAGGACATGGCACAGCCCTGGACACAAGCTTGCTGAACCGTCTGGGGTGAGGAGAAGCTAAGCGGGCTTCCTGCCTGGTAGGGGTAGCGACTGGCTTCTAGCGGAACAGAAGGATTCTCCACGTCCCTAGGAAAGCTCCCCTCAGTGAAGTCCCTCCAAGCTCAAAAATGCTTCCATCTTTCCACCTGGCCTTCCCGCCTCCTCTCTGCCCCCACCCAGGAGTGGGTGGTCTCGTTGGGGAAAACAGGATGATGCTCTGGACTCTAGAGCGGGAGGGAACAGGTAAAATGATGTGAGGATTAGCAATATGTGCAGTTGAAGGAACAGGGAAAGAACCTTCCTAGGGCCAAAAATATGTCCCCTCTTTTCCCTGATACATGAACCATCGTTAAGAGGGGTAGAGTCTTGCAATAGCGACATCTTTTTTTGCATAATGCCTTACTGTTTACAAAGTGCTCCTACACACTCTTGCCCCATTTGCTCCCTGAGGCCATGCCCTGGGGGCAGCTTTATTTTCCCACTTTGTAGGGGGAGACACGAGTGACCCGAGAAGCTGCTGGTCCCTGGTCCTTTAGTGAGTAAACAATGGCAGAGGGCACACCTGTAACCAGCGTCCTGACTCCAAATCCTAAACACTTCTGCCAGCATTGAAGAGGGAGTTTGCAGGGAGATCACCAAGACTTAAAACAACATTTTGGGTGTGTGAAGGTGGGATTTCACAGGCCAGCGGGCAGGAGAGCTTAGAAGGCACTGGGTGCAGAAGGGAAGGGAGAGGTGGGCAGGAGGCTTGAAAGGGGGACAGGAGGAGAAGGTGGGCTTGGAGCTCTGTGGGCTTCCTCCCCTGGCGTGGGCTTCCTTGTCAGCCAGCAAGAGCGGAAACGTGCTCAGCAGAGGGGAGACTTTTACTCACATTTATGATGTTTTACCAGGGAAAGGGGGGCTGTCTTATGAAAGAAAGCGGGAGGGTTAAGAATGACACTCCTAAATCTTTTTCTTCTTTTGATTATTGGTGTCACAATTCTTAAATGAAAAGGGGAATGGGGCAGTGCAATCCCCCATTACTTTGAAATAGACCAATTTATTTCCTAATCACGGGGCCAAGTGCCAAGCCGCAAGCTTTCAGGAAGACCAGGGTCTGCTCATCAGCTGCCAGGGGCCAAGCGTTTGCAGGCGTGGAGGAGGGGGTGTGTTCCATGAATCGACGAATCCCACCCTTCAGTCTGGTTGGGGAAAGTGAGGCAAAAACAACACCCAAACCCAAACCCACCATACCATACTCAGGGAGCACGGGGAGTTAAATGCGTGGAACACTAGAGCAGGAGGCGATCGGAGAAGGGGTGGGAAAGCTCAGTAGAGACACCGGAAAAGAGCTGGGACTGCACTTTGGAAAACAAAACAAATCTGCCCCCCAACTAAGGCGACCTTCCGAAGGGCCCAGACAAGACCGGGCTGTGGCAACAGTACCCAGAGCAGACAGGTTTCCTCCGTTTTGTTCTTCTGAGAAGGCTTTCCCTCCTTCTTCTGCTTCTTAAGGACTTTGTTTAGGATCACTGTCAGCCTCTGAGAGTGAACAATGCCTTTGATTCTCCTGGGGTAGCAGCCAGGATGAGTGAATAGGCACAGTGAGTGAACAGAAACGGCTCCTGGCAGCCGCACAGGACACCAGGCAAGCGGCTCCAGACACCAGGGAGCCATGAGCTGGTGACTTCACAGGGCCAGGCTGTACTGGCATGAGCTACGTCTACAGAGATGGGGGAGGAGGGGGCACAGGGGCGCCCCTGGAAGAAAGTGAGCAGACGTCTGCAGAAGGACAGCAGTGTGGCATGGAAGGCGGAGGCCTGGATTTCAGAAGCCTCAAGTTCTAGGCCTAGTTTTGCCGCCAACTGGCCATGGGCCCTTGAGCAAATAAAGCCCTTGCGTTGGTAAAAAAATACAATAAAATAAAATAAACCAGGTAGACCAGATGGCTATGTGGGGTGCACATGCTCCCCCTCTCCCCTGCCCTTGGGCAGCACATGCATACGGTCTGAAATAACAAGAAAGGAGAAAATTCATTCTGTTCCTGTTCTTAAACGTCCTTGCTGACCATTGTCTCATGAGAAGAGCAAATATTCAACTTACGCTGGATGGGAGGTTTACTTATACGCAGTTTTAAAAAACAACTAATGACTCGTTACAGAGATGAGGGGACTTACGACTTTTGCTCCTAACTTTGAAGGGATGGTGACAAGGGTCACGGGGGTGGGGGGGATGGTGGCACAGGCAGGGAGAGGCAGGAGTCCCTCTGCTCAGGAACTGTGCCACAAGGAGGGGCACTTAAAGGGTCAGAAAGCCCGGTAATACGAGCAGCACACAACTGATGTGTGCGCATGCCGGGTCCGGTGTGGTTCGAGAAAAAGCCTGTCTGCCACTCGCTTTGCTTAGGATGGCTTTTCTCCACAAGTAAACGCACTGCTTCCATTTTTAATGCTTTGCCTCTTGGCTTTCCCTCTGGCCTGGCTGTCTTCTGCTCCTCCCTGCACTGCCCTCCACGATCCCCTTCATTTTTGCCCTGAATTACCTGAGGTGAGACCTACCCGAGATGGGAACTCAGAAGGACAAGAAATCCCTTCCCATCTCTTCTCCCTGGGTTTCCCCCTTGAGGAGCCTAGGAGAGCTCGGGGGACACCAAAGGCAGTGGTAGCTCTGTGTCTACACAGAATAAGGAATAAGAAGCTTCATCATCAGGAAATGTGGGTCCAAACCTGAGACTCTCGTGAATCCTAGGCCTTGAGATCTGAACTTTGATGGTAGGTTTCCAGGTTCTTCTTGGTTTTAAGGAACCAATCACGTCTTATGGCAGGTGGACTTTCTGGGACATGAACTCTACTTGTGGGGTAAAACTAGACTTCTCTGGCCTCAGCGGGCTGGGGTTGCAATGGGTGCAAACATAAGCAGCCATTCTTACTTGCTCATGAGGAGGGTTTGGCTGACTGTCCCTGGTACATGTATGGTCTGGGTTCGCCCCAGTCCAGTGGTCTGCTCTGCGGTTCTGTGTAGAATATTCCTGAAGAGTCCCCAAATCTTTTCCATTGCACTTTGGACAACTTTCTGCCTTCATTTCACATGGGAAGGTTTTGCTCAAAACCCTTGGTCTGGGCAGTCCCTGATCTCCATCTTCACTGAGTTAGCCCAACACACTGGACACAGCGTCTGGGCCACAAGTTGAGAATAATGTTTTATAATCTTTAATAGTTGAAACTATTCAAAATATGTTGGAGACTGTCTAGAGTCATTTTGGAATCAAAACATTATGGTAATTCGGTGGGTGAAAAATTCTTTCTATTAAAAAAACACAAAAATTCTTTTAGGACATTTTCTAAGGTTCTTATTCTCCTAGAAGGCATCCAGGAAAAGCTAGTTTTACAGGGCTTTGTATACCCCATAGCATTCTGGACCTAGCTGTTAGGTAGCAGACTCAAGCATACTGATATTTGCATAGGTAAACCAGAAAAGAAAACAAAACCAAGACAGGGATAGAGAAGGAAATGGGAATTTGGCAGGGGTTGACTCTAGATCAGTCCCTACAGGGTGGTCCCAGCCTCTGGTGTCTGCCCCGGCCTTTAGAGGAGCTGTGCCCTCTTCACGCTCATCCGGAGGTCTGAGTTCTGCTTCATGGACCCAAAATGCAACCCTAGATACCCCACAAAAGTATATGTGCCTTTTGATATTGAAACTGAAAGGCAATCCTTGAGGAAAGGAGAGAGAAAAAAAAGCCCTCCGTCGCTTTGTAAGAGGGAGAGTCTCTAGAACAATCCATTTCAAAACAGATTCTGACAAGCAACTTCCTAAGGATCTGCCAATGAAAGGAAAATAGTGATGCTGGTCCCTTCTGATGATGATCTTTGTGGAATCACAGAAGCAACAGGTGTTATTTGATACTGTGTAGATTAACTCAGCTGAATGAGAAGAGTCCCCACCTAAAGAATCATAGGGGGAATTGGCGGTGAGTGACCTCAGCGGATAAACATCCCATGGCCTCATTTTACAGTGGAGAAAGTGGAGGCCCTGAGAGTGAAGTGTCAGGTCCAGGGGCAACAGCTGGGTCAGAAGCCGGACCACGCACAGCAATGACGTGGCTCTTTAGACCCCCGGTCTGGTGTTAGAGAGATTTCAGACACCGGCTTCACAACTGTGGAGGGTCAGGGAGCACACCAACTGTGTGGGTGAGAGAAAAGAGCACGTGTTCACACAGGAGGCCGGCAGGTGCTTGGAGTCAGAGGTGGGAGGGTGGGACGCAAAAGACACCCCTGTGGTCCACACTGCTGCACTCAGGCTCTCTCCGGCCTGCCCCAGGCTCCTCCTTCCGTGTCCGTCAGCCACCCCCAGAGCTCCTGCAGCCTGCACGCCGGGGGCGGGGTGGGGTGGGGTGGGGGGCGGAGCGGGTAGTGGGAAGCCATGACCGGGACATATTGGATTTGGGAGAGGAGGAAATGAGGTGATTCTAGGTTCCTTCCTGGGTCAATATGGTGACCACCATTTCCTGAGAGAACATAAGGGAAGGTTTCTTCCTGGGTCAGTATGGCGACTGCCATCTCCTGAGAGAACATAAGGGAAGGACGCTAATTCAGTAAGAGACCCACGGGCTTTCAGACTCCATCAGGTGCCCAGTGGGCTGGGGAAAGGCTATCTGGCATTGGCCACAGTGGGGGCTGGAAGATTTCTGGGCAGGAGCCCCCTCCTCAGCGCCCTGCCCTGTTCGGATGTGCTCCCAGGGCAGGACTAGCTTTCTATGCACATTCAGACAAATCTTTCTGACCTCCGTTTCTCCGAGATGCCTGCTTCTAACAATGTCGTTCCGGCAAACTGTTCTGGCAAAGCCAGCCTGTCCAGCATATGCAGGTATCACTAGGGACATAAGGTGGCGGATCTGGTTGGAGGGCACACTGGGAACGAATTCTGCTGATATGTGACCGCAGGGAAGGTCAAGACCCCCAGGCTCCAAAAGCATGCCTCTTGGCGAGAGGTCTCCACCGGGAGGGCTTCTGCCTGAAATACCCCCGTTCTGACCGGGCCTGCCCCCCATGCCGGGAACACGGACGCGCCATTGTTCCCCATGCTCCGTCTCTAGCCCCTCTTGGAATTCCTCGTCATCTGCCATCTGCTTATTAGTCTAGCTACTGGGGAAGGTCCCCAGAAACCAGGAAGGGATTCTGTGAGTGTGTTTGGGTCCTAGGACCCTTGTATAATCTGCTGAAATTGATAAATGAAGCACAGATACACAAATTATTCTCTTTCCGAAATAACCACATGGCAGCTCTAACTCCCCAAAGGCCAGGTTTTAAGAATTTGAATTCCAAGGGGTCTCAAAACATTATCAAAGTTCCTTTTCCGAAAAGGTGGCTGGACCCCCACCGTTTCCACTTTTAGCAGTAGCGGTGCCCCCTCTAAGGGACCCTCATGGAGGGGTGTGATGGAAAATACACGTAAAGATGTGATGGAAAATCCGTGTTGAGAACAAACTAAGAGAAGCCAGTGAGCGCACCTCACCAGGACGCTGAGGTTTCCCAAGAGGACTTTTAAAAATCAGAAACTGGACCTTGACTTCTTCCTACACTTTCCATAATTTGGGCTATTTGCATCTAATCAGTATGCCTGAGGAGAGCTCCTCCCTGCCTCAGACCGCAGGCCCCGGCCGCCAGTGACGGGGACCCTACGGCTCTGCTTGATGCCCCCCTCTGGAGTTTCCTGGGCTCTTTAACCTTACCCTGGGGGGGGGTGCTCCCGATCCCCCCTGCCTCTACGCTCTGGGCTCAATCCCAGTGACAAGGGGATGTGGGTGATCGAGGAGGTGCTCGAAGCCACCGTCCCCTCCCTGAGATAAGTCTTGGGTGATTTCCAGATGGGCAAGACATACTATTCTACCAGGCACGATGGTCTGTGGGCTCCGGGAGCACAGTTTCCAAACCTCTACTCTGGCAGCCACGTTCAGCAAAGCAGGAGGAGTGGGAGGCAGAGGCTGGGAGCTGGGGAGACGGTCTGTGGGTGAGCGGTTCCGGCCTGGCTCTCGCCCTCCCGCCGGGGCTCCGGGCAGGCCAGGTGGTGGCTGGCAGCCAGCTGGGGGCATTCCCTTCCCGGGGTGCCGGCTGTAGCCGGCTGCCATGGGACTCCGACCAGGGCTCTCCTGTGGCCTGTTGACTCAACACATCACCTGACACCACACGCCAGGCCCTCTGGGTGTGAGGTGCCAGGGAGACTGGATGGGTGTGTGCGAGGCCAGGGAGGCCTCGGGCCGGGCCGGCGTCCAGGCCGCTTCTGCCACCAGCGCCGGTTTCTATGGTGCTGGTCTGGGCTCTCCGCTCTCCTCATTCACCTCACGAATAAAGGGACTGTGGGCCTGCTCCCGGGGAATTAACGGGTAGATTCCCTGTGAAGGAGGAAGAGGGGAGGAAGGAAAGCTGCGGACAGACGGGAATCAGGCAGCTCATGCTGAAAACACATGTGCTGGCTGTGTCCTTTTAAAGGCAATCCAGAACCTTATGCCCGGGATCTGCCTCGGCCCTCGACAAACACCACAGCAATCCAACAATCCCACAGCAGTTCTGGGAGTTGAGGGTCAAAGATGACAGCATCAGACCTGAATTTTTCCTTGTGCTTTTAGTAGAGCAGTAACAAGTCAACTGGAGGGGACTGGCAAAGGCGCTGTCCTTCTGGGGAGCCCAGAATTCCTCACCTTCCAGTGTCTGACTTACATTAACCACCACTGTCCAAGCTTGTTTTATGGGTAGAAGAAGCCAGCCTCCTATTTGTATGACGTTCAGGTTTGGGAGGTTCCTTGACCTCTTCCAAATACCTCATCCACTCCATCAATCTCTCTGGTGACCAAGCCTCCCCTTTCTCCATGTTGCTTTTACCTAAAGGACTCCATGCCCTGTTCATGGAGTCTGGCCCGGATAACTTTTACCCCACAAATGACAGCAAGGAGGTGCAGTCCCCAGGAAGGTGAGTGAGGAGAGGAAGGACAGGGGCTGGAGCTCTGAATTCAGTTGTACCCAGTTAGCACACTCTGCCTCCACCTAATTTTCTCTCTGGTGCTCCCCTCCCTGGGTTTCTAGAATTGGGGCAGGAGAAATGATATCAGAACACTGTGCTTAGGGGAGCAGGTTTTTCCCCATTTACCTTCTGATTCACTCCACAGCTTCAGCATCTATTGATGGCTAAACTCATCTTTTGTAAAGCTGGTTTCTAGAGAGCCCTGACTTCTTTCTTTCTTTCTCTCTCTCTGAGCTCTCTCTCTCTCTCTCTCTCGCTCTCTCTCGCGTGCATGAGTGGGGGAGGGGCAGCGGGAGGGGGAGAGAGAGACTCTGAAGCGGGCTCCTGAAGCGGGCTCCTCACCCATTGCTGAGGAGCCCGACGTGGGACTCGATCCCCCGACCCTGAGATCATGACCTGAGCCAAAACCAAGAGTTGGACCCTTAACTGACTGAGCCACGCAGGCACCCCGAGACCACTGGTTTCTCGAGTTAACCTATTCCTCCTTTTTATGCACCTTGCACAAGACCAGCATTTGCTCACAGTGCCTATGTGGCACACCTGAGTTCAACAGAACGCCCAACCAGCACAGTCCATAAAAGAACAAACAAATGAGCTGGGTTTCATCAAAATTTAGAACTTAAGCTCTTCAAAAGATACCGTTAGGAAAATGAGGAAAGATAAGTGGCAGGGAGAAAATATCGGCAAAACATACATGTTAAAGGATTTGTATCCAGAATATATAAAGAACTCTCAAGACTCAATAATAAGAGAAAAATGGTTCAATAAAGAAAGTGAACAGAAGATCAAAACAGATACTTCAGTCAAGAAGACATACAAATGACAAATAAGCACGATGAAAGGTGCTTATTAACCATTAGTCATGAGGGGTATGCACTTTAAGACAGCAACGAGATACCACCGCACACCTAGGAGACTAGCTAAAATTCTCTCTAAAACTGACGATGCAAAGTGCTGGCGAGGAAATGAAGGAACAGGAACTCTCCTATGTTCAGAAAGGTGCAGCCAGTTTGGAAAACCGTTGGACAGTTTCTTACGAAGCTAAACATATACTTACAATATAGCCCCACAAAGCCACTAGAAAAGGAAGTAAAAACTCACGTTCATACAAAACTGGAATGCAAATGTTTAAACTGGATTTATTCATAGTTGCCCCAAGCTGGAAACAACCCACAAAGCCCTTCAACTCGTGAATTAATAGACAAGCTGGTGCATCCAAATGGAACATTCCACAGTAATAAAAAGGAAGGAACCATTGAGATATGCAGCATCATGGATGAATCTCAAATGCATTTTGCTAAATAAAAGAAGACTGTACACTAGATTTACCATTTAAATAGAAATTATAGAGGAAAAAGCAAAATTATAGGGAGCAGAAAAATTATAGGTTATAAAAATTATAAAGGGGCATGAGCGAATTTTTTGGGTTCCATATCTTGATGGTGGTGGTGACTATACAATTATACATGGTTGTCAAAGCTCACAGAACTGTACACTGGAAAAGGTGAATTTTGCTGAATGTAAACTATACGTCAGTAAACCTGACTGTAAAAAAAAAAGCTCTAATAGGAGTTTGAGGGTGGCTATCTATGCAGCCTGGGCTAATGGGGGGACCAGGTATCATTTTCCCTGGGCCCTGAAGGAGAGATGGGTAGAGTAGGGCTATGATGCAGACCCAGATGGGGCCGTGATGCAGACCTGGGTAGGGCTGGGATGCACACACAGGTGGGGCCATGATGCAGCCCTGGGTGGGGCCGTGATGCAGACACAGGCAGGGCTGGGACTCAGACACAGGTGGGGCCGTGATGCAGACCTGGGCAGGGTTGGGATGCAGACCCAGGTGGGGCAGTGATGCAGACCTGGGTGGGGCTGCGATGCAGACACAGGTAGGGCTGGGATGCATCCCGTGTCTGCATCCCAGCCCTACCCATATGTGCATCATGTAATGCAACATTACGGTTGAGGTGGGACCCTGGCATGTGACCGAAGAGCTGCTCAGTTACAAATAGCAGCTAGACTCCTCCCTCCCTCTGGCCAGAAGATTGTTTTGGGAAACAGTATGGAGTGACCATGGCTAAGCAGGGGGAAAGTGAACTCTGGGCTCTGGGAGCCCCTGAGCTTGCTGGCCTGTGCCCTTCAGGCCCATTGGGAAGGGGAGCAGATGAGGAGAGTTCAAAGGTCAGGCTGGAGGAAGGGAAGAAAGTCCCTGAAGAATGCGCAGAGAGAAGCAGGCTGAGTGAGGCCCCGGCAGACAGGTCACCCAAGCTCACGTTCAAGGCTGCTGGACAGACACAGCTGAGCATTGCCCAGAGCAGCACTACGGAGTGCGTTCGATGCCTGCCTCCCCTCCCAGGCCCATCCCTCTCCCTGGGAGTCGGTCTTTGTCTGGCTCCCCAGGGAGGCCCCTGCAGGCCCAGGAGGTTTCTACACAACTGCATCACTGTGGGGGCTTTCCCCATTTTATTTAATTTTTTTTAAAGATTTTATTTATCTGACACAGAGAGAGAGAGCACAAGCAGAGAAGCAGCAGAGGGAGAGGGAGAAGCAGGCCTCCCGCGGAGCAGGGAGCCCGATGCGGGGCTCGATCCCAGGACCCTGGGATCATGACCCGAGCCGAAGGCAGACGCTCAACCGACTGAGCCACCCAGGTGCCCCGCTTTCCCCATTTTTAAACATTGTGGTAAAATAAGGGTTTTGCTTTGGTTTTTAAAAACTTATATGCCAAGTACAGGAATAGTCATGAATATCTGAGAATATCTTAGTAAACTTTCTGAGTAAGCTAATTTGTGGATCACAACATCTTCAAAAAAATTTTTTTAATCGTAAAACGCAAAGAACATAAAATTTACCATCTTAACTATTTTTAAGTAAACAATTAAGGGGCATGAAGTACATTCACACTGTTGTGCAACCATCAGCACACTCATCTCCAGAACCTTCCATCTTCCCAAACTGAAATTCTGTCCCCATGAAACACGCATGCCCGTCCCCTCCCCCAGCCCCTGGCGCCCACCCCTCTACTTTCTGGGTCTGTGAATCTGACCACTCCAGGGCCCTCCTGAACGGGCATCACACAGGATTTGCCCTTCTGTGACTGGCTTATTTCACTCGGCATAATGTCCTCAAGGTTCATCCATGTCCTAGCATATGTCAGGATTTATTCCTCTTTAAGGCTGAATACTGTTCCACTGTATGGCCAGACACACAGTCCTTCCTTTCCTTCCCTTTGCCTTCCTTCCTTCCTTCTTTCTCAAAGATTTATTCATTTATTTTTTTAGAGAGAGCAGGGGGAGGGAGAGAGAAAATCTCAAGTAGACTCCCCGCTGAGCAGGGAGCCCGATGTGGGGCTTGATCCCCCGACCCTGAGATCATGACCTGAGCCGAAACCAAGAGAGTCAGGAACTTCACCTACTGAGCCACCCAGGTGCCCCTCACACAGTGCTTTCCTCTAAAACTCCCTCCCAGCTTTGCTACTGCTTCGTTTCTCTCAAGAGACGGCAAACCCTCCTGGTGTGCAACCGCCCTTCCCTTTGGCAGCAGTCTTGCTGTGGCTCCCACAGTCCAGTTTCCGCGTGGCCCCTCGGGTGGGGCGCGAAAGGCCTGGAACGAGGAGTCAGGAGTGTGATGCCCACACCACTCCTAAAGATCCCCTGGGGACGCCGCCACGGTCCCTCCTGACCAGAATCTTTGTCTAGCTGGGCTACTGCCTGCCCCTTCCCTCTGGGCTCTGCGTGTGTGTGGGATGCTGGGCCGCGGTCACAGGACCCTGCGCCGGTCACCAGGCTTGCAGTGGGAGGGAGTCCGGGGAGATGTCAGACATTCCTTGCCTTCCTGCAGCCAAGTTTCCGAAAGCCCTGCCGAGGGTAATGTGACATTTCCATGACACCTGGGGAGGCTGCTGGCAGTGACGTGACCGGAGCGGGGAGGGTTGGGGGGTGTGTCCCCTGGGCAGAGAGCCTGCCAAGAGGGGCCCAGTCCCACGGCTTGCTGCTGTGTAAATTAAAGCCACAATCACCTGATCTTCCCTGTCCCAGCTGACCCCGCTCCCCTGACATGACCCCCCATCACGTCGGTCACTCAGGCACAGGGTTCTCTCCAAGAGAGCCACTCGAGAAAACCCCTATCGTCTTCCTGCGAGGATGACACAGATGCCATAGGCAGGTTGTCTGGAGGGGTCCCTGGGGGGACGAGCCCCTCCCGGCAGGCGCCTGTGACAGGGCCTTCTGTGGGTTCATGGGGGCCACGGGGGGCCCACGGGGGCCAGCATGGAGCTGGACGCTGTACCAGGGGCTGCGGAGGCACCTGCGAGGAAACACAGCCCCTGCCTTCTCTCAACTCACCCTGCGGGCACTTAGCCACAGACGCTAGCTCTACCGCTAACCAGCGTGGCCCACTTACACCCTGGGCCTCAGTTTAGCTCTCAGTGAAATGGACAAATCAAAAATGAACTCTTGAGGGGCGCCTGGGTGGCTCAGTCGGTGAAGCGTCCGACTCTCGATTTCAGTTCAGGTCATGATCTCAGGGTCGTGAGATCGAGCCCCGTGTCGGGGCTTAAGATTCTCCCTCTGCCCCTCCCCACTCGCTCTCTCTCTGTCTTAAAAAAAAAAAGAAGAAGAAAAAGAAAAGAAAAAAGAAAGAACTCCCGAATGGGATACCTCCCCTGGGTAGCGAGGCAACTTAGCTCCCAAAGCTGCTGAAAGCCGGTCCTCTTCAGAGTGGTCTGCGCCCAAGTTGTCAGGCTGGATGCAGCTTCACCCTTAGCCCGCTGTGAAGGGCAGCCGTGGTCCACAGACCCTCACACTAGGCCCACCCGGGGGCTATAGTCCCAGGGAGAAACCGTGGACACCGCATCCTCCAGACTCAGCTCGGCAAGAACTGTCTGGGGTCATCTGACGAGGAGGTAGACCACCCTCTGTGCCCGTAGCACCCCAGATTTTCCAGGGTCTGAGGGCGCAGGCTCGATGCCAGAAGCAGGGTCCAGTGCGGCCTGCTAGAGGTACCCAGTGGTTTGGCCTCATGTCAGGTCTCCTGCCCAGCCCGGGCCAGGGCTGTGGGAGCACCACATTTCAGCCCCCAAATACCTCCTCCTCCCCTCCCTCCTCCTTGTTCTTTACCATTCGGAGTGTGGCTCTGACCAGCTGCAGCCGCGCCTACTACTGTCAGAGACCATCGTGGATCATCGTGGACCATCGTGGACCATCGTCCACCCGGGGCTTTCTCATTGTGCCCATGGCAGCCAGACCACAGGGCTCTGGGGCGGCGTGGGACCTTATCGTGGATGTGGCAAAGTGGCTGTTCTGGCGACTGGGGGCAAGTGGGAAAGTGGGGGCTTCCGGGGGCCCAAGCCGGGCCTTGGCTGCTGTGGTCATCTGCTCTGCAGGCCTGGGCCTCCCGCCACACATCACGCAGCCCCGAGGGCCATCATCCCTCCCGTGACTCGGAACAAGGGCCTCTTTTTCTTGCCTAAATATCATATGGCCAAGGGGAAACCATCACCCTCCGTTATGAGAGGTTACAGAGAGGTTCCCCTCAACCTCCCGTCCACCATGCACTTTCAGAAATGCAGGCTTTTAGGTTTTAAACCCCCTAGTCTGAAAAGTAGGTTTCAGATCCAGGCGAGGGTGGGACTGGGCCAGGCCTCCCTGTCCTTTCAGGTCAGAAGGAAGCCAGCTGGAAGGACCGGGTGTGAAAGAGAAGCTGCAGGGGCCGGGAGGGGGAGCAAGCCCATGGCCGGTCTCGGGCTGGCCGGTTCCTCCGTGGAACTCTGGAAGGCCCTGTGCGCTGAGCCGCTGAGCCGCTGAGCCGGGCAACTCTCTTTCTCCAGGCTTCTGCCAGGGCCTGGGGCTGCCAACTGCAGACTGGGCCCCTCCCTCTGGCTCCCCCGACATGGATTCCTTGAGAGAAAGGAAGAAATGGGCCCTGCCCTCAGGGAGCTGCTGGACGGGAGAGAGGCAGTCAGGCAGGGGGTCAGTCATGTCTGGGTCAGGGAGTCCAGGCGCCGTGGGAGGCTCAGCCTGGGGGTGGTCGGAGCCAATTCCCGAAGGATGCCTGAGAACAGCCCAGTGGGAGGGTGGCAGCCTGGGGGTTGGGGCAGGGCACACAGGGAACTCCAGGCCTGAACAAAGTGGGGGTTCAGCTGTGGCTGCTCAGGCAGGCCCGCGGAAGGCCTTGACCTCAGGTGGGCTTCACTCTGAGCCAACAGCAAGTATGGCAGGTGGGCAGGCTGTCGCCCGATGGGCCCACCATCACTGCCTCACTGGAGTGCCGAGTACAGAATGGGCCAAGGCAGGTGTGGGGAAGAGAGAACTGATGGATCAGAACATCGGAGCCATGGACATGGCCCAGCCCTCCACCTTTTCACCTCCTGACACAGAGGTTCGAGGGCACCATGATAGAGAAGGGTGGGTGCAGAGGATTGAGACAAACCCAAACAAACTTCTTGTCCCCGAGCTCTTGTCTCAGGCCACTTTTGAGGGAATCCACATTCTGAGGAGAATGGGTGCCATACACACTGGCATCAACCCCTTGCACACCTGGGAAGAAGAGAGCGCCTCCAGACACCTGGAGCATGGCCTTCTGCCGCCCCCCCCACCCCGAGGCAGGCCGAGATGCAGCGAGGGTCCCTGTGAACACCCCGTCTGTGGGAGGTCCAGGCACACTCCCAGGTAGACGGTTGCCAAGCTTGGACGGTCACTGGCAGAGTTTCAGAGAGCGAAGGAAGTAACCTGCAAGTCAGCAGCCCTTCCAGAAAATCTGGGCAGTGTCCCTAAATGCCCTGAGGAGGTGTGAGGCCACCCCATCTCTGAGCTCCACCCACCCCCCTGCGCACCACGTTGTCTCCTGTCAACAGCCGGGAAAGTTCACCTGCGTTGCAGCAGGTGACTCTCAAGGAACCAAACGAATAGTTACATTGAAGGCAAGGCAGCTGTCAGGATTTCTGGGCGGGGGGTCCTGCCTGGTGGCTCCTGAGGATCCCCCTCAAAGGCCACCCTCCCCCCGGTGGTGAGGCTGCTGCTGGCCGAGTCCCTAGAGACGCGAGGGAAATGCCGCCCGGTTGGCCCGAGGCCACATGGTGCCCGCGGGTCTTCTGTCTCAGCCCCCTGCTGGGAAAGAGGAGCTGGGGAGACCAGCGGCACCCCAGGTTCACTGGGGCTGAGATGGCGAAGCACTTCTCTTCAACCTTTAGACAAAGGAGGCCAGAACAAGGAGGACCCCCTTCCTGCTGCGGACGTTTATTTTTGACTAAGAAATGGCACTGGGGCCTTTCCGAGGATTTTTTGCTTTGAAGTAATCAGTTAATCAGTGAGGCAATGGGTGTTTACTGGGCACCAACTGCAGAGTGAAGTGTTTGGAGGCGTACAAAGAAGGCACGAACCACGGATCCTGTGCTTGGGGTGATGGAACCGGGCCCGGAGACAGGAAGAAATGTACGAGTCCATTAAGCCCCGGTGCAAGAAAGCGTATGATTAAGTATGCATCCATCCTCTCTGGAAAAGGAAAAAGTGTTCATAAGTACGTCAAAGTGTCCTAAAATAAGGAGCCTGGTACACAGCGGGGCAAAGTGATGTAGGCATGGAGGGCGGGGGCTGTTCTTGGAAGAGGCTGGTCTTTGAGAATGATTCGAATCCCAGAAGTTGCGGGAGAAAGGGGCAGGGAAGGAAGAGAGTGGCGAAGGAGAAGTGGGCTGGTGCCAGACAATCACAAATTAGTACTCCCAAAAAACTGCAAGAACAGGAGACTTCCACGCCGGCCAACGTTCTGCTGCCTCCAAGATTAATGAACTAGTCCCAGTGAAATCCTGCACTGCGGTTCTGAGCAGCGTGGCTTCCGTCTTCATATTTAGTAGGAAACAGGCCATCGCATAAGTCATCGTGAAATGTTTTCTTCCCCCACGAGGGGATATGAGGTGAGTCTTGGCAGCCCTCTCTCTGGCACCAAAATATTTTCAGTTGAATGAATAGGGAGGAAGCATACTGTAGGCCTGCCTCTGTTCTGGGGGCTGGGAACAGTGAGGAAGAGAAGACGCCCAGCCCTCGTGGAGATTAGGTTTTTGGACCCCGGCTACTTGGAGTGTAGTCTGATGACCAGCCCCCTGGCATCACTGGGAGCCTGTCAGACACGCAGACTCCAAGGCCCCAGCCCAGACCCACAGAATCCAAACCTGCCTTTAATGAGATCCTCCGGTGACTCGTGCAGCTCGGCGCTGGGCCAGTGGTTTAGACTTGACCGAGGAGTATCATCTCTTGCGGGGCTGGGGGGACTGCAGTCCTCCGGGACCCACCCCCTGAGCCTGGGCTTCGGCAGTCGGGGTGGACCCCGGGACTCTGCATTTCCGACAAGTTCCCGAGTTTCCGGGTGGTGAGCTGGTTGGGCACCCACACTCTGAGAGCCTAGTGCTCTGAGGGCTCCCTCGGGTTCTGGGGAAGCTGCGGAAGCCCCTGGCCCCCCCTCCAGGAGAGGCAGGCCAGCGGCTTCCCCTGCATGGCCAGTTCCTTACTCTCCACACCCATTCCCTCCATTCAGGAAGAGTCTGGCTTTGTGCCCGGCCCCAGATGATCCTCAGCTCCCGTCCTGCCCGTGTAGAAAGCAGACGCCTCTGCAGAACCCGGGCCGCCTCCCTTGGACCTCTGAGCAGGATCTTCTGGGATGCCCGGGTGTTCCATGCAGACAAGGCCACAAAGAACTGGAGGCAGCCTTGCTGTGCCAGTGAGGTCACAAAATGCATCGAGGGCCCATCAGAGTCCCTTTCTCCCTCATGTCTCAGGGGTCAGTCTGCCCCTTCCTCCCTCCCAGCCCTCAGGGGCCGCTGCCTGGAGAAGCCTCACGGGACCAAGCAGGTGACACCGGTTTGGAGCCGTCACGGGGCTAAGGGTGGCTCTAGACAGAAATGCCGAATTACCCAATTCTCTCTCCACAGTCTGCCGCTGGGCTGACCAGGAGGCTAGCCGCAGGTGGCTGTTGATATTTAAAATTAAATAAAATAGAAACTTCAGTTCCTCATCACTTTTAGGGGTTGAATTATGTCCCCCAAAAGGATGTGTTGAAGTCCTAACCCCCCAAAACCTGTGAGTGTGACCTTTTTTGGAAATAGGGTCTTCACAGAGGTAATCGAGTTGAAATCACGTCCTGAGGGTGGCCCTCGTCCAAAATGACTAGTGTCCTTGTGAGAGGAGAGAAATCTGGACACACTTGTGAGGTGGAGGCAGGGGTGGGGCGAGCAGCTCCATGCCCAGGATTGCCAACCACCGACCGGCGGTGGGAGATGGGCCTGCAACGGATTCTCCCTCAGAACCTCTAGCAGGAGCCAACCTCTGACATCTTGGTTTCAGACCTCTGGCCTCCAGAACCTTGACAGAGAATTCCTGTTGTCTTAAGCCCTCCACTCTGTGGTGCTTTGTTACAGCAACCCTGGGCACTAATTAACACAGGCACACTGTCCGTGTTCCTGCTACACCCCCCCCCCAAAGCCACACGTGCCAGGGGCTACCACGGATGGAGACACACTTCCATCTTTGCAGAAGGTTCTGTTGGACAGTGTCATTCTACAGGACACCTTTAGGAGAAAGAAGCAAAGATGAACAGTTTGGTTTTCAGAAAAAGTCGACATTTGTTGGGTTGGCCTAATCCCGTCTTCCATATTGTCCACATCCTCAGTCTCCGTCCTTCCACAGGGAGGGGGCCCGTCATTGTCAAGGGGAAACCAGGGGCGCCGAGTGGCTTTCCTCCCTGACCTGAGAAAGTGGACCTTGACACTTAGGCCCACTCTTCCTAAATGCTGACAGCAGAGGGTGAGGGTGTGGGTCCACACTGAGCCCGAGAACCAGAGCCCCAGAACAAGCCCGTTCCCACACAGCTCTCACCACTCACCTCTCCCTGGACCCATTTCCTCTCTCGGGTGGCCAATCTCTCCAGCCCAGCACACACCAGCCTGCCCAGAGGACAGGGAAGCCTGGCCAGAAGGACATCTGCCTGCCCCTGCCCCCCTTCCAGGCTCTCACACTGTCTGTTGCCAAAAACGGCTGTTTCTTTCATGTCACTGGATGGTCTTTGCCTTACTCATCAGTGGGTGCCAGAGGCAAAGAAGAAAGAATTAAAATCGGTCCTTCTCCACATAACGAATCCTGCTCCGCAGAGAGATTGCAGCAGCCCTAAGCAAGAAAATCTGTTTGCAGAACTCCCCCGGCTGTTTTCCCAATGTGTTTCCAACTTACTTTACTGTTGGGCAAATAGGTCTGTGTCTCTAGCCTGTTCTTGTAGGTTCTACAAATGGAACCAGACAGTGCGGACTCTGCCACATCAGGCTTCTCTTGCTCACATTGTTTGTGAGGTTCAGTATGTTTGGGGCACGTCGCTGCAGGCTGTTTATTCACATTACTACAGAATATTCCATGGTGTGAAGTGATTGCAGTGTGTATCTGCCATCTCTACGGCTGTTGGGCATCTGGGTGGTTTCCACGTCAGGGCCTTGATGGATGCTGCTACCTGAACATTCGATACACACACTCACCAGGGGGCACGTGTGCTTTCTTTGGGGGTGCTGCTTGCTTTTATTTGATGTGGTCATTCAGCACGAAAATGTTATGGGAGAGCAGAGAGGAGGAGCCTTGCACTGGAGCATTGGTGGAACATCTACCATGTGCTGGGCCTACATAACCGCATCTGATGGAACCCACACCACCTGTGCGGTTGGCACTGACCCCCTGTACCTGGACTGCCGCGGCTTGGAGGCCATGTGTGTTCCGGCTGAGGGAGGCACAGCAGGAGTAAGGCTGGGGGCCCAGGGTTTGGATCCTTCTGACCAAGCCCCAAACCTGTGATTTAGCAGATGCAGCATGTCCCAGAATGCTAGCATTCAACAGCCCGACCCTGGCAGCCTTGGCCGCAGGAAACCAAGAACCCTGACCAGGCAAAGCTTCACGGGGTAGCAGATGCTACCTACTATCAGATACGCCCACTGGATGTGCTAGCCAAATGCCGACCATATGACTGATGAATAGCAGATTAGTGAGAATTTCTCAGTGTTCTGATAAAGTCTAAATGCAGTCAGTCTGTACTTGCCCCGAACAGAGGCCCTGGCATCAGGGGTACATGATGAATAAACTGCTATCAGCTGCTTCGGAAACCCCTGGTCTCCGAGTTGACTGAGGATGTTAGGTTTCCTTTTCATTCCTGATGATAAGAGAAAAGTCCACTTCCTTTTGAGCAACACCGAGAAAACAAAGGATTAATGCCTATGTTCTCTTTTCTCAATCCAATTGTAACACACACGCGCGCGCGCGTGTGCGCGCGAACTGGAGGTGAATCCTGCCGGGGAAGTTGGTTGGAGACCACTAAGCCCCAAACAGGATAACCCCAGCATCCGGCTGCCAACATCCGTCATCACACGAAGCTGGCCTTGGGACAATCGGGAACAGTTCCTGCCGCAGATGAGCTGTGTGTGACAGACACTCCTTGGGGAGACAGACAGAGGAGGGGCTGTGTCTGTATGCGGCTACTTAATAAGACGCTACGAACGCACATCAGATCGTTCTGCGGCCTTTTCTGCTGTGCTATCATTGGGTGAGGCAGGGTCTCTTTGCCCAGGAAGGACTTGAGGGCAGGTGTCAGGGATGGCTATTCTCGGCCAATCTGGAAGGCAGACTTGGAAGCCACGAGTCCCTGTCAGGCCAGCTCCTGGTATGATTTCTTATGTAAGGGGACAGCAGATGTGGCCGTTATCTGGCCAACTGAGCCCCGGTAAGGGCAACAGGGACTTTTCTCTGAGACAGAAGGGGTATGAGAGCAGGTGGTCATTGTTCTCAAGGGCCTGGAGAGAAAATCACTCTATTTGTCCAAAAGATCAGCTCCCTAAGCTCCTGGCTTTACCATCCAAGATTCTAGTGAATTTCCACTGCTCTGCCTAAGTGCCCCAGGCTCTGGGGTCCCTAGCCGAAGTTAAAGCCAGAGCCATGGATCTGCCTTTCTCCTGCTGGCTTCATACCTTTGGTAGTCTCAGGGACAGGGCTGGCCTCAAAGCGGCCCTTCTCGGCCAACGGCACCTTACCTATTGCCTTCTGGCCTGACATACCCGCAGAGCAACTTTATGACCTTGCCCCCAAGATCGGTGTTGTTGAGGGTAGGATTTCAAGCCTGGAGCCTGAGTTTCCTGAGTTCTGCTTCTCACGGTACAAAATGACAACCTGCTTTGTGCACTATAAAGCAGGTGGGAAAGAGATGGCATCCTTCCTTGGAGTGAAAGGTTCCATACCAACTGTTCATACAGCTGCAGTGTGATCTAGAGCCGCAGATCCTCATCCTAGGGAAAATCAGCCCGAAGGGGTTTGGATTGGGCAAGGGGGGGGCCTGGTTTCAAACTCACCAGGCCTTAGCCAGAGGCCCCATGTCTCCAAGCCGAGTTAGGCCCTTCCCAGTGCTGATCGCTTCTTTGGCCACCCCCGGGCACATGACTGACAGAGCACAACTACAAACCGCTGAAAGTTACCTGGGCCATCAGCAGGGGTGGCCAGGGAGAGGCCGTGACTCTGCGGTCTCTCCGGCAGTCACACCCTGGGCCACGGTCCCTACTGTAACCACAGTTAGAACAGCAGGCTTACAATGCCACGAGGGGGCCTGACGCAGCAGGAGTCCTTGGGGCCCGTGCAGCACATATGCTCTTGCCACAGAATGCCACCTGAGCTGCTGGATCTGGAACCTCAGCCATGGTATGTGAGAAGCAGAAAGCTAGAGGGGCCCAGGGGACACTGGAGGGAGCCAGCCTGCAGGACGCCCAGCCGTTCACAGTGATGGTACCAAGTCATAGAAGAAGGCTAATTATAGTTAGCACAGTAATTTGCTACCTGGGAAGGCAGGGGTGCATGGGGAATATTCTAGAAAGATGCCATTGGAATGGAACACTTGAAGGGCAAATTTCAGTTCTTTCAAAGACTCATTGATGAGAGAGCGGGTTCTCCAGCCCTCTTATAAAGTGGTTATTCCGTACCAGGCATTGTTTGGGGTGATTTGCAAATTGTAGCTGATCTAACCTCCCAACACCCCTGGAGGGAGGCTTTGTGGTCCACTGCAGAGGAGGAAACAGAGACCCAGGGAGATCACGGGACTTGCCCGGGGCCGCACAGCCTGCGGCTGTCAGAGTTGCAGTCACCCCTGCAGTCTGGCCGCAGAGTGCCGGATCCCAGCCCTTAGTGGCTCCTGTCTCCAGGCCTGCAGTGCCAACAGACAAGTCGAGCTTCACGTGTAGACAGCAGTGACTGGCTAGAGGCGGGGGTCGTAAGTCACAGCCCTCCCTCACTGGGAAGTCAGGCCCCGGTTCACCCGATCTCTGGCCAGCCGGGATTCTCAAAGTGTGCACCTTTACGAGTCTCCCCAGGCCATGCCCCAAGTGTCCTGAAAGGGTGGGGGCATCTCCCCACAGTGGGGTGGAGTCAGTCAGGCTGGCCAGGGCTCAGATCTACACCCCAGCGGCATCTCCCTGGAGGGAAGACGGCTCCTCCCGGGCCAGCCTGCAGCAGCTGAAGGACCCAGGGTGCGGGTCCTTCCCGGTGGTCCCGGGAGCTCCAGCCTAACTGAGTCCTGTGTTCTCCCTGTTTCTGAGGGAGAGACTCAGGGAGGGACCGGAAGTTGTTTACTCATCCCAGGACGTTTAGCCCCTGGTCAGAGGACGACCTTAGGCACCTGGGTAACAACAAGGTCATGTCGCTAAGCGCAGTCCCCAACTCTCAGAAGCTTCCCAAACTCGGGGTGTCTCTGCCTGGGCTAGACAGCAGCTTGCTGCAGGAGAACTAAGGGCAACGTCACCTCACTTGACCAACCGATGAGCTGTAGACCCTGCTGGGTCAAACCCCTGGGGGGCACAGCACGCAGCCGGTGGCAGGGGGTGGGGGGTGCGGGGGGCATTGCAAAGGCTGCTCCATGTCCAGGGGTCCCTCACACTAACCAGTGAACCACGGAGCACCATTCCGAGCAACCCACCCCACCCTCTAGCCTACCTGTCAGGTGCCCCAGGGTCTCCAAAGCTGCTGTCTCGGGGGTGGGGGGGAGAGGAAAGGGAATTCAAAGGCAGCAACCATCTCTTCCTGGACGGGGGGCAGGGGGTTGCTGAGAAGGTGATTCAGTTCTCTCAACAAGCCAGCCATCGATGGCCCACCTGCTCCCCGCGGCTCGACGCTATGAAAGGAGACCGAGGGGGCCCAGGCCCCTGATGAGGTTCCCGCTCCCCCACAGTGGCAGACACAGGACATACAAAGGATCTGGTGCCTGACCGAGAGCCAAGTTAAACAGGGCCAGTCAGTGAGCTGGACCCGGCTCAACAGAGGGCTCCAAACGGGGCCAGCTGAGCCTGTGGGGCCCCTGGGGGCCACTGCAAAGCACTGCCTAAAGGTAGAGGTGGTCGGAAGGCACAGGGAGCCCCAGGAGGGAACAGGATTGATACTTAGCTAGAAAACTCTCACCCAAATCCCAAAAGGGTGGGGTAAGGATGTGTAGGGACAGCCTCCAGAACATTGATCTCGGCAAGCCACCCTAGACGCACCGTCATACATGATGCTAGCCACCACCTGTCACAGGGCTGGAGCCAAATCCAGGACTTTCTGCCTCCAAAGCCAAATTGTTTTGGTCCTGAAACTCGCCACGTAGTCAGCTCCTGTTCAATATCGAGAAGGAAAAGTACGACGGACATTATTATTATTGTTTCTTCTTTATTAACTGGGCTCTGAGAGGCCAAATTAATGAGCTCAGAATTCTAGGCACTATTGATGTCGGGGCTTGTCCTCAACCAAAACTGTTCAACGAGGCGTTCTGTTGCTTCTCCATCGTCCTATGACCACTGGAGGCCTTCCTACCATCAGTGAAAATAGGAAATAGAAAATGGAGAATATAAATATCTTCTAAGGAGCATAAATGTTTTAGTTCTTTAACTTTCTTGTTTTGGCACGGTGGAATATTTGCCCTGATGGTGTTTAAGGTCCTGAGTCAGGGAGGTGGACGACCTAGGCCACGGCCCAGGGCAGCTCTGGCGGATACCCAGTTAGTGAGAAACCCTTGTCCACCTAGAATGTATTCTCCTCTTTTTACAGCAATGTGACCCAGCAAATGCTACCACCAACCACAAGAATGGTGAAATGTCCGGGCAGCACGGCAAATTCTGTATGGAAATGTAACCGGCCAAGCACAGGACAGTAGTGACGGCTCATAACTACATCCACGGGAAGCCCTCAGCGGTGCAGATAATTCAAGTTCAGTGTGGCCGCCCTGACAGCCAGTGTGGCCTTGGGCTGCCCCGAGTCAACCGAACGCCCAAGAGGAGGGCTGTCAACGGTGTGTCACTGCTTGCTGGGCGCCCAGTGGGCGAGCTACGCCCAATCCTGGGGGACTCGATGACCATCGCACATTCAGAGGCTCTTTCAGGAGGAAAAGCGTTTACACTGGGGCCACAAAGAGCCCAGTCCAGAAAGCTGAGCCAAGGCCAGGGAATGGAAATTACATGATGTTCCAACCTCAATTTCCTGGGGAGAGCAACCATCCCAGGCCTTTGGGCCTCTCCCCGCCGAGCTCGGACGTGCAAGTGCAGATATGACAGAGGCATCTCCAACCAGGTTCTAAATCTTAGTTCTACACCTGCTACCCCGCAAGCCCCACCTGGGCTTTCCCTCCCAGCCGCACCCCTCCCGTCCATGCTCCCTGCCCTGCACAGGGGCACACGGGCGCCTCCTTTGCTCCCAGGACTCGCTCACCCCTTAGCAGTCCTCTTTTTTTTTTTTTTAAAGATTTTATTTATTTATTTATTTGAGGGAAAGAGTTAGGGGAGGAGCAAAGGAAGAGGGACAAGCAGACTCTGTGTTGAGCACGGAGCCCGACGTGGGGCTCGATCCCAGGACCCTGAGATCACGACCAGAGGAAATCAAGAGTCGGCCGCCTCACGGACACAGCCCCCCAGGCGCCCTGCCCATCTGCACATGGAAGCTGCCCGAGTCTTCAGAACAGGAGCCAGCTCCTGGCAGCCCTCTGCTCGAAGCTCTGTGACGGCCCCATCACACCTAGAAGAAACCTGGAGGTCACAGACGGGGCCCACCGGCCCTCACTTCCTGCCGCCTTCACCCCCAGGGGGTCCCCCACCCCCAGCCTTGACTGACAGCCACATTTCCCCCTCGGGCCTCAGCTCCTTCACCGTCTGGTCCCCAGGTGCCTTGGCCCTGACCCGGGCTCCCGCTCAGGGGGAGGCCTCGCTCCCCAAACCCTCCAGGAGGGCACAGCCCTCACTCACCACACACTCCCTCCACCCGCTTCGATTCCTTTACTCCATTTACCGCTACCTGACTCAATACACAACAGACACACGGCAACCTGTAAAACCCCATGGCCTCCTCCCACTGGCGATGGGCTCTGGGAGCCAGGGACTTGGCTTTCTGCATCTCTGTGCTGGTGGCCCCGGGGGCAGGCACAGCAGGAACGCCGACGGGTGGGGGCAGGGACAACCAGGAGATCTAGAAACACCAGGAACTAGTCAGCACTTTGGTGTACGCACTTCAGAAAATACCGGCATTCACGTTCAGTGGGTTAATCTATTTAAACACTTCGCCTATTCATTTGCTCCGCAGAGCCTTTGGGGTAGGCACTATCATTTCCATCACACAGACGGTGACGCTGAGGCCCAGGAAGGGTAAGCAGCTGCAGATGTTTGTTGAAATGAATGTTTGTTGAATGAATAAGTGAACAAGTCACCCATCTCTAGAAGTGTGTAAATAGAAGCTGAGGACTGCTTATTAGGGTGACTGGCGATGATGGCAGGGATGAGATTTTCAAGAGAGCTACTGGCCTGTCTGTGGACTCAAGGCTCCGGGTTCTCTTCTGCATTCCAGAAATCCTCAGACCCGAGCACTCTTCCTCACCTGGGCCCCACCGTGACCAAGTGAATGCGGGATGCAGGCCAAGGGCTGGGGTAGTGTCCCTGGGCTGGGTTTGGTGCCACCATCCCAGGAGCCTCCCGTTCCCTGAGGGACTTGGGACTCCCTGGTGCTGCCTCGTGGGTGGCAGTCTCCCCCACCCGGTGGTGGGGCCACCTCTCAGGTGATGAGCAGCTGGGAGGATCCGGTGTCAGGGTGCGACTGGCCACCTGGGACCCAGCCCTCCTCCCACGGTCTTCCTGCCACGTGCTGTAACAGGACCAGGTGGCTCGTGACCTCCACCCTCACACGTCCCCCGGTGTCCCCCACTGAGCTGCCATCTCTGCCGTAAACGGACAGGAGGGGCCTGCACACTGAGCCTGGGCCTCTGCACGGCTGGCTCCGGGGGGTCAAATGAGGTGGCCACAGTGGGGTCTTTCTCCTTACTCCTTGGAACTGACCCTCCTCTTGGGCCCCACAAAGCTGCAGATGGCAGCCACGGGGACAGCCCTGCAAGGTCCTCTGTTCTGGTTCCCCGGGAGAGAGAGTGTCCCTGTCCCCACTGATGAGACAAGACAAACTGCCCTTCTCGGCTCTGGAAGCCAACCCCACCTGCAAAGCCCCCAGGGCTGGGCTGTGAGCTGCCCACTGGCCAGCCCAGGAGACACTGCCGTACGTAGGAGGGGAGCCTGGGTGAAATGAGCTTCCTGTTACCACCGAAGGGGTCAATGCTGGGCAAGAGCCACTGTGTCAACCACGTGCTCAGTTACCAGTGTGGTTCCCCGAGGGAGGATGTGACAATCCTCTCCTCCCTCAGTCTTCGTCTTTCGTGGAGGCTTATGCACAGGTCAATGATTCAGAGGAGAAAAACGTTCCAGTCATGCAAATTCATTCCACTTGCATTTACATTTTCCATCACTCATTTGGGTATAAGATATTTTCAGCAGATTCCCAGCACCCAAAGCAAATCCTATTTATGGGGTGCCCTGTGTGCTCGGGGAGAGTGGCCAGGCCACAGAGGAGAGGGGTGCAAGCGGGTGTTCTCTCCGCTCCCTCCACAAACACTCCTCCTCCTGGTGCACTGATCTGCCTCTGGAGGTGAAGCAGTTTCCAATTTCTCCTTTCTGTGGCCGGATAATTAAATCAAGGCAGGATAACAGAATATGTTGGACACAGGGAAGGGAAGACTCCAAGGCAAAAATCCCAGAAGGGCAGTGGGTCAGGGAAGAGAGAATTTGGAGCCTGACATCTCAGAAATCAGATATGCTGGTGTGCCAATCTGAATGCCCTAAACTGCCTTCTGGGAGTGGAGGGAATTTGGGGCTTTGTTATCTTTTGCTCTGACTTCCACCCCCCCGCCCCACTGTGGCCCCCAAGACAGACTCTCTTCTTTAATTCCAGAGCCTTGGGAATTCCACACCCCTAAGCGCAAGCCAGGCTGTTTCTTCAAGGCCTCGGCGCCCTGAGTCTCTTACATATGTGTAATGCAGCGTTGTTTTACTTTTTAGCATGGAAAAATGTGAACACATAACAAAGGTAGAACAGAATCACGAACCTCCATCTTCCCCTCACCCGGCTTCAAGAACTACAAACTCATGGACACAGTTGTGTGAGCATCGTCTCTCCAACGCCTGCCAGGGAATCACCTGGAAGTCTCGTTCAAACTCCCTGGGCCCCATCCCAGACCGAGTACCTGTCAATTTAGGGGCTAGAGTCCAAGAATCTGTAGTTTCCCCATACGTTCCCCCACAGGATTCTCATGCATGGGGAGTGTGGGGTTCCCCCCGGAAGGAAGGTGAGGGCTGGCTCACTTGGGCGAAATCTTACACTTTCTCAGCTGTCATCTCCATCCGAATATAGATATTATTCAGTTGTTCGGAGGAATAAACACGGTGCATGAGAAAGGTGCCGGACACACGGCAAATGCCCATCACACACCCAATGTTATCATTGTCCTGCATCACTGTAGTTGGTTCCCAAACCCCGGGGGAAAATGTACACCAAGATGGAGTTTGTTTTTTTTTGTTTTTTTAAGAGCGGGAGAGGAAGAGAGAGAGAGAGAAAGAGAGAGAGAGAAGGAGAGGGAGGAGCTGGGGGGCAGAGGAGAGAGAGAATCCTAAGCAGGCTCCACACCCAGTGGGGAGCCTGATGTGGGGCTCGATCTCACGACCCTGAGATCATGACCTGAGCCAAAGTCAAGAGTCGGAGGCTTCCCTGGCTGAGCCAGCCAGGCGCCCAAGATGGAGATTTTGTGGGACATTTGTCCAAATCTATGAGCTCTGCCATCTCTTGGCACCAAGGCAAGCGTATGCATTTCTGTTTGGGGCCACTGACCAACAGAGAAAAAAAGCAATACACAAACCAGGGAGTTCCCACCTTGCTACTGGCCCCCAGAGGTCAGATATGACACTGAACCCTTGTCCTTTCTTAAGACAACTCAAGGAGGTGAGAGGGGGGTACCTGTGGAGGGACTTACTATCAGATACCAAGGGAACGGACAGAGACCTTTGGCAATAATGCCCTGTCATCCTAACCCTTACTGTGACTCTGGGCATTCATGAAAGGGGCAGGGGGCTGGGCAGAGCAGGCCCACCTTGTCCGGCCGGGACTGGATCCAGTCATAAACCTTACTGCCGTGTTTGTCATGCACAGAGCTCAACCCATCCCTTACGCAGTAGGCTCGCAGCAATCACTTAGAAAGGCAGATGGGGGACATGGTTTCCATCACATTGCCGTGGAAACCGAGGCCTACACAAAATCAAGCTTCCTGTGGCTCCATAGAGATTCGTTTAGAGAATAGTAGGGATTAATGCCGTTGTCCTAGCTACTGGTTTGAATGCCTCTAAGGAGAAGTTTCTACAACCCAGAGCATTTCAGAAAGCATGGAGGCCCGAGGCAGGCAACTGGTTTGAAGATTTAAATACCTCTGTGGCAGGTGGGAGCACACATGGATCCGGGAGAAGGGACAGCTTCCATACCCTTTTAGGGAAAGGAGCGTTGGCAGTAACGAGAGTAGCAGCAACTTGCTCCGTAAGAATTTGAGGAAATAAAGGAAGGAAAGAGGTTGCCCTTATAAAGTTAAGTTTTGAAAAGCACATAAAAAGGAGACGTAATTATCCACTGATGAGAGTTGCCCAAGAGACTGTGATTACATGGCTCAAGAATTTGGGAACACCCATAACTCCACTCAAGGTGACCTGGGTCACCTGCAGGGAGGCAGAAATAATATTTTACTCCAATTTAGTAAGCAGAAACTTTTTGGAGAAACTCCAAGCACAGAGAACAGTGCAAGGATGGTCATCCAAGGGCACAAAACAGGAAGCTCCAAATGCCTTTCCGCACACGGTCCAAGGGAAGGGTGGCCGGGTGCCAGAACATTCTAGATCACACTTGAACTCACTCAGCAGCTGTTGGGCTGGCTCCCCACATCGCTCGGCAGGTTAGGGTGCTGGTGTCTGCACCCTGGTCCACACACCCACGTGTGCCCGTCATCTGTACCATGGAGATGAGAAAGCTTTAGATCTGGATGGTTTGATGAACGGAGAAATAGGCGTGTTCTTGGTGTGCTGAAGAGAGTGAGTTTTTGAGCCTACAAAGTTGATGACCCATCCTGAGACCTGGTGATCCACCAAGAAACGTCACCATGTGGGAGAGGTCTCTTGGCAGCTTGTCTCAACTGTGCTGGGGACCTTCCTCAAATTTACCGTCCTATGTCAGAAGGGGGTTTGCCCACCCAGCGTCTTTTCCATCTTCCCTATGATTGGCTTCTAGAGAAGGGGAGAGGGGCTCTGAAGTGGGGGGATTCCCTCAAGACTCACTTTTCCAGCCCCACTGTGGCAATGGCATGCCACCAGGAGACCAAGACTGACCCTTGGACATCCCGAGCCAAACTTCTCAGAAGCAGGTGCAAAGCAGGATCCCCTGGTTTCCAGAGATGGCTGGCTGGATACATCTGCTCAGGCTACCGGGTGCCTTCAACAGCAGAAACTAATTTTCCCATGGTTCTTGAGGCTGGAAAGTCCAATGTCAAGGTGCCAGCACGGTCAAGTTCTGGTGAGGTCTCTCTTCCTGGCTTGCAGACAGCTGCCTTTGCGCTGTGTCCTCCCATGGTAGAGAGTCTCCCTCTTCCCCATTTTATAAGGCCACCAGTCCTATTGGATTAGGTCCCCACCCTTGTGACCTCATTTTACCTTACTTATCTCCTAAATGCCCTATTTCTGAATGCAGTCACATGGCGGGTTGGAGGCACACTGCACGAACTGGGGGGCACTGCAGGGGCAGGAGTCGTCCCGGTGTGCCCGGGGCCTGGCCCTCCCAGTGCTGCATGCGAGGCCACTGCCCCTGCTCTGGAAGTGACTTTGGGCACTTCTTGGGGACACACAGCTTGCAGCTTGGTTCTTTGCATGCTGGGGATTCTGCGAGCTACTCAATATCCTTTGATAATTTGGGGGGGTCCACTTAAACAGCTAGAACTAATTTCTGGGCTAATTCAGAACTCTGATGCCAGGCCAAATAGGACCACTTTCCACGGAGTCCAAAGCTGGCTTCTCTGAATTTCCGAAGGGGAGTCTCTGGCTCTTGCTCACCATATGTGAAGGTAGGCCCGCCCCCTCCTCCCTCTCATGGTGTGTTGCTGCATTAGAATCTCCTGGAAAGGGTGCTCTTGGGCTTCAAGTAGCAGAAAATCTAATGCAAACTGGCTTTAACAAAAACATTTGCCTCGGGACAGGAAGTCCAGCGTGGGGCTGTGTGTCTTCTCTCTGTCCATCTGGGCTTCAGCTTCCTTTGCTCATGGTCACAGACGGCTGCCAGCAGCTGGGGCAGTGTCTATGCCTGTGTCCCGGGAGGAGAGAAAGAAGGAAGAACACTGCCCCACACCTGGAATGGCGGCCCCCAACCCCAGTCAGCAGCGCTCAGCCTGGGCCAAGACTGGTTGCCAGGTCTGTCCGAGCCCCCAGTTGGTCAGAGAAGCTGGCCATCCTCGGGCAAGTGCTCAGGAGCTCAGGAGGAGCCGGGCTGGGCTGGGAGTGAGCCTTCAGCAGATGCGAGCAAGCAAGTCCAGCCAGCGGAGAGGACTCTGAGCACAAGACACAGACTGACCAGGGTGACCCCAGAGGTGCCCCAGGGGAGCTGGCAAAGTGCAGGGTCGGGGGCAGGCCTCCACTTTCTGGGGGGAACGAAAGAGCACACAGGCCCAAGAGGGACAGTACGGGGAACGAGAAGGTATCCCTTTGGCAGAAACTGGGTACGAAGTGGAGCCTTGACAGGCTGCAGGAAGCAGAAGTCAGGACAGAATTCAGCACGCCAGAGCCATCCTGGTTTCTGGGGCAGGCTGAAAGAAGGGTGCAGGGACAGGTGGGGAGAGCCCCAGGCCGGGTGTAGGCTGACACCCGGGCACGGAGGGGGCAGGGAGGATCAGCAGCAAGACCCCAAGAGGCAGCACGGTTCTGAGAATGTTCTGGCCAGGTGGGTGGGGAGCTGCCCCTCAGAGTCCCACGTCCTGCAGCAAGAGCCTTCGCCTCCGGACACAAGGCCATATTGCCCCCCGGGTTCCTCTTCTCCCTTCGGCATCAAAACCTGCTCCAGGAAAAGAACCTGTTCTCAGTCCCTTGCACCTTCTCCCTCCCCGGTGGCTCCTCATCTCTCATTGGAAAGGAGGACGCTGCTTTGATAATGACAGGCTAGTCATCAACCTGCAGGACGAAAGGAGAATTCCCTCTGTTCTGAAAGCAGCCGGGTTCTGGTGGGACACTCAGAGCCAGAGCCCTGCCTCCCCGGGCTTCTCAAGCAGTGAGGGAGCTTGGCCTTGGCCTTCCTGCCGTCAGCCAACAGCTCAGCACCAGTCCCCGCTCGCGGCTGTCACGTCAGCCGGCGCGCTCCTATTATGGATGGTGTTGCTGGCACACCCACGCTGGTAAGACATGGGCCCCCAGGTGGTGACTAAAGGACATTCCTCCCTTCCCAAAGGCCTCTGCGTCCTCCAACCAGCTCCCTACTTCCGAGCCTGTCATCCCAGCCCCACACCCTCCCCTCCCATCCTCCCTGGGGTCTCTGCCTGCAGGCCCGGGGAAGCCAAGGACTGTGGATAAGAGAGGCTGCCACCCTGTTCTGAGGGGGAGCTGGAGTTCTGTGCTGTTCTGCTCTCCCCCAAGCACCTGCGGAGACGTTCTGGGTCTAAACGGGCTCAGGTCTGGGAACTAAGGGGCCGTGACCCTGTTCCTACGATTTGAGTTAGACATTCATGCACTTGACCTAGGACTCACCCCCTTATGCAGACAAGAATGTAGCAGGCTTCCCCTCCGTCTCGTTCCTAGGACCAGCGCCATCAAGTAGTGACCCCCTCATCTGTGTGAGGCAGACTCCTCCCGTCACGCTCCACCTCTGCTGTCCTGAACCGTAACCAAGCCCATCCTGTCTCTGGTGATTAAGTGGTGCCACCTGGGACCTAACCGTCCCCCATTGCATTTAGGATTTCCGGGGCAATGGGGGCACTTCCCACTGTAATTTTGGACCCACAGAGAAGAGCGACTATAGAGCTTTTCCAAGGAGCTGGGGCTCCCCTTACCAAGTATTTGTCATGGTATCAGTGAAAAGTGTGTCCTCCAGATTCTCCTGGGGTGGGGGTGGAGGCTGGAGAGCGGGTCTTACATGATAATCTCCTCTCACATTCCCACGTCCCGAAGCCTTTCGATCCCTTCCTCTAGGGAGTCCCATAGTGTCGGCCACCCTTGGGTCCGTGTTTCAGTCAAACAAACTGCAGAGCCCTCTGTGCCCCTAGAGCCCTTCTGCAACCCCTTGGCAAGCCCCGGAGGAAGCATCTCCACTGAGGGAGTCAGCTCAGCCCTGCTCCTGGAAGCGACACACCCTGCACATCTCCCAACCCAGAGTCACTGTGCCTCTTCCATCCGCAGGGCCTTGCTCTGTGTGATGGGCTAATTGGTGCTTAGCTGCCAAACGCCAGTTTGTATGGGCTTCAAGAGACACAGAGGCCTCTGGGAAGGATAACGTAATAGCAGATGATGCCAGGATCCAAACCCACGCCACCCGAGCTGAAACTTGCACCTTTAGAAAGTCAGATGTTGGGGACCTGGGGCTGTTCACTCTGTCCCCCGGATCACACTGCAGGCGGCTGCCCCTCAGGTTCCCACAGGGGCCCGATACCCCAGCAATAACTCAGAGGTGGTCTCCAGGCTCTCAGCACCTTCTCATTACACACAGCGGTGGGAGTCAGGAGGCCCTCCTGCCTGTGGGTGCACACTTGAAGGGCTTGCAGGCTCGGTGGGGACAGATGGCCCTGTCCACTGACTGATAGGCAAAACATGGTGTCCACATACAACGGACTCCTACATCCTCTGGAAAAAAAGGACAACCTGACACACGCCACAACATGGATGAACCCGGAGGACACTGTGCTCAGTGACAGAAGCCAGTCACAAAGAGACAAATGCCGTGGATTCCACTTATGTGAGTTACTACAACAGTCAAACTCACAGAGACAGAAGACAGGCGGTGGGTCTATGGGGAACAGAGAACGGATGCATTAGTGTTTAATGGAGGCAAGAAGAAAGTGCGGATGATGGTGGTGGTGGCTGCACATGAGTGTGAACGTAATTAATGCCCCAGAACCATATGCTCAAAAATAGACAAATGGTAAATTTCATGGTTACATGTTTTTCACCACAATGTAAAGAAATGCCAAAACGAAAATAAGGAGTGGCATGTCACTCACGGCCGCCACATGTGGCTCACGGGCATGGAGGGTTCCAGTGGAGTGGAGAGGGGACTCCCTGGGAAGGTCCAAATCCCCGGAGCCCGGGCGCCCCCACCTGCCCCAGGCCTGGGCCCCGAGGGCTACTCGCAGTTCTTCTGGTTCCAACCACTCCGCATTTCAAGCTTACTTCTTGCTGTTACCCTCATCCACGTTCTATTCTGCCTGAATCTCAGAGCCAGGACCTTGAGAGGGTCTCAATAAATCTCTCATCCAGTGTTTAAAAACTCGCCCTTGGCTGGAACACCCCTTGTATTAACAACTAACACTGCTGAGCGCCTACTGTATACAGGCAGGGTGCTCCCCCTCGGAGGGCCGCCAGCCCCGCCCCAGCCCCGTCCGGGTGGGCGCCCCCTTCCTGCAGCGCCGCCTCCAGAACGCTGTCCTCCTTAGAGACCCACAGAGATACCGGGGCGCCGTGCATGCTCGTGATCGTGGGGAACTTCTTCTGGCTTTCCAACGCTTTGACATTTTATTTTAGGTTTTAGATTTTTAAAACATAGTAAAATGCATTTAAAAATACATATATTTTCATGGTGGGGGTGGTGGATATTTCTCTCCTGCGAAGTTGAGTTCTGTTTCCCTCCGGGATGAGAACCAGGCAATCCCGCTTCATTAGGACACTCCTTCAAATCCTTGAGGACTGTTCTCACCCCTCGCTAAGCTCACGCCTGTCCCTGCCAACATTTCCAATTCTTTCAACTCCTTTTCATATGACAGGATTTTCAAGTCTCGTATCACCCTGATAATTAAGTCCCTGACCTTGAAAAATGTTTACAATCCCATAGAAGAATTAAAATTTAAGATTAAGAAATAGAATAAGGCCCACCTGGAATGACTTAATAATTCAGTATTAAATCCTGTGGCTCGGACCATAAAGGAGAAGACAGAGGAGGTCTAAGCAGGGGGGAGGCTTCCGTGACCCCCGCTGTGGCTCTGAGAATGCTTGCAGGGGACTGGCCATCCCCCCCCAGGCCTTTCTGCTTTTAGGTGGGTGGTTAAAAAGGCCCGAACAGCTACATCACCACACCTCGAAATCTGTCTGGGGACTCACAGCTGAGCGGACTGGGCCCTCCCCCACTTCGATTTTCTTTTGATTTTTCTATCCTAGGGATGAGGTGATCTATTTTTAGCGTAGAGGCTGCTGTAAGGGAGAAGTTGCTATAGCGACAGTTGGTGGTTACAAACCAGGTCCTGCTACAGTTCCCCGTCATAAATAAATCCCAAACGCCGAGCTCCAGGAAGCATGCAGCCTTAGAGACGGGAGCTCCTTCCGGACCTGCCAGGGACCCCGCCTGCTATGCTTCATGGCGTGCCGCGTATAGGCTGAGCCTGAGTCCTCGCTAGCGGGGACGCCGACCAGGACGTGGGACGCACACTGCATTCACTGCCTCACCGGGGACTGACGCTACACCTCCATCACCAGGCGAGGAAAAAACACCTGCGATTGTGCAGCGCTGGATGATGGGCAGAGGGAGGCTGGTTGTGAGTGCAGGGCACCAGGTGAAGAAGGTTGGAAAAATGCAGACCCGGCTTCTGCTCAGAGACTAGCCCGGGTGGGGGCGGGGGGGCACACCCAGCTAACGCTGAGCTATTGACTGAGGCGGCCCACGTGTGCGTGCAACGACTAGCAGCCGTTGTACGCGTGCAACAGAAGCATGCAGATGTACAAGAACATTCATAGCAGCCCGGGTCAGAGCCCCGAGCCAGAAACCGCCATATGCCGGGACAGGTGGGTGGAGGAGGAGCTGTGGTCCACACAGGGGATGGGGCGGCCAAGGAGGGTGCACGGTAGCAACAGCATCAGCTGGGCTGCATCTCACAGTGTGCGAGGGTAGGAAGCCGTGTGCAAAAGAACTCTCGTACGGACCCAGCATAGAAAGTTCAGCACCAGACCGTTCTGATCTTACGGGGGAAGTGCCCTGGAGGGAGTGGGGGGGAGGCTTCCGGGGTGCTCCCGTGATGCTCTGTTCCTTGATCTGCGTGTTGGTTCCACGCATGTGTTCAAATTGCACATTCACCACCTACGATTTGTACATGTTTCTGTATGCTTCTACTTTCATAACATCTATATTAACGAGGTTTTTAAAGCTGGTATTGCATTGTTAGTCAATCTCAACAATGTAGTGCCCGAGGTAGATCTGTTTGTGGGTGCTGGGACCTGCCGGGATGCGTGGACCCAAGCCCCATCTGGTTCCGGCAAGTCCAGGCACAGAAGTGCCAGACTTGGTCATAAGGATGGGGTGACTCCAGGTGACCTACCACCAGCACGGCAGCCCTGCTGTGGGGCCATCCAGGAGAAGGGAGGCTGGTGTTGCAGGAGACCCCTGGGAAGGGGGACCCTGGATGGGTTTGGTAGGCGATGGCAATCACCCCCGGGCTGGGCACACCTTGGGGGTTCTTGGCCCACAGGCGCCAGCCTGAAGAGACAGCGAGAGACAGCGTTTCGCTCGTCTTTCTGGGGCACCGTCTGGGCATCTCCTCAGGTCATGGCCACCGCTGCTCAGAGGTCACCTTGAGGCTACGGCCACTTCTGTTTCTCCTCTGATCAGCTTTGGCTGTACTGTGACCAGGCTGAGTCCCTCAGGAATGAGCCGCAGGGACGACAGGGGACTTCTGACTCAACATCCCCCATGACTCACGGACTGCCTGGGGTAGCAGCCGGAGTGTGGGTGAAGAATGTGGCAGAGAAAGGGGAGGCTTTGTGTGTTGTTGCAGCAGAGGGGAGGGGTACCGGTGGCTCACCTCACGCACAGTCAGGAGAGGGAAGCCCTATGGAAAGGGTGCCCAGGGTCTTGGGGCTGAGGCTGCCTGCAGTGGGCGGAGACACTCATCTCCTTTGATAGGTTGTCACATGGGACTGACATATCTCTTGGCCTCTCCGGGCCTCAGTTGTCCCATCTGTAAAATGGGAAAACCCCTTCACCATCTCCTTTTCCTGCATTAACAGAGTTATTGAACATAAAACATTGCAGAGCCATGCAACGGGGCTGCCCATAAGCAAGTGGCAGGAGGTGCAAGGCAGGGGCTGCCCCAGGGGCTGGAAACACCTACAGCCCCTCTCCCGGTGGGGAGGCTGAGGGAAGCTGCTGTGGAAGCCCAGGGAGGACGCTTTTCATGCAGAACCAGCCCTGGCTCTCTCCGCCAGGCCCTCTCCTAACACCTTCCCTGGCTGATACCTCTTCCAGGAGCCCCAGCCTAGCATCCTCAGTTCTGTCCAACCTGGCCCCATTTTCTCTTTCTGGAATTTTCTTTGACTGCCCCTCCCCCTCATGTCTCCACCAGTCCAACCTCACCTCCTGGGTCCAGGGCACACAGAGCTCAACTCCACCCAAGCCCCAGAGCATGGGGCACCAGCGCCCATCTGAGGGGCCTCCTCTGTAAGCAGGGGTCCCCCGGCTAGACTGCAGACAGCCGTGAGCCGCATCTCACACGCTTACCTCATTTTCAGCACCAGGCTAACATACACACATGATATGTACATTTATCAGATGGATTAACTTGTGATTTCTGGCTTATCTAATGATGTGCACCCAGATATACATCATAAAAGAAATGCATCAAAACCTGGTTCGTACAGAGTCCAGACGGCGGCCCAACAGGCTGGTCTGAAATTTGCCAGCGCACCTGCAGTTGATGACATCATAGCCGTCTCTCTCTGCGGTAGAATCTTTTCAAACTAAGTCCTATTTTAAATCCACAAAAAGGGATACAGTAATTTCAAGAAAACGACGGATTTGTATAAAGCATCAACAGATCTCATATATTTTTTACTGTAAATTTGGATTATCAGAGTGCGTAGAGTGAACACACAGCTCTAGGGTATATGGAGCTGGACAAAGGTCAATGGCAAGGCCTCAGAGACAGGGCCCTTATTGCCACCCGGGCCGCCCCCACCCACCGTGCCTCAGCGTCCTCAGTCTGAAGGAGCTACATCTCCACGTTGGGAGAAGCTCACAGATCACTTGCGTGGTCCTCAAGTCATTATGGAGTGCCCAGTGTGGAACAAGTTCCATGTTCAGCTATACCACGGGGATTCGGTTTGTTCTCATTTCACAGAAAAACCCAAAATCACAGTGGCTTCAGCAAGGGAGTGGTTTATTCTCCTTTCACACAAAGGGTGCCTGACAGGTAAGCAGTCCAGAGTTCTCTGGTAACCCAGACTCCTGTCTCTAGATCCCACTGTCCTGAGTGTGTGTGTGTCTTCATCCTCAGCAGTCACCTTAGGGTCCAAGATGGCTGCCAGAGCTCCAGTCATCACAGTTGCATTCAAGGCACAGGGAAGGAAGAAGGATCAATGGGGACCCACCCTGCCCCTCTTTTATGAGTCTTTCCCATATTCCCCTTTATAGCTCAGTGAATGACTTTGTCGCAGGCCCCTCCGAGCCATATGCAGGCCACAGAATGAGAACCGAGGTCCTGTTATTGGGGAAGGCGGGTCATGATTGTGGGCAACAATCGGAGATCTGTCACAGGCAGAGAGAACGAGACACAGTCTCCACACCAGAAGAGTTTGGCAAGTCAGCCCAACCAGACTAACCAAACACTGCGCTGAGTTACTGTCTTACTGCCAATGTGAGCAAGACGGTGGTGGGTCCTGGAGCACTTGGGAGAGATTCTGTGGAAAAGCACCGAGAGGGTGGTGGGCCTGGAAGTGGGCGAGGAGGCCGAGGAGGGCTAATCCAGCGAGGGGGAAAAACACACTCAGCCCCATTCTCTTTAGCTTATCTTCTGAAGACAGTGTGGAGCCGGAGGGGACCCCTGTCAGCCACGTGACCCAGAGAAGTCACTCTCGGGGCCTCCTTGTCTTTTCCATCAGCCTGGAATAAGAGCAGACTCCCCAGGGGCCACGGTTATCTGGACACTCGGCACCCTTGACCAACCCAGACAATGCAGAGGTGGATTGGGGCCTGCCAAAGCCTCACAGTGGAAACCTCCAACAGAGCTCCACTGTTTCTTGTTTGGGAGAAAACCTGCTTTTCTAGGGTGGATCTGGGGACCTGCCTCCGGAGACGCCACGTTGATCTCAGCAGGAACGTCAGGAGGGTGAGGTTGGGGCCAAACGTGTGCGAGGGGTGCTGTGCTGGGTGGGTGCCACTGAGGATGACCTTCCAGGCACTGAGATACCTGTGTTGTTCCCCTGAGCTCTGGGCAACCCTGCTAAAGGCCTGTGACGTGCAAGGCCCCGTCCGGAGCCCTCTCCACTCCCCTCCCATTCCTCTCCCCCCCACCAGACACCCAGCTGGTGATCTCTGCCCAGAACGGCCTTCCCCTCCCCATCCCCCACATCGAAATCAGACCCTTCTGACAAAATCTCTGTTTACCCTTTAATTTGTATCATCTTTTATCATACACTTTTGTGACCTATTTATGCATGTTTGTTCAATGTCTACATGCTTCCCCACTGTGTCCCCAGCACCCAAGTCCCACACGCCACGGCTGGAGCTTACAGGAGCAAACCACAGAGACTGAGCAGGAAGCAAGCACCGGAAGGGTCGGCGATGCCCCCGCTGGGGGCCAAGGCAGGGCAGAGACGCAGGGAGAGAGCACAGGCCGGGCGGAGGGGTTGCACCAAGCAGGAGTCAGGTTGGTGAGGCTCAAGAGACCTCAGAATGGAAGAAACTTGCAGGTCAGCCGGTCTCTTCTGTGTCTCTCGAGGGCCTGCAGGGCAATGCCGGGTCCTCCGTGGGCCCCTTTGTTGGTCTGACCACACCTTCCTGTCGCTTTCTTCCAGAATTAAGGGCATGGAGTCCCAGACTCCATGCAAATGGACACAGAGCATCCGTGTCATTTGCCCACCACCAGGCAGGTGGCTTTTTTGTGGAATACCGTCTACAACAATGGGAGAGAAGGCGGCACAGCACACTTGTCCACAGATACTCACGTGGCACTTTCTGTGGCCTAAAGACACCCCCTCAGGACAGACAGCCCTCCACCTTGGTCCGCAGGTGCGAAAGACGGTGTCCTTGAAATGAAAAGGAGACACACGTGCCCAGAAGGAAGTAACCCAAGGGGGAGCTGGGCATGGAAGGCCCAGGAGGCCAGGGTGTCTGGACTTGGGGGACACAAGCCCCTCCACCATGACCCTGCATGCTGGAGGCTCAGCTCTCAAGGAGGGCAGATGGCCACCCAGCAGAGTTGAAAACACTTGGAAGTGAAAGGTGAAGAGGAACGAGAAGTCTGGGGATGATATCTCATATGAACTCTATTTCCTTCTTTTCTGTGTTCTTATTCTGGCATCTGGATCCTCACCAACCAAGGAGAGACTGCCCCTCCCAGGCCAGCCAGTTCTTAGCCTTTCATATGCAAAGAAACCAATCCAGAGCCCAGACGCAGAACCCCCTCCCCTCCCCTGCCCAGTTCTTGCACTCAGAAGGCACCATCCCCCTGCCCTAGCTAACCATCCCAGGGCCAGGGACCAGACAGCCAGAGACAGCTCGACACCCCGCAGCCTGCCGCAACTGTCCAAGTCCGCCAATTCCAAACCTGCTGACCCTGCCTGGCTTTGCCTTTCCCATGGAAACCACCATAAAGGTTCCTGACCATCCCCTCCCCTCAACCAGATAGCCTTCTGTCTCCTGATCCACCTTGGTGCTGCCCCGTGTGACTCCCCACGGTGTGCCGTGGCCCTGTTGGGAACCAACCGTTCATGGCAGCATCCCCTGACTTGTCTGTTGGCCTCAGCGAACCTGAACAATAATAAAACCTACGAATGAAAACACATCTCCCCATCATCTACGTATTTCCTGGTTTCCTTCTGTGCTCCGGACCAGCAGACACGAAAAGATTTCTTAATATATATACACACAATAAACTGTCACCATAAAACCTTCCCGGGAAACATGCATCCATTCCAACTAACAGAGAGTTTCTCAGAAACCCCTGATGAAGGGCACCCAAACTGAAGTGGTTTCCCAAGGCCTTCACTTTCCCGGGTACTGAGTGCAGAGAAAGACAACCGGCGCCAAGCTAGCCATTTGGAGCTCAGGGGTCCTGCTTTCTGGTCGGTCCAGCCTCGCCTCCCAGCAAAGCTGAGTTTCTAGGAGGAAGGGGCTATACCTGATTTGGTTTATAGATATGAAAACTATAGGGAGGCTGAACATAGGCTGAGGGAGTCCTAGGGGTTTTATCACTTATTTGCTGTTCTTGATGAAATACCTGGTATTAGCTGATTTGTGTTGTATCTCTCAGCCCAGCGTGGGGCTCAGCCAAGTATTTCAGAATCGCTTCTGAATCTGCCTTAAACCCTCTACCTCTTCCTTCCCGGCAGTGCCCTTGAGCTGGAGCCCCAAGAGCGGGTACCTGTGCGCCCACTCCCACAGCCAGCGGCCAAGCACAGGTCTGACCTGGGGCCTAACTGGGAGGGGACACACGCCCTCCTAGGACTCACACTCTGGACCACCACCACTGCCATGGGATACTTGAGGAGGCCAGGGACACACTGGGCCCAGAAGCCATCCTGGCCCTCAGGGAACATCCATGCTGATTGGTTCTTGAGAGCATTTGCACCCTGTATGCTTTTTATTCTCAATCATTAAAGACAAAGTATTACTGGAGGACAGAATTCATTCTGCTCTTCAGATGTACCAAGCTCTTGACCTCATCTGGAAGTGGGAGGCCCATACAATGCCTTCAGGTGCCAAGGCTCCTGGGCCCTTAGACCCAGCCTGGGCCAGGTCCTTCCAGGAGGGTCTGGATGACAAAGCAGCAGGAGGGGTCTGACCCCAGCCAAGCATTCCAGCCCTGAGCCAAGTCACTTCTCCATTGCTGTCTGGGGTCACCGTGTTTAAATCCAGCCCCTTTCCTGAATGTTCTCTCTCCCTTATTCCTCTACGTACTCCATGGGCTCTGCAATCTCGTCCCACTGCCTCAGACGTCCACAGTGCCCGCATCATCTGTGCAGGGTCGAGTGTCTCTGTTCAGACCAGGGCTCCCCAGAGGACAGCAGCTCCTGGAACCACACTGCTGGCATGCCGCCTAACCCCTCGGGGCCCACGAACACCCATTTCCCTGTCTCTGTTGTCCTCGGCCTGTTGCTAGGATGCTCCTCTCTGTCCTGCTGGGATGGAGGAGGGAAGGGGTGTGGACAGGGACAGCCCCAGCCCCCACTGTCTCCCCTAGGCCTCAGTCAACCCTGAAGCCGTCAGTGCACGGATGGGAAGCCAAGGCCCAGAGGGGGTGAGCACGCTGCCCGCGGAAATGCCCACCTGCAGCCACTCCGCTGCCCACCTGCCTGCTGGGTGTGGACCGCCTGACTTGCTCAGGGATCCAGGGAGCCTGCAGAGAGAGGATGAATCCGGAAGTGCTTAACTGAGATTTCCCCAGGAAGCCCTGGTCCAGGCCATGCCTTCCACCTGTTGTCTACCAGGGGCCCGTGTCCCGGGACCGCCGAGCAGTGCTTGGCGACGGCTGCACAGGGGAGGGCAGGAAGAAGAATGAAGAGCTCTTCCAGCTGGGCGTGGGTGGGGCGGAGGGGGCCAGCGAGCCAGGCCTCCCTCGAGTTCTAGCTGAGATGAGCGTTCCTAAACTGTGCACTGCCCTGAGGAACACCAGTAAATGCCCTCCTGTAATCCCAAACACCTCCACCCCTGACTGCTACAGAGTCTGAAACCCCCAGAATGCCCTGGCCTTGATCCCTGCAGACGAGATGCTGGGTCTCCAGGAGTCTTCTGTGTGAGCACAAATTCAGCACAGAGAATGGGAGCCGGGGCTGGGCGGTTCCAGGTGGGCACCAGGCCCACGGAGAGGCAGGGTGGGGGCTCAGTCCCAGGGCTGCCCCTGCACGTGGCCGTGGGGAAGGCCCAGCCCTCAGAGCCCATCAGTGCTCTTCTCAGGCCCGCGGGGGCTCCATCCCCCGCAGGTACAACCCCGAGTCCTCTGCATGCCCACATGACCATGAATAAACTGGCCGCCGGGCTCCCCCTCCCACACGGTGGGAGATTGGCTCTGCTTCCTGCCGTCCACACGCTGGCCTGTTGCCGCTTCTGGAACACAGCAAGGGTGTCCCTCCTCAGCGCCTGGCCTTCCATCTGTCCGGAAGGACCTGACCACCGGGATCTGCACGGCCCGCTTCCTCCTGCCCCTCGAGCCCTGGCAGAGGAGACCTCCCGCCCAGCTGGCCGACCCCTCGTCCTGCCTCTTCCTCTGCCGCGCTCACCACCACCTGGCATCGCAAACGAAGGCTCACTTGTCTGTTGAACAAGCCAGATGCAAAGGACAAACACTGTGTGACTACACTTGTATGAGGTCCTAGAGCGTCAACGCAGAGAGACAGAGAGTTGAAAGGTGGGTGCCAGGGGCCGGGGAGGATGGAAAGTTCTGGAGATGGATGGCGATAATAGTTGAACAGTGTGAATGTACTTACTGCTACTGGAACTGTGCACTTAAAAGTGGGGAAGATGGTAAATCTTACTTCCCCACAATTTAAAACATCAGCTCAGACGCTGGTGGGACTGGCAGAGCACCGGGCCTCGCTGAGCCTGACAATGGGTGTATGACGCTGTTCTCTCTACTTCTCTATATACTTGAGGATTTCCATGACAGAGAGGTAAGGACATGCCTTTGAACGAGAGACTGAAGGAGCTCTGGTATCTTTCGAGGCAGCTCCAACTGCACGAAGACCATGAGGGACGAGCAGGGAGCAGAGGGAGAGGGGACAGCTGGGGGAGGCAGGATGGAGCATAGACGACATCACTCTCCAGCCCAGCCCTCTGCTTGAGGCGAAGGGCGAGGGACAATGCCCCCTGCACCATGCCCCACCGTGGGCTCCGCTTGCATTCACAGAGGGCAAGGTGGCTGAGACGGGCGGGGTGGGAGGGTGAGTGTATCTGGGCACGAGGAACTCTGGAGTTTTGTTCCAGAAGTGATTATACATTTATCTGGAAGAGGGCTAACGGAAGGGGAGGCTCCCTGTAGCAGCACAAAGACCCAGCAGAGGTTCTGGTCTTCAGCGTCACTTAGACCCGGCGGCATGGGGACAGAGAGCCAGCTTCCTGATGCACCCCTTGGCTTCCCATCTCTAGGATGGTCCTCAGAAGGGATCTCTTAAGACTCCAGGTACATATAGCTTTTACTACTACCCCCTTCTAATTGCAGAGGACAGAAAAGTTGCTGCAGCCAATTCTCTTGTCTGATTAGCACGATCCTTCCTAATCTTCCTTTTACATTTTTATTATTATCGCCACAGGCCCTTTGTCTACATAATCTGGATGTCTGTGGACCAGAGAGGCTGGAAAAGTCGAAATCATTACTTATAGATCACACGGAGAATGAAAACCTGAGCCGCTTGCTTTGCTTTGCAGGGGAGCTGGGTAGACGCGAGCCTCTGAGGTCAAAAGGGATGAGCTTTTCATGAATCCGAACCCTCAAGGGTGTTTTATCGCAAGGCTTGAAGGATTCCAAATCCCAACGAGAGCCCCGTACTTCCAAAGGAAAATGCCATCCAGGCAAATACAAATGGACTTCGTGGTTGCTGATCGGCTGTGGCCTGATTCCCCCAGTCGCTCCGGCCGGTCGGGAGGCTGTGGAGACAGCTGGATGCAAGTGTGTGCACGCTCGTACATGTGCGCACGTGTGCAGCAAAGAGGTGTCTCGGCCTGAGGAACTGCAGAAACACCAGCCAGTGAGACAAAGTGCACCTCCTCCCACGGGGCACAGCTCCGCCCTCCACTGGAGCCGAGGACACAGTGAGCGGCTCCTGGGACAGTGGGCACGGCCCTGGGGCGTGCAGAGCCCGTGCCAACTACCGGAGTGTGCTTGAGTTGAGGGAAATGGAGCCCAAGTACAGGACAGACACGGTCACCACCCTCATGGAAGCTTTCTTGGGGGCAGAAGAGGCTCCCTCTAGAATTCTTTGCTACCTGAATGACCATAGGAAGGAGTAGAGTTCGGAAAATAAGAACCCCAAAGCAATACCTACTCGATAACCAGGAACAAGGCATCCCATGACCAGTAATTCTGCAGCGAGAGCATAGTGCGATGGGGTCAGAACGACAGACTGAATTCTCCTTTGGGGCCACATCCCTGTCCCTGAGAAGCCAGGAGATCACAGAACGGGTGACCGGGCTTTAGGGGAGGGATGGTTAAGCCAAGTCTGGAGAGGTGGGTGAGGGTCAGCGAGGCGCAGAGGGTGGAGAATGCCCAGTGGACACACTGTTTTTCCTTCATTTGATGTCTCCCCGCCCAACACCTGCCATGTGGCCTTGCTCTTGGCTCCTTGCGCATGGAGACCCTGACGAAAAGAAAACCAGGACACACCACAAGCTTGGATGCCTGCACTCCGGCCACCTCGAGTGGCCTCAGCCTGCTTCCCAAACCCCAGAGGAATGTTCTGGAGGGAGCCCTGATTTTCCTGACCCTGGTCAGAGCTGGCATTTGCATGTGAGCACTTAGAAAACTTGGTCGACATACAAATATTATTTTTGATCTCAGAAGCGTAGGAGACATGATGACAGCCAAATTTTAAATGTGAGAGGAGAAACCACAGTCTGGCAAATAATAGGCTCTTAATAATGGGCCTGCCCGTCCCCGTTAGCAAAACGAGACTTTTAGTTAAATATTGGGTTCAGATTTAATTCTAAGGTAAATGAGTGTTTATCACTTTACTATTTCTTTTTAAAGATTTTATTTATTTGACAGAAACAGCGAGAGCAGGAACACAAGCAGGGGGAGTGGGAGAGGGAGAAGCAGGCTTCCCGCCGAGCAGGGAGCCCCACGCGGGGCTCGATCCCAGGACCCCGGGACCATGTCCTGAGCTGAAGGCAGCCGCTTAACGACTGAGCCACCCAGGCGCCCTGCTGCTTTACTATTTTTTAAAAAAGTCTTCTTTTTAAACCACATCCATGACTCAAGTCCAGGACATCTGCCATTCCTTCCCCAGGCAAGGAACAGGCGTTGAGCTCCTACCTAACTTCCCCGTAGCATCCGATCAGATACTACTCCTTGGTTCCTGGTTCCAGAGCTGGTCACACTCCCCAGGGTCACCATCCTCCCACCAGGGCCGCCAGAGCTGGAAGTAGCTGGTTAAATTGGATCAGCAAGCTATGTCAGCGAGTTGTATATTCACCTTTTAATTTTCACATACTGCCTAGATGTTTTGCCAAAGTCATTTCCCTACTACACAAAAGGACTATTTATTTATTTATTTACTTTGGCCATGTACCACGTCATGTGCCACTCAAAGGGCACAATTTCAGGCACTGCTCTGCTTCCCCATCTTCACTATCTCTGGGATGTGTGCGGGGCCCTGTTGCTCCATCTCACAGCGGGGTGCTCGGGAACATCCCACGTCAGAAAGGCAGGAGCCACCAGGAACTTAAAATGAAGGAGCCTCCCATCTGATTTTGAGCGGGCAGGTCTTAGCCAGGCCTCTGTGAGCTGAGAACGCGTTCAGACAGAGGGAAACCTACCCCAAAGCCATAGGTCACTGGAAGTACTGAATCGCAGACCCTCCCCCACATGTCCCGGTCACAGTGGTCCCAACCCTCACGTGTGAGGAGGCTGTGGAAGGCCCCAGAAGCCAGGGAGACCACAAAGCAAACTTCTCCCCCAGGGGACACAAATCAGGCGGGTGCTTTTTGCTCCCCCATTAACCCTTGATCCGTCCGATTCCTCAGTGATATGGGCGAAGGGTCCGTCCCCTTGACGCCCGACACTAGCTTTCTCTACACACACACGTTTCATCTTGAACAGCCAAAAACAACAGTTCCAACCCATTCTTTCTTTTTCCCAAGCCGCTGGTTTTGCCTAAATGGATGACAATCCAACTGATCGCTAACCTCATTGGGCCAGGTGGGGTAAAACAGAGGGGACAGTCTCAGAGTAGCGTTGGGCAATTCATGATAAGCATTACCATCAATAAGGAGGCACCTGTCAACGTAGTCCTCTAACTCCGGCCTGGCAATTACACCCGCACACAGCGACCGCTTAGGAGGCTATGCACATGCACGCACGCACGCCATGGGGTTTCCCTCCTGTGGTACGGACCAGCAGAGAATGGGGCAAAGGGCAGCGTCCTACCAAAAAGGCCATGGGGCTCCGACTGGCGCCTCTCAGTGCTCCGGTTTGGGTCCTTGTGCTTCTTGCTCCCCCTGAGACTGCCGAAACGCTTCATGAGGAGCTGTGGCCACAGGAGCAGTGACAGGTGACCATACCAAGCCCCGTCGAACCTGGGTCAGCACCAGGTGGCCGGGAGCCGGGAGGGGTGCAGCATCAGCCGGCCGGTGTGGGGCACCCAGCAGCCTCAGCCACCAAGAGCTTAGAGACACGGCCCCGTGAGTCCAGGTGTCCCGGCCAGGAGCCCTCACCCCAACACAGGACGGGTCACTCTCGGGGCCAGCAGCCGCCGCGGGACTCGCGGGGCAACCCCACTGCAGTCCTTCCTCCGAGAGAGAGCACAGCCGTCCTCCCCTGCACACCTCCGGCCACAGCTGCCGGAGCAGCCCGCTGTCCTGAAGTAGGCAAGAAGCTGCCGGGAGCACGGGCAGATGCTGCCAGTGGGTTTGTCTATGTAGCTGAGGTCAGCTGCGCACTCACACACTGCAGGGCTTTTCCTCCTTAAAATCAGAGAAGGAGGTAAGACTAAATAGGCAAGCGGAGCCCAGGCCCGCCGGTCATGTGCAGATCTGCAGATGTCTCTTTAAAAAGACTGTAAAAGGAAACCGCCCTGGACAGACAATTCTTGGCACCGATTGGCCGGAGCACATTCCCATTATGACATGACATCACACAACTATTTTGATTCATGTGTTCCAGAGCTCCACGGGGTCAGAAGGCTCCGGCTGCTTCTTGGTGGAGGAGCCACAGGTCTCTGGGCTGGAAATCACTGAATCTATTTCAGCTCATGCTCCTTCACGATGAAAGATGCAAGACCACCTGTGAGACGGGGATACGGTGGGGGGGGGGGGGGGCCCTGGCATTCACCGGAAGGTTCTTCAGCAAATGCACAATTTGAGCCCTGGGCTTAAGAACTGTAGAATGACAGAGCTTGCTTTAATTTATGTATTTATGTACTTATTTATTTATTAGTAGGCTCCATGCCCACAGGGAGCCCAACATGGGGCTTGAACTCACAACCCTGAAATCAAGACATGAGCTAAGCTCAAGAGTTGGACACTTAACCGACTGAGCCACCCAGGCGCCCCCCTCGGAAGACAGCTTTTAGAGATTTTAGAAAGGATCTAGTCCAACCCCCTTCCATTACAGGTGGGGAAGTTGAGGCTCAGGAAGGGGGTGGGACTTGCCCAAGGTCCTGTAGCTAATGGCAGAACCAGGGCTAGAATTCCAATCTCCTTGACTCCTAAGCCAAACCCCGATCTAATAAAACACAACAAAAACCTCATATGTGTTTTGCAACTAATAAACCAAAGTTTAAAAATATGAGATAGAAAAATAAATTAAAAAAAATTTTTTTTTCTGATATCTTCACTAGATTAAAGGGAAGTTACAGGATGCGCTCCTGACTAGCTTTCTGATCTTGAACAGTTACTTCCCATTTCTGGGCCTCAGTTTCCCCCTTCTGTGTATCAAGACAAGACTCGATCACATTAGGATTTCATCGACTTCCAGAAGTCTGAACTTCCAATGGCTGTTCGGTGTGCCTTTTCTTTCCTGCTGGGACTGATGGACAGAAACAGTGATCAAATATTTGTAGCAAGGATGCATGAATGAACAAACAAAATAGTTTTGCCCTCAAGGAATTTGCAAATGACAAGGATAAACCGTAAAGCAATAGAAACTGAATAAAAAAAGCTGTATGTGATTAACGGCAAGTGGCTAGTCTGGACAATGAGTGCCATCAGCACAGATGGATGGAGGGGCAACTGCACGGCCCCCCTTGGAAGGGAGCACGTGAGCTGGCCTTGAGGGTTGGAGAGTCCAGAGGCCTGGAGACGTCCCCAGAACAAGTTGCAAGACCTACACCCAGCTGGGTCTCCCAATGTACGAGGGGATCATCTCCCTCGTTGTTAAATATGGTAGCCCATACTTACTGGGATTAAACTCTGAAAAAGCACAGGTAGGTTTTTCCCATTTTAAAATGGGGAAAGCGGGGCACCTGGGTGGCTCAGTCGGTTGAGCATCTGCCTTCGGCTCAGGTCATGATCGCAGGGTCCTGGGATCGAGCCCCGCATCGGGCTCCCTGCTCGCTTGGGAGCCTGCTTCCCCCTCTGCCTCTGCCCTTCTATTTGTGCTCTCTGGCTGTCTCTCTATCAAGGAAATAAATAAAATCTTTAAAAAAATAAAAAAAATAAAAGCAAAGCAGAACTTCTTTAGGAAAAGGCTACTAAACACGTGTTTCGGTAACAAAGGGGCATATTTGATTAAAAGGAAAACGAAGTTTTTGTCTAAGCCAATATAATATTCTTGTACTATATGAAAAAGAATGTAGTGAGAGATAACATTTCAAAGCTTGGCGGCTAAACATGAGCGAGTGTAAATTCGCGTGGAAAGTAAACAGTAACTTTGGTGTGCTTGGCGGTTCTGTGCTTTGCTTCGCGGTCACTCACTCATCAAGTAGTCATTAAACCAAATGTACAGGACAGTTGCTGATGGAGGAGATTAGTGCTATGAATAATTCAAAGACATTCTTGTCCTCTAAGAACTGTATTTTAATTAGTAAAATAATAAAACCCATTTGTTGAGTGTCTACCACAAGCCCAGCTGGAGTGCTGGTCACCTCACAGTTACCATCTTATTGCAATCTCCCCACCATCCTGTGGGGCAGGCATTATTTATACCATTTTATTTAAAGATGAACAATAGGGGCGCCTGGGTGACTCAACAGTTTAAGCATCTGCCTTTGGCTCGGGTCATGATCCCGGAGTCCTGGGATCGAGTCCCACATTGGGGGGGGGGGTCCCTGCTCAGCAGGGAGTCTGCTTCTCCCTCTCCCCCTGCCCCTCCCCCCACTCATGCTCTCGCTCAAATAAATAAAATCTTAAAAAAAAAAAAAAAAGATCAACAACAGAGTCAGAGAGGTAGCTTGACCAGGATCACACAGCCAACAAGTTGGAAGAACTTGTCTCCTCCGTGCGGCTCGGCCGGGACACGCTGCTGTGCTCAGCTCTGGGCTCCACACCATCAGAATTCACTCGATAGGAGTGTCTGAGGCACGTAAGGACGTGTCAACTTAGGCAGAGAGAAGAAGAGTATTACCCAGATCATTCAGGACCACTGTTCTGTTACTGAGATGGTAACAGAACATTCTGGAAAGAAATGGTGGACTTGGTCTGATTCCACAGAAAGGTTTTGGCCCAGGATAGTTCCCTGTCCTGCACGATGATGGATCCTGGAAAGCTTGAGATAGAAGGTAAAGTGCAGCTTTCAGCCTGACATGGACACAAATCCCCGGAGACCCCACCTACGCCAACATGTACTTTTTCGACCTCACTTGATATGTTCTTCCCAGGGTTGGTTTTACCCAAGAGCAGAGGAAAAAGCTGTTGGCGACACCCGATTTCAGAACTGGAGAAGCAGTGGTGTCCTGGGAAGTGCTGAGCAGGCCGATCTCTGGGAGGCGGGAGGAGGGGACAGGGCCGGTCACATTCCGTGGTATAAATTCTCCAACAGTGGCGCATTTCAAGGCACCAATGGGGGATGGACAGGCTTGCAAAATTCCTGATAATTTAACAACTGGCTCGCTCACCACTGGGGTCTTCCTGTTTGACTCACACGTGCCTGGAATTCCTTCACTTTTTATTCCACAATTAGAGACAAACGCTGACACGCCGGCAGAGGGGACACATTCACACTGCAGGTGAAGTGACCCAGGACCTTGCCTTCGGCACTGTGACTGAGGAGCTCGAAGAGATGGTCACTCACTGCCTTCTTCACCGTTTCCACCAGCTGATGGTCTCAAACGAACGAGGGCAACACGGCTTTACGCAGCGGTGACTCAGCTAGCGGGAGGATGTTCCGATGGAAGGCTTTCCTTACATGGGGATTTTTTTTTTTTTTTAAGAGAAGGGCGGGGAAAAAAAAGGAACTAATGGCTCCCAAGTTGGAACTGTCATTTTTTAAAAATTTTTTTAAAAAAATATGTATTTATTAGAGAGAGAGCATGAGAGCGAGCAGAGAGCACGAGTGGGGGGAAGGGGCAGAGGCAGAGGGAGAAGCAGGCTCCCCACGGAGCAGGGAGCCCACCGCGGGGCTCGATCCCAGGACCCCGAGATCATGACCTGAGCCGAAGGCAGGCACTTAACCAACTGAGCCACCCAGGTGACTCTGGAACTGTCTTTTAAAATGTATTTTTAAAGGGTCTGTGCCTTTCTAGATCACACTTTGCAAATCACTTGTTGGGGCCATAGCTGGAAGCCTGAACTAGGGCCAGGCACCTGGGGCAGGAGATGCCTTCTGTCCTCGCACTTGCCCCAGGTGGAGGGAACGCAGCCTCCCCAGGCACCACGCTGGGGGTTCTACAAGGTTTGGGGAGGGGCAGAATTCTGGGTAATTCAAATTGTGTTGTTCGCTTTTGCTGTTGCCGGAATTGTAGTTTTTCGACTGTAAACCTACACCTGACAACCAGAAAAAGAAAAGAGCCCGTGAAGAGTAGTGCTTCCAGGAGGCATGGTGTGCGGTGAGCTTGCTCCGTCATTCTGCGTGTTTGTGTGCTGCTTCTCTCCCCAGCCGTGCTGAACGCTCCCCGGCACTGGGAATCTTACCCCAGAGGAGAAGCAGAATCAGCACTTGGTGGATGAGTTCTTCGAGGTGGCTCGTGGGCTGGGAGGTGGGCCGGGGAAGAGAAGCAGGTTGTGCTCTGTGCCCACTGTCCCCCCCTTCCCCGTCACCTTGGGGCATATCCTGACCCCGGGGCTGCCTCTACTGGAGGCCCAGGAGCCTAGGGAGGCTGTTGTGATGCCTCCACTGCCCTCAGTCAGCCAAAAGTCTGCACTTACCCTCAGGCAGCATCCGCAGGGTAGGGCTGACGGCAGGGCCACCGCATGACAATGGGGAATGGGTCCCCTTCCCCTAATGCTTGCATTTTATCTGGTGGACTGGTCTTGGCCTGTGCGAATACTGCAAACCAGGCAGAAGAAGCCAGAGTGCGGAGGTGACTGTCTAACCAGTGGCGTTGCTGGACAGAGGAGAGGTGGAAGAGAGCGGACACCATGAGGACCGCAGACGGGAGCTCAGGACAGCGCTCCCTCACCATTGCCTCAGGATGCCGGTGGACAGAAAGCTCTTGTGCCCTCCCTGTGCCACCCTCTCTCCATGCCATGAGCATTTACACGTTCACAGAGCTCTGTGTGCGAGACCTATCTGGTGACCCCAGTGGCCCCGAAACGCACGTAACCCAGGGCAATCATTGGAAGTTCTCCACTAGTGATCCGGGAGGCCTTGTTCCCACAGCCTGGGGGCAAGCGCTAAGACATAAGGCATCTGCTGTCCCCATAACTTGGTCTCATTCCAGGCCTGTGGCCGTGGCTCCAACCAGGACTCGTCCCCTCTCTGCGGTAGACCCCACCCCACGGTTGATGCCAAGCTCCCCTTGTCACCCCATCCCTGTACACACAGATGTGCAGCAGCAGGGGGCCCTACCGCTGAGGGGGTCCTCATGGGGCCACAAAGGTCACGGAGACCATCCCATCCTCCTCCCTCAGAAACTCAGGCGGGGCAGTCCAGGGATGACCCACAGGAGCAATCCCCCCTGAAGCCCACCCTCCCTCTGGATTTCCAATTATATTAAAATAAAATCTTTCCAAGCCCCAAAACTTTATCATGGAGGCCACTTGTGGACCGTGTTAGGTCAGCTGTGAACGATTCACCATATGGTCACAAGGGGTCACAAGCCCGATGCACCCCTCAAGCGTGCCCTCGCACCTGAGGCTGCAGGGCTGTGGACTAGGCCCAGGTGCACACAGAAGCAGCCAGAAGGGCGGGGCCTGGCTGCCATGGGGAGGGGCGGGGTCCCACCCTGTTAGGGACGCTGGAACAGAGGATACAGACCTCAGGGTTTCCCTACCACGCAGGGAGGTCAGAGGGCAGCCCTTACAATTCAGAGAAGCAAACTGATTTACCCAGGATCCCAGGGGAGGCCAGTGGTAGGGCTGGGGTTAGACACGGGGTCACTGGCCCCCCCACCCCCGTCCAGTGGCATTTAGGACCTCGGGTTGCCTCTTCTCTGTCGGGATGTGGGAAGAGTAAGTAAAGACAGTTGGACTGAAAATTGACTCCGAAACCTTTCAGGATCATGTGACAGTACCTGAAAAGCACCCAGATCCCTGAGAGTCTGTGAGCCAAACAAAATCCCATTGTGTAAGAGGAAAGCGGGTGCCCTGGGCGTGGGAGCCACAGTGCGCCGTAGCACATAGTTGCTAGTGCTGTCCTGCTGGTTGCAAAAGACTGTGTCATATTTCATGGAAAGTTCTAAAGGTCACCGTGGCACTTGACTCTGAGTGAGACTGCCGTGTCACTTCATAGGGGCCTTCCGTGTCCCGTCCCAGAGCTGTTTATGAGGCCGAGGCTCTGGAGAGTGACGCATCCTCACCCTGACTCAGGCCCCCGTGCCCACTTGCGCGTCACTCCAGCACGGTCACGGTCACTCACCGCTCCCCCACGAGGCTCCAGTTTGAGTGACAAGAGGGTGATTTTTTTGGCAAAGACAGACTACCTCAGCCTAAAGAGTTCAACTCACACCGGTGACATCTAAACCCAGTGACAATGGGGGTATCATCTTTCAGAGTACAGAAGTGTTCAGGAAGAGTGAAAAACAATGGCAATAATTATTTTTAGCATGCCCAAGTACAACACCTAAAAGTATGAATCCCTAGATGGTCTTACAGTCTTCCATGGGGCATCATGTGCCCTATGGGGCCCCCGAGTTGGGGGCCTTACTTAATCCCTCCTCATGGCCCTTGCAGGCCCTGGGGTCTCTCTGCCAGGCCAAGAGAGGTGCCAGAAACCAGAGCTGCTCCTAACCCTAGCATTCAGGCAATCCGGGGTGAACCCTGGGCTCAGGGGCTGAAGAGCAGGGGCTTTCAAAAACTAGATTCCAAAGATTCTAGAGGCTGAGCATCTGGATTTTCCATTTAGTTCATCCTCTGAGTTATGTCTTGGAAGGGCCAAAGTGGTAAAGGACTGTGCAAAAATCCTTGGCAAGGGTCAAGACCTCATCAACTCCCACAGAGTATGGCCACCTAGGCCTTCACCTCCCGGGCAGCCAAGCACGGTTTCCCTTTTCCAGAATCCAGGGCTCCTCAAGGAGGCCCCAGGGTCTTTTCCACTTCCAACATTTGGAAGCCATGGGTTTAAACTATGAGATCTGAGTTGACGTTTGCCTTTAATCTGTTTCTTTGGCACAGTGAAATATATTATCAAACGAGATGATAAAAAGGAAGGTTTGAAATACTTAGGTCAAACAAAGCACGTAGGCTCACATACCAGAATGTGATTTTGAGCCATTTAGTTTATTCTTCCACCTTTCTCCCCTAAAACTTCCACGGAAGTTTTGAGCGAATCAAATTAGATAAAACTGCAAAAAATATCTTGAAAGCCGCAGAGCATTTCACAGGTGGACAGCATCGTCTCAACCTTCACGGAAAGATCCCTCTGGGCTCAGACTCAGAGTGCCTCAAGGACACGGTGGGAAAAGCCAGAGCAAAGCCTCAGTTACCGAAAGGAGCCTCCTTGGGCGCCGACCCAGGGCTGGCCGCCTGGGCTCTGCGTCTCCAGGGAGGGTGCTGGATCCGTTAGCCTGGCCGGCCGGGCAGACGCCAGGACCCGAGCGAGGAGCAGGGACATGTGCCGTTCCTGCTCCTGATCCCGACCCAGAAGTCAGAAGTAATTGGACAAAACCCTGCTCGTAAGCCAAAACACTCACAGCATAAGCATTTTATTTCTTCAATGAGGAACCAAGGGACTTTGCTACTAATAATTTACTCTTTTTAACCCCACGCACAAAGAATACTGGTTCTTAGCAGCGCATTGCAATGGGTGGGTGGGGGCGGTGCTATTTAGGCAAGAACATTGCCGCAGAGCATGTAGCTGGCCCGAGGAAGGAGACGGGAGGGATGAGAGTCAGCAGCCCTCGTGATACAGAACCTAGTCCTTGTAGCTCAGTGCTGGCTGGCTGGATATGAGAGGCTGCACCACAGGGCAATCTGGCGAGGACCCTAAATCCTCTGTAAAGAGTGAAGTTATAGTTCATATCTTTTGAACGAGAAAACTACAAAGTGTATAGTGTATCAAGCACTTAGAAAGATGCATGTTTTGGTGCTTAATGGCTTAAGTTTCAAATATCTAGATTTCAAATACCTAGATTTCAAATATCTAGAAAGTTAACTTGGGTGGCTGGTTCACTTCTTGATGTTGACAAAATATAAAAATGGTATTCCATAATTGAGATCGTTGGCTAATTCAAATTGGCCTTATCCCAAACTAGTCAGATGTTACTGTATTCACTGACATCACTCACTTCGACTTCCTTTCCCATTACATTATTATTCTCGGCGGGGGGGGGGGGGGGCGCTGATACTGCCCCTAAGGGGTGAAAATGGCTCTTGGGAAGGGGGATGTACTCTTTTCACATATAAAGCGCAGAGAGACACATAATACATAAATAATATGTGGTATATCTGTTCTGCTAAAATTGCAAGGGGGTGATTAGAAACAAATGTCTAAGAAGGCTCTTGGCGGGGGTAACAAAAGAAAAGGCTGATTAATTTAAAAAAGGAAAGCGGACGGGAAACTGAAGATTGGAGGGGTGAGTAGTCATCATCCATCGTAATAAGAAAACATATAAGCTGTAACATTGATAAGCCATAAAACAGCTGAATATGTACACGATTTTAAAAGGTTCCTTTTAGGTCTTGGTGGCGTGGGGTAAGGGATTATTGCCTTTCAATATCTCTCATGGCGAATTGTTTGATTTCCTAATCATGTGAGTGAACTGCTTTACTGAAAACTCAAACGTAGAGGGGAGAAAACAAAATAAAACACAAACAATCTCGTAGACGGGGATCAGTATCTACAGCAGGGAAAATCAGCAAGGTGCATTCTCGGTACGTTGCTTCAGCAAAGGCTAAAAAAAGAAAAGCAAAATGTCAGGAAACACTGTTTTAAGCAGCAGCATGAAGAAAGAGCATCTCCTGGCACGCATGCCTATATCTGGCTTTTATCTCTTATCTCTGGCCCAGAGGTGGGAGATTAGCGGGGAACATTATCCCAACCCTCCCCCAGTGAGGAGAATGTGCTAATAACACAGCTTCCTGCCCTTCAGGCGGCTTGGGGCTGCTGGAGCAAGCGTCCCTGCAGGATCAGAGGGCAAGGGGGAAGGTGGGAGGTTCTCCTCCCCCAGGCCTATGAGACACAAGAGCTGGAGTGGCGTGCCCTTCCGATGTCCCCACCGAGAGGAAACACTGGAAAGAAACTAGACCCACTGCAGTCAAGCAAGGTCCTCCTTGAAGGTCAGAGGATGAAACTCAGAAAGGATGCTCCGGAGAATCTGCTGTCTTCGGTCTCCCCCCACTGGAGGCTTTAAGGGGATGGTCAGACCCTGAGCAGCCCGTCACGATGTGGTGACAATGAGGCAGTCCCCTCCTCCATCAGCCTGTCCTGGCGTCTCCAGAGTCAATGACCTGTGGTCACTGGCACCCCCCACCCCTTCATTTCAACAAGTCTAAGCGTCCATACGGGCCAAGGACTAAGGAGCAACACGTTAAGGTATTTTTGGTCATCAAGATCTTGCTCTCATCAAAAGTAAAAGTTTTTCTACCGCAAAGCACACGATTAAGAGGGAGAAAAAAACTGCCCACAGAAAGGGAGAAGAAATCTGCAAAGCACGCGTCTGGTACCTGTCCAGCATTTGGAATGTAGAAAGAACTTCTATAATTCAGCAACAAAAAGACAACCCAATGGAAAAATGAACAGACATGTGCCCAGAGAAGATACACAAATGGCCAATAAGTGCATGAGAAGATGCCTGATGTCCTGAGGGAAGGGCGGGTCAAAACTACAGTCAGATAGCCCCTGGCATCCGCTAGCAGGGCAACGGGATCAAGTGAGGAGCTGCAGGGGTTGGGGCAACGGGATCAAGTGAGGAGCTGCAGGTTTTGGGGCAACGGGATCAAGTGAGGAGCTGTAGGTATTGGAGCCGGGGTGGAGGAACTGGAAGCCTCAGACATTGTAATAACTGAGGCAGGACTAATCAATGGGTGCTAAAACTAGCAAGTGAACGGTGGGGATGCAAAATAGCGCTGCCATTGTGGAATACACCTTGGCCGTTCCTCTCAAGGTAAACAGAGAATTACCGTAGGATCCAGAAACTCCACGCCTCGGTATCTACCCCAAAGAACTGAAGACAGGTGTTCAAACACAGACTTGGACTTCGATGTTCATAACAGCATTGTTCATGGTAGCCAGAAGGTGGAAACAACCCAAAAGTCCGTCAACAGATGGATAAACAACATGAGGTCTGTCTGTACAAGGAACAGTATTCATCCATAAAAAGGAATGAAACACTAACACCTGTTACGACATGGATGAATCTGCAAAAGGGTATGCTGAGTGAAAGAAGCCAGGCACAAAAGGCTACATTTTGCATGATTCTATTTATATAAAGTGTCCAGAAGAGGCAAATCCAAAGACACAGAAAATAGATCAGTGTTGCCGGGAGCTGGGGGGAAGGGGCATGGCGAGTCGTGGGTACCAGGTTTCCATTTGGGGTGATGAAAAAGTTTTGAAACTGGAGGGTGGTGAAGGATGTACAACCATGGGAATGTACTTAATGCCTCTGAACTGTGTACACTTTAAAACGGTTAAGATGGGGGGCACCTGGGTGGCTCAGTCGTTAAGTGTCTGCCTTGGCTCAGGTCATGATCCCAGGGTCCTGGGATCGAGCCCACATCGGGCTCCCTGCTCTGTGGGAAGCCTGCTTCTCCCTCTCCCACTCCCCCTGCTTGTGTTTCCTCTCTCGCTGTGTCTCTTTCTGTCAAATAAATAAATAAAATCTTTAAAAATAAATAAATAAAATGGTTAAGATGGGGCGCCTGGGGGCCTCAGTCGGTTGAGTGTCTGACTCTTGGTTTTGGCTCAGGTCATGATCTCAGGGTCATGAGATCAAGTGTCATGTCAGGCTCTGCGCTCAACGGGGAGTCTGCTTAGGATTCTCTCTCCCTCTCCCTCTGCCCCCCCACCTCTAAAATAAAATAAAATAAAATAAAATATTAAGATGGCAAATGATATGTTGTATTTTACCACACAAAAAAAGAGTTACATTAGACGATGTAGATAGTAGAGGAAAATATACGTGAATTCCTCTATAATCCAGATTCAGGGAAAGGCTTTCTATTGACGTCTAAGTGCTTTTACCTGCGATCAAAGGGCCATTTCTGTGTTTCTTGAAAATCGTCTATTTATGTCTGTTGCCACATTAGCTCAGAGATATCACCTTTATATTTTTTTCATAGCCGCCTAGTACTCCACTGTGTGGATGTGCCTTCTTTGTTCTATCCAACTACTCTCCTAGATGCAAGCGTATTTCCAATGTGTCTGCTCGGAGGACCTAAAGGCAGTGATGTCTCAGTATTCACAAGCACACTTAGCACCGGACCCGATTTCTAGATACTATTGGCCAGTAAAAGTAGCAAGAGCTCTTTGGAGAAATGGCCGATTCCAGGCCAGGGCAGGGAAAGGACAAGATGAGGCTGGAAGACTTTTATTTTTAGTTTTAAAGATTTTACTTATTTATTTGAGATAGAGTGAGAGAGAGTGAGCGAGCGAGAGTGCATGAGGAGGGGGAGGGGTAGAGGGAGAGGGAGAAGCAGGCTATCCGCTGGGACCCTGGGATCATGACCTGAGCCGAAGGCAGACACTTAACCACCGACTGAGCCACCCAGGTGCCCCTGGAAGACTTGGTTTTACCAGAAAGTAAGGCATTGCTTCTGACATGACAATGGGGACAGTCCCAGGAAAAAGGGACCAACCTGGGGGGCTCCTGCCGGCCAAGTCTAGGACAACTTGAACATCAAAATATGATCGTGACAGGGGCGCCTGGGTGGCTCAGTCTGTTAAGCGGCTGCCTTCGGCTCAGGTCATGGTCCTGGGGTCTTGGGATCGAGCCCCACGTCCGGCTCCCTGCTCAGCAGAGAGCCTGTTTCTCCCTCTCCATCTGCCTGCCACTCAGCCTACTTGTGCTCTCTCTCCGTCAAATAAATAAATAAAATCTTTAAAAAAAATATGATTGTGACAAACCAAATCACTGAATAAAACAGGAGTCCGTGAGTACATATGTACATACATACAGGAAAGGAAATTTCCTTCCTTAGTAGAATTCCAACCAATCAATACAGAATTCATGATAAAAATCAGAAAATCACCTTTTGGCCATGGTAATAACTGAGGCAGGACTAATCAATGGATGCTAAAACTAGCAAGTGAATATTTGGCGAGAAAGAAGATGTTTACATAACTCCAAAGTAGTATTGCTTACAAAGGGAAAAACAGTAATTCTGTTAGGATCTCGTCGTGGCGGATGCCTCCCTTAACCCACTGGTCAGTCTGCATCACTGGGAGTGGGTCTGAGTGACATCACGTGCTTCCCACTATGACGCCAGGACAGGGCACGAGACGTGTGGCACAGCAAACCCAGATCTAATTGTAAGGATGCACCAGGCAAACCCTGAATGAAGCAAAGTCTGCACAATAACCGGTCTGGGGTCTTGGAAGATGTTGAGATCATAAGAGACAAGACTGAGGGCTGCTCCGGACTCAGACAGTCTCCGGAGAAAGGAGAATCACAGGCAACGCCTGGCTGGGCGTTTCCTCTCCCAAAATATGATGCTATTGAGATAATCTGTGAATGGCGAATATAGCCTGTAGTTCAGTGAATACTATCAGATTAATGTCAGTTTCCTGATTTTCATCATTAAATTGATTCTTGATGGTTCAGATTTTATATAAACACACAAATATTTACGTATTCAGAGAGGGGGGACATAAGCCAATGAGTGAAAATGGTAACACTGGGGAATCAGGATGAAGGGTATAGGAGCATTCTTTGTACTATTTTTACGACTTTTCTGTAAGCTTGAAATTGCCAAAACGAAATGCTATTTTTAAAAAGGAATTCAGAAATAAAGCAGCAGGGCAAGAATGAAGGGTTCATTATTAGCATCTCCTTCTACTCTGTCCCACAGTCGCCCAAGTAGGCCCTTAGAGCGCTGGCGAGGCCTACAGTTCTCTGAGGGAAAGGAGATTCTTCTGGAAATTTCCCCTTGGCTTCTCCCAAATAACAACAACCGCCTATTATGATAATACCCACCCTCCCCCCAGCCCACCCCGGGCTGGCGCCCCCGCTGACACCTTTCACGGACACCTGCATAATCGCCAGCAGAGGGCGCTCTCCCAGGGGACCCACACTGGGTGCCAGGCCGCCACATAGCTCTGCAATGTGTTGGCTGAACTTTTCAGGAAACTTGGATGCCACACATACTTTTCCTTTCTTTGTGGGTAGGCGAGATGAGTCACGTTTTTCTGAAGTCGGCTCGGCCCCAGGATTCAGTCTCACCAGCTGCCCCGATCCAGAAGGCTCCAGCAGCAGCGGGTGAGCCAGGGCGGCTCAGGGGAGGTCTGAGGACGGGGTGCAGCACTCAGGAGCATGAGCGCCCCAGGGAAAATCTCACTTAGCCAGGCACAGGGTAAAGCTCGTGTAACTCTGCATTCTGGCAACGTTTGGTACGCCCACCCGCAGTGGCCCCGAGGGAGAGCCAGGCCCTGGCTCATGGCCCCCCGCTGCCTTCTCCCACCTCACGGCACCTCATCAGAGCCTACCAGTCCTTCAGGCCTCGCTGGTCCCTTTATTTATTCATCCATTCCTCCCCGCCCCCTTCCTTCACTCAAATGGCCGCTCTGATCGCGGGACCTGGGGGCAGAGAGCAGAAGTGAGGGCCGACACCTGCACCTAACTGGAAGAAGGGGTGTCGCAGGTGCCCCGAGAGGCAGACCCGAGACGGGAACTGGTGGGTAGCAAGTGTATTTTCGGATCAACACCCACGACGAGGAAAGGGAGGAGGCAAAACTGAAGGGCAATGCGCACCTGGAGAGGCCCCTGCAGAGAGTTCCAGAGCTGGGATGACCCCTCAGAGCTGTCCTGAGTGGGGAGAGGGGGCCAGTCCTTTACACCCACATGCTACCCAGCTGTCAGGTGCAGGCCAGCTCAGGAAGGGGCAGGACCCTGTGTCTGGCGGTTCTCTGTCGTGGGCATGGCCAGAAGCTCAAGGACTGAGTCCCTCACTCCTGAAGGGGAATCCGGGAGGCAGAGCATGGTGTCCGTCACTGGGACTGGGAGTGTCAGAGGCCAGGTGCGCACACAGCGAGATGGGGTCGGAGCCAGCCAAGGGCCAGGGTGTGGAGGACGCGGTGAGCCTTCAGATTTCCACTTGAATGTGGTGGGGAGGATTGGGGGGGGGTGGTTGAAAAGGGGATAAGATGATCAGATTTATGTTTTAGAACAGGGGGACCCGATCCCACCGGCCAACCTGCTTTTATAAATAAAGATTTATCAGAACGCAGTTTACATTTTGTCTGTGGCTGAGTGTCTGCAAGAGACATCAGGGGGCTCACAAAGCCTAAAATATTTCCCATCCGGCCTTGTGCAGAAAACATTCGTCAGCCCCGGTTTGAGAAGACCCTCTCTTTCCACCATCTCCCCAGCAGCCAGATGGCCCCCACGGGGTCTGAGGCCCCTAGAGACCCTGCCCAGTACTCACCCCCACATTCACACCACTTGGTTTAATGGCTGAGTTTACATTCTTTTGCATATGTAATATATATGTGCCACCCACATTTGCCAAGAGGCTTCTCCCGGGCTGTCGGGGCTTCCCAGGCAGGAGGGGGTCACCAGAGAGGGGAGGGACGGTGCTCGGTATCTCCGCCCATGTCGGGAGCAGCTGGCCCAGCCTCCACCTGACGTTGGCCCTGCCTAACCCTGTGATGAGGCCCCTGTGTGTGCTGCTCAGCCTCTGGGCACTTCCCTGCGTCCGTCACGGGAAGGATGAGGGCCACACAGATGGAGTCTAAAAGACAAGCTGCTGTGTGTGAGAAGAAAATGTGTGGAAGAAAAGAAAGTCAGGTCCCAGCGGCCAAAGGCACGGGCGAGAAGGGCAGGTGGAATTTGGGAGAGTGTGAAAAAGGTGAGCACTGTCTGGTTGGGGTAGGGGCAGGAAGAAGCCGGCATCTGCCCGCCCGAGAGCCTGGCTGGGAAGGGAGAGTTTTAGGGCCCCTTCCAGTATGTCATGGGGCAAAATTTCCCTGCTTGCCACGTACCCTCAAGTGTCTAGGAAAGACTGCAGCTTGCTGGCCAAGCCGCTGCCGCTCCCACCCCCCGGCCCCAGCCTCTGGCTGCTGAAGCATGGCCAGGTCCCAGGACCCCCTCTGACAGTGAGGTGCAAAACCAGACCTGCAAATGACGCCCTGGGAGCAATCAGCAAACACAGGGATCTGCACACGAGGAAGCGGCGGCTGGACCACATAACAAGGACATCCTAGACTCCTTTCAATGGAGGTGCCACAGAGGCTTCCCTGAGAGCCTCTCGGCTCCCTGTCCCCACAGCGCTGGGCGGTGCGCCTGGACGCACTGGCTCCTAGTGCATGCAGTCTGCTCGGAGGCTGGCCCCTTGCGGTTGGTCCTCACCCGCACTCCTAGTGGGTCCCTTGCTCCGTCCGCGGGGCACACAGGGAGCTGCCCCTGCAGCCGTGAGGCCCAGGCTCCTTTGTCGGTGGGCTTCCAGCTAGGGCAAAGAGAGAGGCCCTGGGTGGCTGCAACCCCTCTGGCTCCCAGTCCCAGCTCCCACAGGTCATGCCTGTGTGCCTGCCCCGTGCTGCCGTCCTCACTTCGCCTCTGCTACCCAGGACGGCACAGGCTTTTTACTAATCTCTGATTAGCCTCCCTGACTCTCGCTTGCCTTCTCAGGAGCTCCCTCACCTTTATAACCATACAGCCATGAAGGTCTGGCTGTTTTAAATACAGAGGGACCCCGACTGAGATGTAACGTGAACAGGTTCCTGAAAATGGTCAGCACAGACATTCTGCAGAGAAACCAGCCTCGAGGTCCAGACCCACGTGCTGGGGGACGCAAGTCACTGTCTCGGACCCCTCCCCGCATCAGGCTCCTGGCGCTCCCAGGCTGGCGGGCTCCATGGGCGAGCCCGGGCAGGGAGCTTCTCGGCACCGGGAAGCCCCTGGCATGTGAATCAGAGACTTGAGGCTCTAAACTGCAGTTCATTCCTCTGCACACAGTACAAAACCTCTGGCATTTTACGAGAAAACAAACTTTTATTTGAAAAATAAACTCGAGTTGCCGGGAGAGAAAGGAGGAGCTGTCTGTGATCCAAGACAGACATGGTGTGAAAGGACCAGAAGTTTTCCAAGTTAAACAAACTTCTCTGGAACGCTCGTACGAATTTCAAACGGCTGTCATGGCATCCTTTTGATACAGAGCCACAGACAAGGAGCCGGGTTTAAAGCACAGAAATGTAACTAACCTATTTCAGGACGACAGTCATCCGTGGCGGGATTTCGCTGTTTCAGCTTAAGTACGAACAGAAAATTCCACTTACTTGGGGTGTTCAAAGTACCCACGACACCGGTCACAGCGGTGAGCGGGTCTTAGAAACAGAAAGTTCGAACGTCTAGCATTGCACATCTCTGGCAAAACCCCAGCGCTTCCTTCCACCTCACTGATTCTCCGTGCCCTAGAGGTTCCTGGCCAGACTGCCTTCGCAGGCATTCCACACCCATCCTGCGGGTTATGACCATCTACGGTGGTACCTTCCAAAGTGCACCCCCCAGCCCCGCCCCACCATGAAACCAGCTGTGTGGGGCAGAGAAAGCATGCTTTTAGAACAAATGAGCATTGCATTGAAAATAGAACACCTAGGCCAGGGTCAGTACTGTTTCTTGAGAAATGGTTTTCAGTCGTATGTACACATGTGCTGGATTATAGCATAAAAAGTGTCTCTCGCTGGGGGTCGCAGTCCAAGACGTTCCAAAAGCCACGGCAATAAAGCTGCTGGCCTCATCGTCATGCCCCGAGCTGTAAGTTCCTCCCACTGGGCTGATGCAAACTCCCTGGGTGCCAGGGTCTGTCCTCCACCGTTTCCTCTTAGCCCGTTCTACAGATACCACGGTCATGACCTTGAGTAGCCATCAATGTAATCAGAGTAGGTGGCTGTCCAGGTCAGTGATTTTCAATGCTATTTTCTAGTAGGACAAAGACAAAGTTCCAGTGCCCGGCGAGGCTGACTTCTGTCAGTAGTGGCCACTTGGTGTGAATCCCTGCCCATGGAGGACAAGATACCATTTCTTGCTCAGTGGCGTGGGGGGGGGGGCAGCTGGCAAAATGCCACCCTATCCGAGCAGCCGAGAGCCAACCCTGCACAATCGTGGTGTTCTGGGAAGACAAGTGCTTCCAAAAAAGTCTGGTTTTGGTGCTAGAAGTTCTCCCTCAGTTATACGCTCAATGTGTCAACAACCCCCGAAATACGTAACCTTTAGCTTCTATAATGCACATCTTAGTTTGAATACTTTTGTCAGACTCTTTCCAAACTTAGTTTTGGTCTGAGGGTGGGGGGAAAGGATAAGGCACTGCAGCTCTCAGAGCTGGGAGCCCCTCAGAGGAAGAAGATAGAAAAGGGAGCTCCAGGGTCCCCAAAATGACTTTGCCCCTTTACGGAACAATGACGGCCAGCCTATTCCCTGCAGGTTACAATAACCTTCCATCCTTCCTCCAGACACACCTGCTCATCCGGATGCAACCTCTCAGCCCAGGTCCCCGCGCTCTGCTCTCCTCGGGGAGGGGAGCAACCAGAAGCCTTGGGGGCCGTGTTGCTTATGGCTCTAAGTGGCACTGGGTCGGCGGGGGGGGGAACCTGGAAGAACGTGGGGAAGTAAGAGGCAAGCACATGAAACCTTAAACACACGATTTCCCCACAGCCTGAAGGTAACAGAAGCGTATCACAAGGGAACACAGACTGTGCAGATGCTGAAAATAACACTTATATTTCAGGGCTCTGGCAGACTGCTCAAGGCAAGCATAGTCAGGTAAGGCTTTCTGGAGGTGGCAGGGCCCCAGGAGGTCTCAAAGGAGGTGGGAGGCCACCAAAAGCGATCTCCAGGTCTATTCCAGTGGCCCCCAGCCAGTCCCCCACTCTCCCTGCTCAGGACATTTGCACGGCTCCTCTCTCTGCTAGGCTCGGCGGCCCTACACATCTGTCTGGCTCTGTCCCACGCCCGCTCAGAGCCTCCATATCCCACGGTCCGGCCTAGAGCAACACCCTCCAACCCTTACCACTTTACCCCCGTTATTCTCAGTACCATGCAAAATTTCTGTACACACAATACACATGGCTCATCGTCTCTCCTCCCTAGAAGGTCATCCCCACGAGGGCAGGCAGGCATTTGTTCCTGGCTGCGTCCCCAGGGCCCGGCAGGTTCTCATTAAATACTGACTGAACAGATGTAGTCAATGTGAGAAGACCGCCCCCCGGACCTTTAAAAGCCCTGGTGGGGCTGGTCAGGTGTGAGGTCCACCTGTCTGCTCAGTAGCATCAGCTTTCCTCTGTTTGGGGCGTGCATCTGAAGGTGAACATTCCAAGCTGGAAAAACCGGGCAGGGACAGCAGGTCCTCTGGGCAGGGCCAACCTGCAGGGGCAGACGGCTCAGCACGTGGGGCTACATCGCCCCCTAGTGGTCACTTGGCCACAGAGCCAGAAAAACGCCCCCACATTTTTCTATGGAAAATCAGGTTCAAATGAGCATTCAGGATATAGAGGCAAAAGGAGGGCACATATTAAACTCATCGTGTCTTGAATGTGGGAGAGATTTATTTGTTTTTTTAATTAACACATATGTATTATTTGTTCCAGGGGTACGGGTCTGTGATTCATCGGTCTTACACAACACACAGCGCTCACCATAGCCCATACCCTCCCCAATGTCCATCACCAGCCACCCCAACCCTCCCACCCCCCACCACTCCAGCAACCCTCAGTTTGTTTCCTGAGAGTAAGAGTCTCTAATGGTTTGTCTCCCTCTCTGCTTTTGTCTTGTTTCATTTTTCCCTCCCTTCCCCTATGATCCTCTGCCTTGTTTGTCAAATTGAATATGGGAGAGATTTAATAGGGACAGCCTTCATTCTGCTGCCGTTCCGGGGAGACCAGCTGCCCTGGGATTCTGGCTATAGGGGAGGAAGCCAGCCCTTCAGAGCTTCTCCAGGCACTGACCACTACGTAGGAACTTTTCAAAAAGGAAACTTTTCTTTTTAAAGGAAACCGTGGAAGGAGTGGCACATAAAAAAAGTGAATTTACAGAAGGCAGAACTCAGACCTAACAATCAGATCTTGCCAAAAGTCTGCCTGATAAGCTCGCTCACTCGCTTACTGACTTCATTGAAGGTGAGTTTGGTAGGAAGAAAAGCTGGGAACAGACACGTATAGTGCGGCTTTTGCTAATCTGCACCGAGCGTTCCCTATGTCTCAAGACCTCTGTATAGCTCTTCGCTGGCTTGGTCATGGTCCCCTTATGGGACTGCTCCTTCCCTCACCATCCTACACAAAACAGCACCCACCCCCACCGGCCCTTGTACCCTGCTGTTTTTCTTCATAGCACGGGGCAGGGGAAACTAAAGGCTGTCTGCACGCCAATTCTCCTTCCTCCCCCACCCTCCATCTGGAATATTCCCGATTGGCTCCTACAGCTTTGCTTTGGTTGCCCAATCTGGATGAATCTCACCTCTGTCACCAAAGAGATGTATATCAGCCAGGATACTTTAATGGCATATAACAGAAAAATATAACTTAAAAGAGACTGAACGACAAGGATGTCTACTACCTAGAATACTGAGCTCAGTGATGCACCCCGCACTGAGGATTACACTCCCACCTTCCTGTTCCACCATCTTGCATGTTGGCCATGGTCACAAGGAAACCACATCCTCATACCACAGTCCAAGTAAGGAGAGGGCATTAGTCCTCGTGTATCTCTCTTTGTTGGGGGGGGGTGCCTTTTCTTTGATCCCTCACGGAGCTCTCCTTATATTTTGTTAGCAAGACATAGGTGCCCTGGTTTACCTCAAGGCCAGTGACCCCAAAGCCCGGCACTTCCCCAAATGGGAAAGGGATAATTCCAACTGATCTAGACCAGTAAGTCCTGCCCTGGGGTGGGTCCTGAATAAAACCAGGCTCTGTTATGAAGAAAGGTGGAGCAGCTGTCAGATGGGTTATCCGAGTCCGCCACCACCTGGTAAGGACGAAACCACGCACTGGAACTTTGGAGAAGGAAGGGCCAAGGGATGGGGGCAGAAAAGATAAGAGAAAGAGCCAAGGGCAGCACGGCCACTGTCTGTGTCTCCAGAGCTAGAGATGATCTCAGCGACAGGCAGGAAAACATTTCTAAGATTGTATTTAATGGACGAAGGGGGCTTAGCTATCTTGACAGTATTTACACAGATGTGCGCACATGCTCTAAAATACATACGTATGTGTAAGGACCAAACGGTCCAAGAAAGACTATGGTAGCTCCTCAGGGCTCCACAGAGGAGCCACCACGGAGAGGCAGAGTTAATTCAGTGAGGTCAGAGGGGTCGATGGGTTCCTCTTAGGAAAGGGACGGGTCCAACTTTGCTTAGCACCCACCGTGCTCGGGGCAGACCAGCTCACATGCACCACCACCACCACTGAGCTCTGTGACCTTGAACGAGGCACTTGTGTCGGGGATAAGCAGCTGCCTTGCAGGGGTGCTATGAGGCAGAAAGCAGGCTCTGTGTGCAGACCTGAACTTGAGTCTACGCGAAGAGCTCACTATTAAACGCTGCGGCAGCAGCAGGAAAGGCACGGCGCCTGCGCCACCCGAGGAAACGTGCTTCATGGTGCAAACAGGACATCCGCACACCAGCGATGCAAATCCCTGAACAGCCCCGAGGGGCCCAGATGGCTGACGCGGGATGATGGCAGCTCTGGGGGGACAGACAGCCTTGTTGGGGCCATGAGGACAAACAGGTGTCCCCAGAGCATAAACCCAGCAGTCTAATGGAGAACAGAAGCCAACACCCAAGATGGACACAGGCCCGTGTCCCTGCCCCTTACAACCCGTACGTGCATTTCAGGAGTCCCCCCCCCGGTTGGCTCCTTGCCTCTCAGCCTGTAAATGCGTTCATCTCTCCTATCTTGAAGTAAACAGGCCAATCCAAAACTTCCATTAACTCTAATCCATCCACTTCCTACCAGTCAACCTTCGTTTGCCAGGATAGGCTCAGCGAGGCCACAGCAAGAAATGAGCCCCAGGTTCTCGGTGGTTTGACATAAAAAGGGTTTCTTTTGCTCAGGTCACCGTCCCACACAGGGAGGCAGCTGGTCCTGGGCTGCCCTCCCCACCGAGAAGCCAGAACTGGGCTGAATGCCTCCTGAATCCTCAGCACCGTGGTCCCAACCCAGCTGCAGGGAGGGGCTGGGAGAAGCAGAGGAACTCGTGCCATGGGTGGGCTCCAGGCTCCACCACCCCTCGTTCCCCTTCCCTTCCAAGCCACACGCCTTGAAGGAAGACACCTCCGACTCAGCTCTCGGCCGGGTAACACGCTCTCCTTCCCTTCCAGCTACCGAAACGGCTCTCTTGAAAATCACCCATGATTCTGAAGTCGGGCCACGAGGAATGGGCCTCAGGACGAGGCTCCTTCTTCCCAGAGTGGGGGCATCTGAGTCATGTGGCAACTTCCTTCCCTGAAGGCATTCTTGTGATGTCAAGATCTCAAGCCAAACCTGACGTGAACACCTGTTTCCTATCTGTGAGATGGCATCGCTGTCCCGTGGAAGGTCACGGCACCAACGTACATCACAGTCTGCGGGTCAGTAGTCTGAGATCAAGGTGTCGGCAGGGCCCCACTCCCTCTGAAAGCTGTGGGGGTCCCTCCTTGCCCCTTCCGGTGTCTGGTCTTGCTGGCAACCCCAGGCACTCCTCGGCTCTAGATGCATCCCTGCACTCTCTGCCTTTGTCGCAAGGCTTCAGCTCCATCTTCTTATAAAACGCTATCATGTTGGATTTGGCGCCCGCCCTACTCTAGGATGACTTTATCTTAACTAGTTACATCTGTAGTGACTTTATTTTAATAAGGTCGCATTCAGAGATACGGGGGTTAGGACCTCAACATACCTCTTTTGAGGGGACACAGGTAAACGCAGAAAAGTTATTATAAGGATTCAGTGAACTGGTATATTTTTATAATCTACATAACAGGGTCTGAAATCGATTACTTATCCTACCTGATTCTTCAATGAGCCCTCGCCTGGTAACTTGACTTTGATCCCTACATGACCCCGTACCTCTGCCCCGCTAACCTGATGCTGCCCGTGGCATTTGCAGCTGGATCCAGTGCCTTCCTAACATGGATGAACAAGTCACTCAGTAGCCTGCAGGCTAGTAATGTATCTCCAGGAACTATAATAAACAGCAATTTCGGACTCCATTTCAGCTCCTTCCTCTGTGACACCATGTGACAGTCCACAAAACAGCAAACTCAGCCCCCCACCCCCAGTCCTCTAGGAAGACCACAAGATGCCATCATCGATTCTCACGCAAACTCGGTGTGAGGGTGAGGAAGGGGCTGGCTGGAGGCCTCAAGTCTCCATTCTAGCATCACTCCTGGCAAAAAACAGCATTTATCAGAATCCATCTCCTTTTAATGGGGGGCCCAGTGGGGGGGGATGCAGGAAGATGCTTGTCAAAAGGAGATATCCTGGAGTAAACCCTAATAGGTGGGAAATTGGGAGGGTGGTGTGGAGGCAGGAAGTGAGGCCATTACAAAATTCACCTTCCAAGAAGTCCCTCCTCCCCCCAGGTGTCAGAAATGGTCTTTCTGACACACCAGGTCTTCTCTGACTGAGGATGGCGAGCTGGGTCACAGCGGGCGCGGGCCCCTGCCTGTGAACACCTGGCAGCTGGTGTCCCAGGAGAAGGGGCCCCGGTCTCCGCCCCAGGTCTGCGCTGAGACTCTGCTGGCCACAGACTAGTCTCCGAGCCAAAGCCGTTCAGAGGGGCAAGAAAAAGCCAATGATTCCCCCAAGAACCTGACGCGAACAGGACAGCTGGTGGAAAATGTGTTAGCAAAGCCGATGTCTGGCCGGCAATGCTCCAGGCGGTTAAAAAGAGGAAAATGCTTCTGTATCAGGGAACAGTCACGCCCCAGACACCTCCTTGCCCCTCCTGGGACCTCCAACAACCGCACCGCCCAGCACACTTGGACACCCCGAACGTAAGCTCCAGGACAAGGGTGTCTCCAGTGCTAAGGCCAGAACCCCACTCTGTCCCCAGTGTTCTGGGGCTAGTACGTATGCTGAGTACCATCATGCCAGTTTAGACAGCCCCTGAGGGGTGAGGGAAAGGGAAAGAAACTATATTAGCATCAATGCCTCTGTGGTTTGTGACTTAATGCATTTAACAAGCCAGGTGTCAGCCCCTGGGAGCTTCTTCAGTGTAAGCAGGGTGTCCTCCAGCCCCTCACTGGCCCTAACTTTGCTCAGAGTCCCTAAGTGGGACCCAAAGAGAGAGAAAAAAGAAGGCTCCAAGGTGGAAAAAAAATCTGTATTAGAGAGTTTTATGCTCTGCCCTAGACTAGGAATTAAAGCAGAGAAAACTTTAACTACCCCCACACCTCACACTGTGGCTGGTGACAGCACATCGGAAGGACAGTACCTAGTGTGAGAGGGCAATGAGAAGTGAGTTAGGAGCCGAGTGGCCGAAGCAACGAGTCGAGGGCTCGCTGTGGAGAAACCAGTGGGTGTCCTGCTGCACAGTAAGTCTGTGCCCCCTACCCCCAAACTTTTAAAAGTAATTTACAGTTAATAAAAGCAGTGTCTCAGTGGGTGGACTCAGGGGTGAACCAAGGTACAGGGGTTGCTGGACGCCCCCCAGGTGCCAGGCGCTGTTCTAGACACTGAGAAAAGAGCCTGGGACCAAACAGAGCCCCTCTGCTCGGAGAGCGTACATTCCGGTGGGGAAGGCAGCCAAGGGGACCAGCCAATTCACAGTAGTCACGGTGGAGAAGCAGCGTGTAATGTGCAGAACGCGTCATTTTGTGCAGGCACCAGAGGGAGGCCCTGCTGAAGAGGAGGCGTTAAGAGACAGGGTGAGAGCCTGGGGTGCGGTGGTCTTCCCCGAACATGGGAACGCCCCTCTAGATGTGTCTTTTCTCTCCTCCGCCCCTTCCCCTCTGTCCAACCCAGCGCAGTGACTGGGTTCCGGTCTCTGGTCTCGCTGCCAAAACTCCCACATCCAGCCCAGCTCAGACCCACCTTCCGGAGTCTTGCCTTCACTCACCTGACCACCCATCACAGACGTACGCATTTCTCCCTCGAACGTTCCCTGCCTTTTCTCATATGGGCCACCCAGCTCTTCTCTACCCGGACCGCCATACTGACGCTCTGAGCATCAGGCCTGCAAACTTCCAGCAACGGTGAGAAAGCTGTGAATGTTTACCTCGCATTTATAGACATATTTTTGCACCCTTTACAGAGGACTGACACCCCAAGGTGATGATATTTTTCCATTTGGAGGGACATTTGAATAACGTATAAAGTTTTGCTCCATATGAAAATTATTTTGGTGTAAGGGATCTCCAAGGAAACACTTCTCTTTTCCTTTCTCCTAAACGGCTTGCTGTTGTCCGACCATTGGCTTATATGTTCCTAAAATCCACTCCTTCAAAGCAGCCTTTGCATCTGGGAGTTAAAAGTAGATTCGGGAGGTAGACCACCTGAGTTCAAATCTTGGTTCTACCACTTACCAGACGGGCGGCCTTCGTTCTGTGACTTACCCTCTCTGTGGCTCAGTTTTTATTTTGATAAAAATGGTAAAAACGTAACTTTATAGAGTTTTGTACAAGGATTAAAACAACTGTCATGTATGATGCACTTAGGAGGCACACAGGAAAAGCACTTACCATTATTTATGATTGTTAGGCATAGTATTTGTAGTTACTCACAATGATTAGAAAGCAAAGTTTAGTGACATGACATTAAGCCATTCTTGAGGTCCTTGCCTTGCTGTGTGTCCAAAATTATCTTATTATTTTTTAAAACTTTAATCTTATTGTTTGAGTTCATGAACATTCTGACCAGGCTTTCCTTTCCTCATCTCCAAAGGCAAGATCCAGTTCTAAAAAACCTTTCCAGAAACTTCTACTGCCACATGAGCGCTTCAGACTTCTTGAGCTGCTAGACAAGGTCCAAACATTTCAGACTTTGCGGGCCAGATCCTGCTGTTGCAACACGAAGGCGGCCCCAATCCAAAGAACCAAATCAGCATAACTGTTTCGATGAAGATGTATTTATAAAAACAGGCGGCAAGTCAGATTTTGTCCCCAGGTTGTGGTTTGTCCGCCACTGTATTAGAGGCAGAGGCAGAAGGGCAGGTGATTGTTTTGGGTGGGGTAAGACCCTGACCACCAAGAGCAAGAGGTTTGCTGCTACACAGTGGGGCTGGAGGGAGGATGACAGAAACCCAGAATCCCCACGACATGTCTCGAATCCACATGCCACTAGACCAGTAGGACCAGAGGGAGCGGGAGACGGCAGCCACCCCACATCAGCAGGTCCTCCACGAGATAGATCCTTCTAGAACAAAGTTCTCTTTCCTGGGCCATGAACACCAGCCAGCCCGGGAAACTACTGGTCCCAAGACCAGATGTAGCATCTGGGTCTGTAACTCCCACCTGTATTCCTTTCTTGTTCCCAGAGTGTCTGAAGACTGAATTATCTCCTTTTCCTTTTTTATGTCGCCCTGGAAGATGACTGTGCTCATAATTTCTATCGTCCTTCTTTCTTTGCCCCGATCGTTGGTAATGGTGTTTATCAAGCTCGACTATCGGCGCCACCTGAGGAGCTGCTGAACCTTTAGATTCTACGTCCACCATGTGGGCCCTAAGTCACACCACAGAAAGACAGGCTGCAGACAGAACTCGAGGGGAAACGGGCACGGCCTTGAGAGCCGAGCTTACATCCTTAGTTGTGCCGGCTGGACACAACGCAGGGTTGCCGCCTACTGAGGGAGCGGTGTGCACACTTACAAGTGTGTGTAGGGTGACTGGACGGAGTTCCACGAGGTGTCTTTGTAAAAAGGGATGCTGTGTACGCACATGCACGCTGGGCACTGGGAGAGTAGAGTGTGAGAGCTGCCTGCTGGGCGCTTCTCTGGGAACTTCCGGCCCATGTCCGGGGTGGGGGGGGCGGGGATCATCCACCATTCCGCTCTTGCTGCAGGATCTGCCCCTCCCCCCCGCAACCGACTGGTTCAGAGACCCTAACTGGGCTAATCAGATATCCTATAATGAGTTTAGCATGGCAAGAGGAGAGACCCAGAGATGAGGAATCCTCTGGATCTCATGGAAAAATCCATGAACTCTTGCTGCCAAGGCCACACGGCCAGCCTTGTTCCCTCCCTCCCTGAGTCCTGAGCAGTCAGCTCTTCTTTGAATTCTATAACTACCCCCAAATCCTTCCAATGAGTTGTCTTCCTTGTTTTTTTTTTTTTTTTTTTTTTTTAAAGTGGTATGCAAGTAAAGGCTGGGGACCAAAACTGGATTCAGAAACGAGGCTAGAGACGTACCCTTCACACCCCTTGTACAAAGGCAGCTCTGAGACAGCCAGCAGGTAACAGGGCTGTGACGTGATCAGTGTCCACTGCAGACAAAACAACCCAATTGCTCACAAGTTCAGCTATTCTTGGGACCAAGGCTGGACAGGAATTGTCTCCCCGTGGCCTTGTGGAATGAACAATGTCTTTGTGATGCTCTACCAATGGACACAGTGGGTCTCACGGGCTGCTTCCCATAAAGACCCTCCATGCAGACTGATGAGTGACATTACTCTCAGGCTCCATCATGTGAAATCAGTACTGGGGCAGCAGGGAGAAATACACAGTCTGGGGACCTTGATCCAGGAACCGATTCAAGTAGGAGCAAAAAGACAGCATGGCCTCCAAGCACACCTCCTTCAAGCACACTTGCAGACCGAGTGGCAAGAAGCCCAGGTGATCCTCCTCCCAGGGAAGTAGGGCACCTTCCCCTGGAAACAGACCTTCATTAATGACAGGCCTGGCAGGGTTGGCTTCCATTTGGGGAAAGCCAAGGTCCTGGGCTCGATGGTTCAAGGGCAATGGTGTGGGCAGTTACCTTGGGGCCAGGCCTACTCTGGTGTGAATATCCCCTCCCGGGGAGCTTCTGTGGAGAAGCCAAGCACCCACCTCCACCTAATCAATGCTGTCTTCGTGAGCAACCACAGCCAACCAGGGCCTTCCTGAGCTCAGTCTACAGCTGCCTGGCCAGATGGTAGGGAGAAGCCCTGACAAGCTTTCCTACTCCATAACATCTTAGGAGACAGAACTTTGAGACAGTGTTTTCTGGCAAAGAACATTGAAGAGCCTTTTAAAATGCCCAACAGAAAAAGGCAGCATGGACTCCTGCTTCCCAGGGAGCTGAGAGGCCGGCCCATCCTCACCAGCCAACATCCCACCCTCCCTGATCCCGTATCTTGGCTGTTCCTTTCTCCCTTCAGAAATGACCTTGGTCTTCACAGGCTGGCCACTCTACACCCACAAATCCTCTCCATCCCCAGCCCATCATGACGTGACCTGTCCACCTTGGCTTTTCCTACATAACCCGTGTACTAGCATTGACGGTGTCCCACCAGTTCATGCCTTTCCAGGAGCCTCAGAATGTGACCTTTCTGAAAGGAGGGTCATTGCGGACGTAACTCACTAAGATGAGATGACATCATACTAGAGTAGGATGGTCTGTTAACCCAAGATTTAGCTCTTACAAGAAGAGCAGAGACCCAAAGACACAGACACACGAAGGAAAGACGCCATGTGATGACAGAGGGAGAGACAGGGTTGGGAATGATGCTTCTCTAAGCCAACGGGCACCAAGGGTTGCTGGCACCACCAGAAGCCCAGAGGAAGACGCGGAACAGATTCTTCCCGAGACCCTTCAGAGGGAGCACCACCCTAGTGACATCTTGAATTTGGACTTCTGGCCTCCAGAAATGTGGGGGTATAAATTTCTGTTGTTCAAACCACCCAGTTGTTACGGCAGCTCTGGGAGGCTAATACAACCTAGCTCTGTTATAACCAACACAGGCGTGATGCCGCCACTAAAGAAACAAGACATCCTGATGTAGACCTGCCTGCCGTCCCCTCTTCTTAGAGGATATTTGAGAGTTCCAGGATCTCTGTCAAGGAAGCTGGGATGCTCTCTAGAGCAGTAGGACATCAGTGCCCGGACACGCCCCTCCTTACTGGGCTTTGCATACATGATTCCCAACTGCATGTCACTCAGTAATGTTTGCTGCAGGGCCACTCTGTCCCATGACACTTATGAATTTACGCTTAGGTCCAGTCATTGAGGGGGATGATGTTAGGGGTACTAGCAACAATTCCTCACACCACACAAAAAAGGAAAAGAGCCCCTCTCCCTTTCCTTCTAAGTCACAGAGACTGAATTTGCACTCTGTGCCTTGGCCGTGCCAATCAAGTGCTGCTTTATTCTGCAGATCCTAAGTGTACATGCAATCTGGAAAGAAAGGAAGACGACCGCACACCTCTGATGCCCAAGGGCAAGTTTGTTTTCCAAATCACTGCAGTCCCAAATAGGAGCTTTCTGCATCATCAGAAAGACTCAGAAGGCATGGGGAGATGCCTAAGACACGGGGAAGGAGAAAATCAACTCCCTCTACTTCATGGTTTGCCTCTTATACTTCCGGTTATGATCAACAGTGCTCAACTGAGAGTATTTTATCTTCAGGTCACAGATACTCATGAGCCTAAAGAACTCTCTCCTAAACCCACATTCCCTTCCCTCGTTTCTCTAGTAAATCAACTCTAGCTGCCCAGCGCCCAAAACAGAAAGTCAGGATCTGCCAGAAATAGGTCCATTCAAAACCTGCAAAACCATGCCACAAGTAGTTAAGGGCCATGTCTGGCAGAGCAAACCAAGGTCTGGGCCCTCTGGCCCCGGGTATGCGCTGAAGCTTAGCTTGCTGCCGCTACTGATTTCAGGGAAGGCTATGGGCCCAGATTTCATGCGGCTGTCCTTACAAGTCACACTGTGAGTGTTGGGATGTTTGCAGTTACCCCCACACTGACGGCTTTGTGTAGGAAGAAAGTGACGGGGGAAACCAACCATGTTCCGGAGAGACAGCTGTCCTTGGGGGAACATACAAGACACATGCACTCAGCACCAAGTCACAAATCACTGACAGCCACCCGGCCAGCCCGGGCGCCCTGCAAATGGCACCACGGCCCACTGGCCCTAGAAGGTCCCCAGCAGCCCAGCACCCACCTGAAACAATAGCATCAATGTCTTACTTTTTCTGGAGCGGGAGAAGAACCTGATGCCCCCGGGTGAGGTAGACGGGTTGGAGTTGGGGGAAGATTCTTTGGATGAAGAGCGAAAGATCCCACTGAAGCTCATTCGGCGTGGGGAGCGGGGTGGGGACTCCTGGTAGGAGAATGGGAATACGGTTTTGGGAGAGCCAGGGCTGGTCTTGGGCCTCACGGGAGCAGACACGGGGCTGGAGGGCCGGTGCTGGGGGCCTCTAGAGAAGAACCCTTTGGAGGGGCTGCCCGAGCTGCAGGGGCTGTCCACCTGGGGAGAGACAGACAAACGGATGGGTCATTCCGAGCACAGGCACTCAGCCCTAAGCCCTGAACGGATCCTGTCCCTCCCAACGTTCTCTAACATCAGGCTGCTCCTCCAAGGCACCCTGCCCCCAGAAACAGCCCTGAGTTCTTGTACAAACATAGGTGGCCACCCCGTGGTCTGGAGGAAAGCACCCGACCCGAGGATGGCCCATCCACAGGCTCGTCAGCACCACCCAGAGGCCCACTGACCTCCACCCCCAGCTCTCTAGAAAGAGGTTCCTGGAGCGGAGGGGAGGAAAGGTAGCAAGCTGGCTCGAGACGATGCATCCTCTCCATAGATCTGTCCCCTGGCCTTTACTTCTTAAGGCCTGACGTTTTTCTTTCTCGAGGTCTTACTACACTGGCGTGATGTTCTCTTGGCCCTCACTGAAGGAGGAAACGGGCATCTGAAACCCAGTGGGCCTTGGGCTCCGGCCTGAGGTGACCTGGCGCTAGGCAGTATGAATTTCCCCTCCAAGCTGCTGTGGCATTGGGACAAGGGGTTGCTGACAGAGCTCAGGAAGAAAGTGAACAAGGCCGAAAACCTTGGAGGCGCACTTCATTGATGACATGACCTTGACGGTTTGAGAAACGTCTGGACTCCGTCTATCACTTTAAGCCGAGGCCCACAGCTCACAGACTTTGAGGAATATCGAATGTGTCCTGCTGCGGGGCTCAGGGGCTGTCACTTACAGCCTGAGGGGAAGGGTTTGACCCCAGCTCACCCCCACTGGGCCATCCCGAGTCAGTCTCGCCGTGCCTGTTTCCTTATCCGTAAGACCGGCTGTCGTGCCCACCCATGATGCACAGGAACCATGCTCTGCACGTCCAGCTGCTGTGGCAAACTTGCAACACAGGGTCCAGAAGGACCTCAGGGCCCACCTGATCCCACAGAAGGAAAGAATAGTGACTTGTCTGTAGGGCTCATGGGGCACAGAGGATGCCGGGGAGGGAAGCAGCCAGCACGCTGAGACCCTGGGATGCCACATGGCAGGTGGCCACAGGTGCACGAAGGAACGTGAGCCCATGCGCCCAGAGGCAGCATCTGTGCGGCTCTGGCCTCTGTCTGCACGGGGTGCCTGTGGGGGGCCCAGGGCCCCTGTGAGCTGTCCCACCACCAGAGGGCACCCCAAACTGGGCTTGCGGCTCCTTCCAAGAGGTCGTGCCCTCGTGGGGACCCCTTTGGTGATGCTCAGTCACAGGTCATTTCTCCCTGCAACTCCCCACCCTATGCTAAAGGGCCCGTGTGGCCATAGGGGGGGTGCACAGGCTGGCTCCGTGCCAGCCCCTTGGGCGGGTGAGTTTCCAAGCTGGGGGCCGTGCACAATAGCCACATCACGCAAGCACGTCTCCTTCTAGAGAGGTTAAGTTTTTCTTTATCCATGTAATCCTCCGATCCCTGTCTTCAGAGCTCCGGGTCTTGCCACTTTGCCCCCTACCTATGGGACTCAGGCTTTCTGGAGTTTTTCTGAACCCCAAGGAGAAGCTCTCCAGGCAGTAGATGTGACTGTGGACGTGGGAGGTGGGGGTATGGGGCAGGGAACAGCACACAAGGGATGGAAAATGACCCTACAGCACACAAGCAAGGAGTCTAGACACAGGGACTGGAGTTGGAATCCCGGCTCAGTTTCCGGCAGTGCGGACAAGTGACTTAAGCTTCAGGGTCCTCCTCCAACCAGTGGGGCTACGAGGCCGACTCCAAGGGTCTGTGGTTGATGGGATCTACGACAGGGAAGCATCTGGTACACTTTCTGGCACGTGGTAAGTCCTCCATGCATATTTGATCCACGCTCCTCGTCATGAATTTGGAAGGAATAGTTGCTTGATATTCGTGGAAGGTCAGGGAGGCCGGGCCGAATTATGGAAGGATGCCACATGTGGTGTAAGAACCTCACTCTTCTTTGAGACTTTTTAGCAAGGGAGGGGCACAGTCAGATTCGTGCAGGGCAGACCATCTGGTAGCCTCTCCCATCACTTGCCGAGTGCCACTAGCCTGAAGCCAGGAGAAGGGGCCAGCTGGGGGCAGGGTGAAGGTCACAAAGCTGGTAAAAGTGGTGGCATGGGACCTCAGGGCCCACGGTCTTAACCCTTACACCATATCCCTCCTGAGAGCGGCAGAAATAGCTGGGAGGGAGAGCAGCCTGGCAGACGCAAAATGGAGTCAAGGTCAAGTCTGAGGGCAGAGGCAGAGAGTCACGTTTAGGAACTACTAGAAAAGCTAACCCCACAGGGGAGCCCCGTGTTTGCCATGCTCTGCACGGTGCTGGGAGCTCTTGCAGGGAGAAGGCAGGACCATGAAGCAAGTGCTCATGTTTGAGTCTGGCGGGGGACAAGACAGGAGGATGGCAGGCCAGGCGTGGCTGCCATGAGCACGAAGCTGACGAAGAAAGGGTGACCTGGACACAGTCAGAGAAGACCCTGAAAGCTGATGGGCTTTGGACAGGCTGATGGGCAGAGGGCAACCGGAGCCTGAGAAGGAGGAGACAGAACGGGAAGCACAGAGAGCCACTTTCTTGGGCCACCACAGACCGGTGGGGCCAAACGCCACCGGGGAACCAGTCACAGAGGGCTTTGAGTGCTGGCTTGAACCTCCCTCGATAAACCAGGGGGAACTCTAGGGTTCTCCTGCCTGGGAGCCCATTCTGTACTGAGACTTCCAGGCCAACTGGGTCAGGCACTGAGGAGGGAACCCACAGAAAGTAGACCTTTCCCCTAAAAAGACCAAATAACGGTAGACAGAGCCTGGCTCAGCCTTCTCCCATGGGGGGAACGGGGAGAGCCTAATCATGCTCCCCAGCGGTGGGAAAACGAGATGGCCAAGCATGCCCACCGTCTGCTCCCTGCCCGCTGGGTGGGGGTGATGCCGATCCGGGTGCCAACAGAAGCTGCCAGGGACAGGGCCTCGGCTCATGCCTGTTAGCAAGCTGCAATCAAACAGAACTTTGATAAATGTCATTGGATGACTCCCTGCATTTGGATGAACAAAAGGGCCCAGAGACCCCCAAGTGGGTGCAGGCTGTGCAGGAGCTAATGGGGGGCGATCTGGAGATCCTGGCATTGACTGTCCCCCAGAGGCTGGCCTGGGAACCGCACACCTCAGCTGTGCAGGGCCAAGTGGACCAGAAGCTCCTCACAGACACACAGTATCTGACAAAGAGCTGCCACCTCGGCGGGGGGGGGGGGGGGGGGGGGCAGGGGCAGCACAGACAGGGGTAAAGTGAGGGGGCCTGGGAGATTGCATGAACTGATATTATGGAACGCCAGGCTGGGGTCCTGGAGTAGTCAGGGACACCTGTGAAGGGGAGCCCAGGTGGGGCCGTCTGTCTCACTATGCGTGGGCTCCTGGGACGCAGAGGGGGCTGCCAAGCATCGGACAGTTCCCACCCAGCTGCACCTGAGGAGCCTAGCGGCACCTCCCGCCCTCTTTGGCCACCCACATCACGTCCGCAGAAAGGACTAGCTGTCGGGAGAACCTAACCCACATCCCCCTCCACAGGGGTGTTTACATTTCGACCTGGATTGCAAAGACGAAAGGATGGAATTTGGCAGGGGAAGAGGGCGGCCCTTCCAAGGCAGTTTGGAAATTCTTCTCGGTAGTGGCCAAACTCTGCCTTTCAAAAAGGCCGGCCTTATGTCTATATAATTCGAGGTCACTAGAATCTAATGGAAAAGAAAATTGCCAAGGTTCAAGGGTCAGGAGGAGGGAAGGCCTGCCCTCTGGGAATGGGGCAGGGGTGGGTGTGAGGAGGCCAAGCGAAGGCCACGGCAGCAAGGTCAGTGGGAATCCCAAGCATCCCCGCCCGGTCCGCTTGCATCCAGCATGGTTTTCATCCGAGGCCTGTCTCCAGGTTGTGCTGGGGAGAAGTGCCTTCCCAGCTAACCAGGCACTTAGGTGCCCCCATCTCCTGCGTTGGTCAGACCCTCTGGAACAATTCCCTGCTTTCTCAGGAGTTCACACCCTCCTTTTCCACGAGGCCACAGGCTAGCGAGGCCCGTGTCCTACACATCACCATCACCAACGTCCCGCAGCATTCCAGGGATAGAGTAAACCCTCCAAGGTCCCTCTCTAGCTCTGGAGTCACGCATTTGTGACAGTGATTTTGCTATGGGAGCCCCCAAAGTGGGGGCCGGTGGGGCTGGACGAAGCCCCAGTCCTCACTGTGGGTCTTTACTGCGTTCACAGTTCTGCCTTAGGTTTTCACTTGAAGGAAGGTCTTCGTGGAGTCAAACCCTTGGAAGTGGCCAGCCTGAGAGAAGGAAGAGCCCACTCTGCAGACTCGGACCTTGCCCCACTGGGCTGGGAGCTCTGCAGCTCCTTCCTGAGGATATCCTCTGAGCACCGTCTCAGGTTGGGCCACAGTGACTGCTCATCAGGTCACTTGCTCATTCAGGACAGGGAGCTGAGGCCAGTGGAAACCCACAGGCCTAAACCAGTATGTTGCCTTAATTGTGTGCAATTCAGAACGCTTAGAGAACAGGCTAGCTTTTCCAGCACTGGAGCTCCCGCCCCAACCTCAAGCTGGCAGTACCCAGAGCCAAAGAATCGTGTGGCTCTGTATCTCCACTCTCAGTCACTGCTCATGGCACCCTGGTGGCTAGGCCCCTCCAGAAGCTACCTCCCACCAGGCTGTGGGTAGTGGGGCCCAGGAAGGACCTGCCACCCAGCATTCTGTGCACCCCCTCAGTCTTGACTGCAGGCTGCCTTGACCTCCCCTGTCTCACCATGCCCAAAGACCCTCACAGGATACACACTCCTTCTTGGCTGCCTGACCCTACATGGCCACCAGCCTTACTGAGCTGCTGACTGGCCAGTGGGGGAGGGGAGGCAGTGAGCTAAAAAGAGGCAAGGAAAAGTGGCATGGAGACCAAAGGGAAGGAAGGCCTGGAACGGGGCAAGGGTGAGGGCATGGCAGGTGGAAGGAACTCCTGTCCAGGATGGGACAAGCTGAAAGCCTCGGATGGTCTCCAAATCTCCCATTTACTGATACTTTTAGCCTCTTCTCTTGGCTTATTGTTGATCTTCCACATTACCTCTGCCTACTTTGGGGAGTCTAGAGGGCCATGGCTGAACCCAGATGGAGAAGAGAAAGGAGCAAAGCCCAAGAGGCTCTCAAATTAGACAGCCAGCAGGTATGAGGGGCATGGCCATGTGAGGTGGGTGCACCAGTGGGTAAGCAGGTGGGAGTGCAATAGGAGCACAGGTGGATCAGCAGGTGGGAGCACAGGTGCATGTGCAGGTGGGAGCAGGTGGATGAGCAGGTGAGAGCAGAGGTGGATGTACAGGTGGGAGCACAGGTGGATGAGCAGGTGGGAGCAGAGGTGGATGTGCAGGTGGGAGCAGAGGTGGATGTGCAGGTGGGAGCACAGGTGGATGAGCAGGTGGGAGCAGAGGTGGATGTGAAGGTGGGAGCAGAGGTGGGTGTGCAGGTGGGAGCACAGGTGGGTGTGCAGGTGGGAGCACAGGTGGGTGTGCAGGTGGGAGCAGAGGTGGGTGTGCAGGTGGGAGCAGAGGTGGATGTGCAGGTGGGAGCACAGGTGGATGAGCAGGTGAGAGCAGAGGTGGATGTACAGGTGGGAGCACAGGTGGATGAGCAGGTGGGAGCAGAGGTGGATGAGCAGGTGGGAGCACAGGTGGATGTGCAGGTGGGAGCACAGGTGGGTGTGCAGGTGGGAGCACAGGTGCGTGTGCAGGTGGGAGCACAGGTGGATGAGCAGGTGGGAGCACAGGTGGATGAGCAGGTGGGAGCAGAGGTGGATGTGCAGGTGGGAGCACAGGTGAATGAGCAGGTGGGAGCACAGGTGGCTGTGCAGGTGGGAGCACAGGTGGATGAGCAGGTGGGAGCACAGGTGGGTGTGCAGGTGGGAGCACAGGTGGATGAGCAGGTGGGAGCAGAGGTGGATGAGCAGGTGGGAGCACAGGTGGATGTGCAGGTGGGAGGAGGTGGGAGCAGGTGGGAGCACAGGTGGATGTGCAGGTGGGAGCAGGTGGGAGCAGGTGGGAGCACAGGTGGATGAGTAGGTGGACATTTGTCCTGGGCTCTCACTGATGGAGTCTTGCCTCAGTGGCACCTCAGGTGAGCCGTGAGAAGCTGTGAGAAAGGTGGCCTTACCTTACGAGAAGAATGCTTTTCTGAGCTCTCCAGGTCTCCGTCCAGGAGCGGCATGGCAAAGGAACTCAGGTCCTAGGATGGAGAGAGAGCATACGGTCAATGGAGTGGCCCTCAGTTGCCCATCCAGCCTCGTCCAGGGGCAGCACTGGCCCTACGCACGTGCCACTGCCCCCTTCCTGAGTCCTCCATGAGCACTGACCCCCGGGGAGGGGTGTGGATGCAAGCGGAGTAAAAGGAGGGGTGACAACATGCTGGCTTCCTCACAGAGCCTGACCATGCTCACATTCCCTTCCAGAATATAAGGCTACACTGTCCCCCATCACCAAGGGGGGCGGAGCAAGGAGAAGAGGCCGACCTGGAGGCAGGAGGGAAAGCGCCCCAGGAGGAAAGCAGGAGTGGAGAGCAAAGGCTTCTCAGTGTCTTGGGAACGGCTGACGGACAGAACCTCATCTTAGGACACAGAACATGGGGCCTCGAGGAAGCGGTCCAGGATGCGCGTCTTCCTGGGAGAGATGACAGGGGCCTCGTGGGGAGGAGCACGGGGCTGGCGGCCGGGGGAGGGAATGGTTAATGAAGCTGGGTACCACCGTGGCCAAGAGGAGTGGCGAAGGCCCAAACCCGGGTCACTTCCCCATCAGCCCTGCTCCTCCTCCCCCTGGTCTCACCAGGTCACTGCCTCCACGGCCCGAAAGAAGCCCCACGGGGGAAGTCTACCAGGATAACTTGCCTGAGTCCTTAACCTTTCTTTTTTCCTGCCTTTTATTGTGGTAAAATGCATGTAACGTAAAACTTACCATCTTAACCGTTTTAAGCCTACAGTTTAGCAGCGTTAAATACGTTCACATTGTGCCACCATCACCACCATCTGCCTCCAGAACTTTCTCATCTTGCAAAACAGAAACTCTGTCCCCATAAGACAACTCCCCATCCCCTTCCCCCAGAGCCTGGCACCCACCATCCTACTTTCTGTCTCTATGAACATGACAAGGCCACCACCTCATGTAAATGGAATCATGCAATATTTGCCTTTTTTGTGACTGGACTATTCTACATAAGCATAATGTCTACAAGTTCCTCCATGATGTAGCCTGTGTCAGAGTTTCCTTCCTTTTAAAAGTGAATAATATTCCATTGTATCAATGTACTGCATTTTGCTTACTCATTCAACGATCAATGGACCCGGGGGTCGCTTCTACATTTTAGCTGTTGTGAATAATGCTGCTGTGAACATGGGTGTTGAACTGTGCTTCCCTCACTATTGCCCAAATTCACAGATTGAAGTTGTAACTCCCAGAACCTCAGAATGTGACTGTCTTTGGAGATAGGGTCTTTAAAGTGGCAATTAAGTTAAAATGAGGTCATATGGGTGGGCCCTGATCCAGTGTGGCTACCGTCCTTGAAGAAGAGATTAGGACACAGACAGAATATGGCCATCTATGAGTCAGGCAGAGAGGTCTCAGAAGGCCCCGACCCTGCCAACACCTTAATTTCGGACTTCTGGCCTCCATAACGGCGAGAACAGAAAGCTCCCCAGTTCTGTGGTACTTTGTAACGGCAGCTCTAGCAAATGAATAGGTATACACACATCTCACTGCAATCCTGCTTTCAATTTTTTGGGTAAATTCCCGAAGTGGAATTGCTGGATCCCATGGTAATCCTATATTTCATATTCTTGAGGAACCACCAGCCCATTCTCCACAGCAGAGGCCCTACCCTGCATTCCCACCAACAGGGCACCAGTGTTCCAATTTCTCCACATCCTCACCAATGCTTGCTACTTTCTGGGTTTGGTTTTGTTTCTACAGAAGCCATCTTAGCGAGTGTCGGGTAGTATCTCACTGTGGTTTGGATCTGAGTTTCCCCAATGATTAGTCATGTTGAGCCTCTTTTCAGGTGCTTTTGGCCACTGATGCATCTTCTTTGGAAAAATGTCTGTTCAAGTCCTTTGACCATTTTTTAACCCAGGTTACTTGTTGTGGGGTTGGTAGGAGTTCTTTCTATATTCTGGACACTAACCTTCTATCAGATACATGATCTGCAAATATTTTCTCCCAGTCTGTAGGTTGCCGTTCACTCTGTTGATTGTGTCCTTTGAGGCACAGCTCTTAATTTTGAGGTAGTCCAATCGATCTATTTTTAGTTTGTTGCATGTGCTTTTGGTGTCATAATCAAGACTTCAGTGCCAAATCCAATGTCATGAAGCTCTTCCCCTGTGTTGTCTTCCAAGACTTTTCTAGCTTCAGCTCTTACGTTTAGGTCTGTGATCTGGGCTGAGTTAGTTTTTCTCTATGGTATAAGATGTGGGCCCAACCTCGTTTCTCCCCACGTGCATAATGTCCCCAACACCATGCATTGAAAAGACTGTCTTTCTCCCAGTGAATGTTCTTCATACTCTTATCACAAATCATTTGGCCACATATGTGAGGGTTTATTTGGGGGCTTTCTATTCTATTTCATTGGTCTATATGTCTTTCTTCATGCCAGCACCACATTGTTTTAACTACTATAACTTTGTAGTAAGTTTTGAAATCAGGAACTATGAACCATCTTACTTTATTCTTTTTTTTTTTTTAAGATTTTATTCATTTATTTGACAGAGAGACACAGCGAGAGCAGGAACACAAGCAGGGGGGGTGGGAGAGGGAGAAGCAGACTCCCCGCGGAGCAGGGAGCCCAATGCGGGGCTCGATCCCAGGACCCTGGGATCATGACCTGAGCCGAAGGCAGCTGCTTAACGACTGAGCCAGCCAGGCGCCCCTATTCTTTTTTTTTTTTCACACTTGTTTTGGCTACTCAGGGTTCCTTGAGTATTTCCATACAAATCCATTAGGATTTAGGATAGATTTTTCCATTTCTCCCCCAAAAGGTGCCCGCTCTCTCTTGGGCTGCCTAATTATTCTCCAAGACTTTCGGCCTTGCCCCTTTCAGGCCATCTCCAAACCTCTGCTGAAGAGCGATCCCTGAAGGTGTGGGTCTTATATTATGTCAGCCCCTCCCCTCACGCCCCGGGACTTGGCAATGGCTTCCACACCTGGTCGACTAGAACACCCTGGTGAGCTCCTCTGTGTGCAGATTCCAGACTCAGCCTCTCTGGTGTTTATGTCAGTGGTCTCAGGCCTGGTGGCACTTGAGGAGCTTGGGTCCCACCACAGAAGTGGAGTTGATTAGTCTACAAAGCAGTACGGGCATCTCCATCATTCAACCAGCAGCCCAGATGGAGAGCCCCTAGCTTCCTACAGGTGACCATTGGGAGGAGCCATGGACAGCGGCTCTTGGCCAGGCCTTGCAGCCTCCAGTCCAGGCCCCATGGATCTGCCAACCTCTGCAGCCTTATTTCTTTAGTCCCTCCAGGACAGGGCTGGCTGCTAGCACAGAGCCTGGCCCAGGGCCATGCATGAATGGCCAGTGCTGGCTGCCATTCCCCATGCCCCAAGCTCTTTGCCCCCTTCAGGCTTTGGAGCTCTTTCTGCCCTTCACCCCCCAACTGCCAATCCTGGTTCACAGGGTGAACTTCTATGGGCCATGCAAAGCCCAATTCATATATTAGCTCTGGCGGGGACCCACCCTTAGGCAGAATGAATTCTTCTCTTATCTGTGTTCCCACACAACTGTAGACAGATCTTTATTACAGACTTATCAGGCCATTTTGTGATCATTTATCAGTCTATTTCTCTAGCTAGACTTTGAGTTCATCAGGGGCAAGGGAGAGCTATCCGTGTCACTATTCTCTGCCTGTATTTGCCTGGCACGTAGCGGGCATGCAGACGTGTTTGAATCCGCACCCCCTTACCCTCTGGCGGCCAGCAAGGGGGGCTGCACGGTCTGTGCTGACGGGCCGGCCAAAGAGCAGGCCCCACGCAGTCCAGTTCACTGGGAAGGAGGAGGAACCAGGTGTGGGGTGCTTATCTCCCATTTTAATGAGTACATTCCTCTCCGGTTGCAAATAATCATTACCCTCGAACGTTTGTGCAGTACAACAGTTTCCACATGCGAAAGCCTTTTCACAAATACTTACTCGTTCCTCATAGAGCCCTCATGCTCTAGCCACAGAGGCCCCCAGCAGTGAAATGACTCATGTTAGATAGTCTGGAAAGAGGGGAGACCAGGATGCTGGTCCAGCTCCCATCATGGGCAGCTGGTGGCCCCAGGCAGCCATCAAGAGGGGCTGTAGCAAGGCCCCTGCAGCTATTTCTGACCAGTGTGAGCTCCTGAAAGCATCGAGTCCCTCTGACCACGGCTGCGTGCCCACCCCTCGGCACTGCATGCCTGCTCGGTCGAGCATCCCTATAGGGAAGTCCCCTGGCAGGAGTGGCAGGCTTTGCTGGAAGGTTCCTCCACCTCACATTCCACGAAGCTAATCTTGGCTCTCATCTCTCAGAGCTCACCAAGAAACAGTGCACACCTTGGAGGCCAGGTATGGGAAAATCTCTAACTGCAGCTATGGCCACAAAACTATTAGCTGGTGCAAGAATTGAGACCTGGCCTCCTAGCTCAGCTGACTTTCCAGAAGACCCAGGCTCCTGGAGCCTGCCCTGTTCATGTGATTTCTAAATATTAAACTCCCAGCAGAGCTTCGTGCTTTCCTCATAGATTTCTCTTCTTCCCGCCATCCCTGAACCACCATTTCTGGTCTGCCAGCCAGGCAGGCCAGTCCTGGCACTGGGTGGGCATTTCGCTGGGCAATGTTGAGGCACCAGGAGACATTAGGAGCTGGTTGCTGCCAAGAGACTCTGGGATTGTCATTAGCTGCACACACAACATTTTAGACCCTGACCCACAGGCTCCGGAGATGGGTATCAGGATTTTAGGGGAAAGTGAATTTTCAGGATCTGGGCTGCTAAAGTCACCTGTCAGGAAAGCACAGGGATAAAAGAGAAAAGCCACAAGTTTGAGAAGATTCCTGCGATGTGAGCTGACCTTCAAGGTAGCCCATTTAACCCCCCATCCCCACCCCTCTTCAGAAATTCAGGCAACAGCCCACATTCTACCACAAAAAAGGTATCAGCAACAGCGCTGTCAATAATCTGCCATTTCTGTGCCCTTCTTCAGTCTTATTTTGGCCCTTAGAGCAGCCCATTCAAGTAGGAAGGGCAAATGGTATCATCCCAGCCTAGAGCTGAAGATACTGAGAGTCAGGGACGTGAAGCCACTTGCCCAAGCCAGACAACCAGACAGTAGCAAGCAGGCCCTCTAAGCCAAGACCAACCACTTCCAGCTCAGAGCTCTTTCTTTTAAGTCCCACCGCCTCCTTGGGATGGCTCAGCTCCATTAACAAAAAGCAACTCGGTATCCGAGGCTGTGAAGATGTAGAACTCTTCCTTGCAGAATGAGGAGCCTCGGCCCAGTGCAACTTCAGGGGAAGAGAAGGATGAGTGAGGATTTGTACAGTTCAGTGACTCATTCCCAAAGCAGTTTATGATGCTTTCTCTTTAAGGCCTACTCTTAATGAAAAGTACTTCACGCCACTGTGGTTAAGGAGCAGCAGCCCACCACCAAATGCCATCACTCCACATGATGGCATGTCTACCATTTGTGGACTCTGGGGTCTTGTTTGCTGCTCTCCCACTCCCCCTGCCACATATCCCGAACTGACTTGTGATTTCCCGAAGGACAGAGGCTGTTTTACTCATGTTCTAGCCTTGAGAGAAGGTGCGAGGTACACGTGTATCGATCAGATGCGGTCTGGCCTTTCCGTATTTCTGATGCTTCGTCTTATAAAACGCCCTTGTTGATGCAGCTGGGACACCCCAGGCAGAGGCCTGACAAAAGCACAAATACAGGACAAACAGAAAGGACGCCAATGTCAGGGGCCCGTGGCCTGCACCTGAGGGCTGACTAGGGGTTTTAGATGTCAGGGTCACAATAGAACATTCCAGTGCAATTACCAGCGGGCTGATTCCTACTGAGGAAGGAACACATGTAGGATGGTTTTCATTCTCCGCTCCCGCCGAGCAGACCTGAGTAAACAGAGCACCAGCGACATCGGGAGCCACCCCGGGCTTGGGAGAACAGCATAGCCGCGTCCTGCATCCCTCTGCCCGCAAGAACACGACCCGTGCATGAGGAAGGAGCCAGGAGGCTGAGTTCCAGCCCCAACTCTGTTGTTTACTGTGGGGGGGTGGGGGGTCTCGGGCATGTCTGAATTCAGTTTTTCATCTGTCAAGTGAGAGGGTTTAACTAGAAGATTCCAGAAGAGGCCTTTTAGCTCCTGCGGTCTCAGTTTTTATTGCCGAACTAAACATCATCCCGGGATCCTGGGAGCACTTTCAAGAAGTAGTGCTGGATTGAGAATAAAATGCAGCTTCTCACCTCCTATGAAGAGTCATAAAAACAATTTTCTTCTACTCTCAGACTACCAAATAATCTCCCCTGCTTTCAAAGCTCTGGGTTTGGGGGCAGAGTCTGCAGGAACACGGGCTGCACCAGTGGTGGGATGGGGGCATGTCCTGTGCTTCCTGTTGGTACCTCAGAAGTGAGGTGGTTATGACCGGCCACACGTCTGTCTTGACGTACCTCTTAATCTGCTTCCTAGGTGCTAACCTTCTGGTTACTCAACCGGTTTCTAAGGCCTGCCCATCAAGCACCCGGGTCATCAGCCCAAATGCCAGGTGCGTCCTCATGGATGCTTGGTGTGGCTCCAGGAAAGCCGTGAGTAGCGTCCTCAGAATCACGGGTGCGCAGTCACTCAGGTCCCACATAGGGGCCCCTGCCCTGCCCTGCCCCTTGGCTCTCCTAGTCCCCATCACTCCACAGGACAGCTGCTCACGTGGGTTAGCCTCGTCTATGTCTGATCTGTGGGTACTGTGGCTTGAAGTTCACCTCTTGCAGTGAGGGCCTTGGCAGGCACCTCAGGTGGGAGGCACGCATGAGGTGTCTCCAGATGGACTGGGTTTGCGCAATCCCTCAAAACCGCCCAACAGGCAGTTCTTGGTACCAATGTGGGGGGTGGTGACCAGAGCCATGGTCAATTGGAGCCTTTGAAAAACATTCACATTATATAACTGCTCTCAGAAAAATAAGGAACAAACCCTGAATCACTGGAACTCAGCAACAGGGGAGGGACAGGGGCCAAATTAGGGAAAGCCTAAACTTAACTCTCGGAGAAGTTCCAGAATTCTTTATTTTCCACAGAGGACATCGTGGTTTCTGACTGCAGTCTGAGAGACTTCCTGATGTAAAAAACAAAAGAAAACCACTATTTTTCACTCCTGCAGCCACCCTGCCTGCCCCCATGCCCCTCACCTGGGGGTCCCGACTGATTGACACAGCTGGCTTGGGCTCCCCAACTGACTGCCCTGGACCTTTGTGCCAAGGAAAGTACTTCAGCCACTGGGGTGGGCTGGCCTTTCTCCAAAGAAAGAAGCCCTGGGCCCCGGGAAAGGCCGAAGTATAGCAGCCTGACCCTGCCCTGGCACTGAGGAAGTACTCTGTCCTGGCACTGAGGAAGTACTTGGCCCTGGCACTGAGGAAGTACTCTGTCCTGGCCCTGAGGAAGTACTCCGTCCTGGCCCTGAGGAAGTACTCGGCCCTGGAGCTGAGGAAGTACTCCGTCCTGGCCTAAGGAAGTACTCGGCCCCCGCCCTGAGGAAGTACTCGGTCCTGGAGCTGAAGAAGTACTAGGTCCTGGTGCTGAGGAAGCACTCGGTCCGGGCGCTAAGGAAGTACTCCATCCTGGTGCTGAGGAAGTACTCAGTCCTGGCGCTGAGGAAGTACTCAGTCCTGGTGCTGAGGAAGCACTCAGTCCTGGTGCTAAGTACTCCATCCTGGTGCTGAGGAAGTACTCGGTCCTGGCGCTGAGGAAGCACTCAGTCCTGGCTTTGAGGAAGTACTCTATCCTGGCGCTGAGGAAGTACTCGGTCCTGGCGCTGAGGAAGTACTCCATCCTGGCGCTGAGGAAGCACTCAGTCCTGGCTTTGAGGAAGTACTCTATCCTGGTGCTGAGGAAGTACTCGGTCCTGGCGCTGAGGAAGCACTTGGTCCTGGAGCTGAGGAAGTACTCCATCCTGGTGCTGAGGAAGTACTCGGTCCTGCTGCTCTTGCCAGTTCCCACTCAGTGGCTTCGCTAGCTCGACAGCAGCATCACACAGTAGTCTTTTCTCAACAGAACCCCTAGACTGGGGTGGTCAAGAGGCCTCCATTCCCTCTCAGCTGTCGGGTGAGGCAGATCGTTCTAGCCTCTGGGAGTCTCGGGTGTTCAACCCATAAAGCAAGGCTGGATCGCAGGTATCATGCAGTACTGGGATTGTGAGAGCCATTGGCCAGGGACATACCTGGCCTCACCCAGTCAAGACTGAAGAGGACATAGGACGTCACCAGGACACCACCCTGAATCCCAGGTCAACTGTCCACCTGGGAAGCCCAGGTGGTCTGTCAGGCCCTGCTCAACTGAGGCCTGAAATCCAGTTGCAAAGGTTCTGTAAAGACACTAGCTGCAGGGCACCTGGGCGGCTCAGTCAGTGAAGCGTCTGCCTTCGGCTCCGGTCACAGTCCCAGGGTCCTGGGGATCAAACCCCGCATCGGGCTCCCTGCTCCACGGGGAGTCTGCTTCTCCCTCTGCCCCTCCCCCTGCTCGTGCTCTCTCTCAAACGAATAAATAAAAACTTTAAAAAAAAAAACAGTAGCTGCTCCTCCTTATAATTAGAGAGCAGCCTTTACCCCGTCCCCACACTGAGAAACAGGTTGATTGATAACTTGGGTGAGCTATTGTAAAGGGGGTTACCAAGGGCGGGCTGCCCCTGCTGTCCTCTTGTTAAAAGGAAGCTGGGCCTTGCCCGCCTTGTAGGCAGCTTGACTAGAGCTAAACAGAAACTGGAAGGTCCCCACGGGCTGCCGGCCTTACAGCTGAGGACGCTGTGCAGAGGGGACGGTGTCTTGTCCGCAGCCTCCAAGGGCTTATGCTCTGGAAGGCCTGAGGGCCCCTAGTCTGCATGCCCGGGGCCCCCTCCCAATCCCCTCCTCACTCAGGCCCCTGGAGTGACCCCTTAAAGGCACCTGCTCCAGACCAGGTTGAGGTCCAGCCTCTGCAAACCACTGAGGATTAGGAACCAGAATCAACCCTGTTTCTTGTCTTCTCCCAACCCAGTTCCTCCTGGAAGAAGGGAGCGGGAGGGCAGGTTGGGTGGGAGCTCTAGGGGTCTGAGTCAGCTCAGGTCGGCAGCGAGGAGGGAGGCAAGGGGCTGGGAAGGCCCCGGAGACAGTGAGGAGCAAGGCTCGGGTCTAGGGCGGCCACTCCCCCCTGGGCTGCCAGGGTGACCTGGATTGCTGGCTGCTGCCTCAGTCCAGAACAATCCGTATCTCCACAGGTGGTATCTCCGGCCCAAGCCAGGTGATGAGGAGGGAGACGTCACAGATGGGGGAGGCTCATCTTGTTTTCCCGGAGAGCCATGACTGGTCCAGAGTCCCAAACCTCCTCACGAGGAGGGGCCGGCCGTGGGTGAAGGTCCAGGCAGCAGGCGCAGCGGTGGAGAGGCTCTTGGCCGCCCCTGGGAAGGAGAGTGGGGCCCAGGCGGTCGGAGGGGGTCTCTGTACACTTAGCTGAGCCTTCATTTTGCCAAGGGCCACAAGAAATCCCCGAAGGAAATAGCTGGATGAGAAGATAAAGACGGATAGGAAAGGCTGTCCATCCCAGCAGATTTAGGAAAAAACAGGACACAGCCCAAGTAGGCCTATTTTTACTGTCCTGGAAGAACCTTTGCCACACATAACGGAGAGCAGCAGATTTAGGAAAGCCCCGTGATCACGTTAGAGCCTCACCTCCTCAAGCCTCACCTGCAAAGTGGAAGCAACCACTCTTCTGTCCCTGGCTGGGTGACGGGTTTCTGCCCGGCACCTGCTCGCGCTGTAGTATGTCTGAGAGCCCTGCTCCCCTCCAACACCAGTGGTCAGTGGACAGCAAGGACCTCGCCTGGTTCACCTGAGCGACTCGTTCTGCCACCGGGCCAGGCACACAGCAGGACTCAAAGGAGAGTTTGTCTTTCCGTGAAACAAAACTGATACCGGAAAAGGTGCTAATAAGCTCCTTCGTACTGTGGTATCGGGGACTGATGACGGCGCAGTGTGCTACACACGGAGATCTGAGGATAAGGGAGTGACGCGCCGGGGCTATCTTGGATTGCTCGGGCCTTCCGAAGGCAAGGACAGATTGGGTATGCCAGCCATCTGTGAGAGGGGCAATAGCCTGTCATTTCCAGGGCTGTTTTCAGCTCTGACATTTTACTAGTTTGCTAAGATAGATCTTACGATAGGGCTTGAAAAGACCAAGCCTGGGTTTCTGGAGAAGGTTTATCTACTCACAAATAAAATGTCAAACCACCAACCAAGACTGTGGTGACCTTGAGGTTGAACCCTTTATGGGTTCCATGCACGGCCTGGCCAGCTGGGTGACCCTGGTCATGGGGGCTCCCCCACTTTAATGTCCCCTTCATGAGGAAAAACGCCAACCATGAGGGAAAGTGGAGGTGCTGCTGGGTCTGTCCCACAGACCCAAATGGCCCTGCGTCAGCCCCGAGGAACCCTCCCCCCCTCCCCCCCGCCAGCCTAGTGTCCTACAGACAGCACTGGTACCACAGGGAAAAGCAGACGGTTCGGGTCTATGTCTGAAGGCAAACTGCAGGAGGGATAGTGCAAATTAAAATACAACTGGGCACCCAGGGAACATTTTTATAAGGTCACGGCGCTGCTGGCTGGTTCTGAGACATACCCTCCGCTCTGCAGGAGGGTCTTGTGCAAGCTCAGAGACCTCATTTCTGCTCCCAACCACCCTAGCCAGTGTGGCTCTGGGGCTCCGCCCAGGAGCTGAGCTGATAGCCACAAAGGTTTCCAGCTCACAATTTCCAGAATATCAAATGTCCCTATTTGTAACACCATGTATCAAAAGGTTCTTCCCGCTTTCTGCAGGAAAGGATTCCTCCTTCATCCCCTCTTGCAGTGCCACCTACCCGCTCTGGGCCAGCACGTCACACACTGAAAAGTACACGACGTTCAGAGTAAGCAGCAAACACCAAGGACGCAGAAAGAATTCAAAGGCTTTTTGCACTAAGCATAATGAAGAGAGGTGCTTTTCTTTGTTCATCCCTGGGTGAACTGGCTGCTCCAGAAGCATCTGGCCACAGTTTTCCAACGAATAGTCCAAACCCATCGGTGGACCATCGCATCGATTTAGTGGATCACACAACCAACAAAAACGAATTAGAACAAAAGGATGCCTTTCATTGTTTCATCGAATTTTTGATTACACACACAGACGGACATAGAATAATGCACGTCTTACTGCACTGTGGACAAAAGAGCCTGAACGGTTGTGCACTAAAAGAGCTTTGAAGCAGGTACAGGTAGATTTCAGAGAGGAGCTGGCCCTTTGTCCCTCGAGATGTCATGAGAGAAGAGAAGGATGAGCACCATCTGTCTTCCTCTGTCCTGGCTGGAGCCTTCTAACCTCTCCTAGAATTTTGTGCCCAGAAATATGCACGGAGTAAAGAGACAGAGCACCACCTCTCTTTACTGTCATGGGAGGTGGGCAATTCCTTCCCTGCTTCCCTTTCATCCGAACCCCTGCGTCCCTCCCCTGGCCCTGTGAGCTGTGGGCACTGCTGCTCTGACGCGGGCATGGGCAGCGTGGCTTCCGCCAAACCCAGCAGCCCTGGCCACCACTGGACCCAGAACAGCAGTTACGCCCTTGGGACAACCACCCACCTGCAGAGCGCTATCTGTCAGCACCTGTACCCACCTGGCCCAAACCTGCGGCAGATCCCCTGGTCTCCTGACACCTGAGCCTAGGGAAATAATGTAGTCACAATATATGACAGTTGGAAAAGGTCTCAGAAATCTTCCAAATCTGGGGCGCCTGGGTGGCTCAGTCGGTTAAGCGTCTGCCTTCAGCTCAGCTCATGATCCCAGGATCCTGGATTCGAGTCCCGCATCAGGCTCCCTACTCAGTGGGGAGACTGCTTCTCCCTCTGCCCCTCCCCCCTGCTATGTGCGCGCGCATTCTCTCTTAAATAAAATCTTAAAAAAAAAAAAACAAAAAGAAATCTTCCAAATCAATCAATCCCCTTCCATCCCAGGTGGAGTAACAGATGTCTAGAGCGATCAGACCGAGTTGCTCAAAGCCACACCGCACAGTCATGAACCAAATCCTGGTATTGCAACTTCTAGCCGGGTTCTCTGTCGTGCGATGCTCTTTTTAGCTAATTTTGACTTTCTAGCTTATGTTTCTATTACATAAGAGGACAACAAAATGATCTTACAGAGTCACAGCCCAGTGCGAGCCCCTCACGTGGGCCTGGCCGTCCTGGGCGCACAGTAAATGTCAGTCATGGTCAGGCCATCCTCTGATGGAGGTTTGTTGGTGTTTTCACATCTTTCCTCCAGCAACAAAGCTCTGGTTCCAAATTGCCCTTCTTTGTCATTCATCAGCTTTGTGTGAATGTGTTACCTCCTGGAATCCTCCACTTCTGTGTGGAGGAGGCCATCAGGGTGAACAGCTGCTCCAAGAACTTACTGGAACCAGAGGAACCTCAGTGTCCCCCTGACTGAAAGCTGGTGGGTGCTCTGCACAGAGGGGCCCCAGGTGCCGCCCGCCAGAGTGGTACATGGAGACCAGCAGGCCAGGAGATGGTATCTGGCTGCTTCCCCTTCCTTCCAGGGCCGGGCCTGCCAAGGGCCACGTGCGGCTCATGCAGGGCAGCTCCGCGTGGGAAATCAGAGTTCTCGGGTACAACAGCGCCCTCCTACAGAGCTCGTGACCATGGAGGCTTCCAGGTGCTGGGCCCATCCTGGGCCCAAGCTGCCCCCGGGGTAAGTTAATGACGCTCAAAATGGCCAAACGACTGGCTCTTTTTAAAATTTACTTTTTGGTCCTGTTTACTAATTTAGCTCCTGTTGTTAAAAAAGCAGCTGAATTGGGCCTACGCCCCTTCCATGATAGGCCTGGGTACAGACTTCTGCTCCAACCCACCGGGTCGACTGGAAACCCACTTCCCATGTCTGGCCCTTGGTCCCCTCACTTGAGATAGGAGGTGTTCAGGCTCAAACCCTAGAGATCCTCCAAATCCCCCCAATTCTGTTCCAGGCCATCCCTTTCCCCAGCCCTGTGACGAGAGGACTCCTGTCTACACGGCTGGGCTGTGCTGCCCCACCCGGCACAGGGTCCGGCTCCAGAGGCACCAGGACAAAGAGCAGTAAGTCAGAGCCACCGTGGGGTGAGGGGAGGAGAGCAGGCATTCTTGGGGCCCACTACTGTGTCTGATTACTCAAACAGTAAATACGTGTCACTGTATGTGTGTCCAAACCCACAGAATGTACCACACCAAGAGCGGACCCAACGTCAACTCTGGGCTTTCGTTAATAATAATGTATTAATAAAGGCTCATCAACTCTAACAAATGTACCTCAGAATGCAAGTTGTTGATAATAAGGGATACTGGCGGGGAGGGGAAGGCTGTATGTGGGAACTCTCTGTACTTTCTGTACAATTGTTCTGCAAATCTAGAACTGCTCAAAAGAAGGTCTATTAATGAAAAAAAAAAAAAAAAAGCAAGAGCAACAAAGGGCCAGAGCTGACTTCAGTGCCAAGGGCCAACCAATCACCCGTCCCCCTGGGCTCGGCACCCACCCTCTGCCGTTAGCATCAGGAGACAGAAAGGAGCTTGCAGTCTAGCTGAGGGGCCTGCACACAGCTCCTCTCAGAGGCCCATGCATCACTCCATTGGGGGCAGGAGCTGGTGCGTGGTCACTTCCCCCCACGTCCACGGCTCTGAGGCCTTCTAGAATGCAGAGGAGCAGGTCCTGAGCAGAGAGGATCTAGTCTCAGGCCCCAGGCAGAAAAGATAAATGAGGAGATAAGGTGACCAGTGGGGTTAGGCAGCATGAGGGCCAGGAAGTTCTGCGAGCCCAGGTCCCCTCTTTCAGGCCAAGCCGGCCAGTGGGGACCCACCCAAGAGTGGTGGGGTTCGGGCCTTCATGCTCCAGAGACAAGCAGGTGCTAGCCGGAGTCACCGGGCAGCCTCAGAATGTGTGGCGTGGGTGGACAAATCCCAGTGCCAGGCTGGAAACTGAGTGGGCACAGGGAAACTCATGGTTCCTGGTCAGGGAATCAAAGCCACAGACCAGGGTGCTAGCGAATCCAAACAAGGAATTTGCTAGGTTTTTTGTTTTTTTGTTTTTTGCTGCCAACAAACCCATTCTGTTCTGGAGGGGCTCGTTATATAAGTAGGGGAGGGAAGAAAAATGCTGGACGTGAGGCCAACGTCACCAGAACAGCAGAAACTTCTAGATCAGCTGCTGCCACCGCAGGGAGTCAGGTACAAAACACAGGGGTTGTTTGTGGCTTTGCTTTTTCAAGGAAGAAAAAAAGCCTGCTTCTCACATCCTAAGAACTGGGTTAAAAGCCATCGTCTCTTAGGAGGATCTGATCACTGAGATGTCCCCGTGTGTAGCATGTGTCCCCAGGCCACGCATGCCTCCCTGTGGGCCAGGATTGGGCTAGGAAGAAACACGTCCCTCAGCATGTCCTCTGCATTTCTCATCTACTCCCTGCTACAGTGCTTTGGAACCTTTATCTCTTGCTGACAAAGCACAGAGGATTCTGGACCGGGTCCTGTGGGGATATTCCTAGAGCCAGAGGACCCCTTGTGACTGTCTGTCCCTTAGCCAGGCCAGCCCCTAGTTTTCACTTGTGGTCACTACCAGTGTGTCCTGGGAGCCTCTGGACCACGTACCTCTCTGGCCTTTGGATCTCTGAGGCCCCGGGGCCACCTCCCTCTGCATGCCCAGCTTGGAGAATGGAATCATGCTGAACAGGAGCCTTGCTGGCTGAAACCTTTAGGGTCCCTCCTGCCTGAGGGCAAAGTCGCCACACCCCTGGCCTGGCATTCAGCGCGTCAGTTAAGGTTATGACACACAAAGAATGTTCTTTTTTTATGCATTACAATTTTATTTTGGGCTCGACATTTGTTCAACAGTCACGGAATTTCTAGGCCAGTTTCAGGTAACTGAAGAGCCTTTATAATTCGTTCCCATTGTCTAGATCCAAGGTATGCTGCAAACAACAGTCTGGAGCAAAATGGGGAAATCACATCTTTCTAAAGACGAGCTGAGAAATTCTAATCCAGTAAGTTGTCTCCTCACAGCATAGGGTGCCTCTACCTGTCTCCCTTGGCCACGCTGGGGCTCACACCAACCTTTGCTTAACTAGCCAGAGCGCAGCCATCTTTGGCCGACATGTGACTCCCACTACACGACGGTTTAAGGCATGCGAGCTGACAGCACACCCCCCATTTGGGCTAACCCCCCTCTTTCTCTTACCCACTGGTAAGAGGACCTACTTGTCCTCCAAGAACTAGCTCAAGTCCCACAGATTCATGACGCCTTTCCTAACGAGTCCCGTTGGAACCCTCCTCTAACTCCACGCATTTCAAGAGTTCCGGAGACTCACTTAAGAATTTAAAGAGTTTCGAGTTAAAGAGTTTTAAGAATTTAAACCACTCAAGCGTTGTCTGTTTATTCATAAATTTTATCTCTGTAGAGATGGTGAGCCCTCTGAGGGCCACAGTTCTGCGATTCCCCTCATTTTTGCATGCGTGTGGGTAAGAGCTAAATTCATGGGATTCGGAAGTAAAAACAAAACGATGCAGAATGGAAAAGTTGGAGTCCTACTCTTGGCCCCAACCAGATTGTGCCCCAAAGGAACCACCTTTAGGTGCACACCCTACTAGGGCTTCTTTATGCACAAGCACACTTTCTAATACTAGGGATCCCTGTTATGCATACATTCTGCCCCACACCTTGCTTATCCAGGACATCGTTCACTATCGGCACAGAGAGATTTTTCTGGTATCCGGCGCACACTCCTTTGGATGGAACATTCTAGTTGCACCAGCCCCTGTGGCAGTCCGAGTCTCCAACTTTGGCCATCAGGACAAGGCTGTCATGAGAACTCTGTGCACTCTTCATGTTTCTAGGATATGTTCCCAGAAGTGTGACTGTGGCTCAAAAGGCCACGGATTTGTGATTTCTGGACAATACTGTCACGTGTCCTCCTCAGGACTGTGCCATTCTGCCCTCCTCACCATGGGGGAAGAGACTCTGCTTCCCTCATAGCCTCACCCATAGATTGTCTACGCTGTCCAACTTCAGACCGGTGAGAAATGGCATCTGTGTCACCTACATTTCACCCGTGTACTTTAATCCGGCAGACTCAGTATTTGAGTTGGTAAGCTGTGGAACAGTCTTTCTCCACTTGCAGGTACGACAAGGGTCCTGACATCAGTGCAGTCCCAACTGGCTTTGTTGCTGTTCTTAATAGAACCAGTGCCCCAGGAAGCATGTTTTATGGTGTGTCTATCGGATCAGCAGTGATGTGAAGCTCCTGACGCCAGGGTTCAAGTTAGCAGGCTGCTGGGGAGGGGGCTGCGTGCAGTCAGCGTGCTCGCTGTGTGGTAGTTTATGGCTCCAAGCACACACAAGCCAGCCGCTCCCACCAAGTCCCTCCTTCCCTCCCTTGAGTTTGGGCTGTTGAGATCAACAGAAATGCAGCGGGAGGATCACGAGAGAGGAAGCTGGTGGTTTATCCCTGGATCTCCTGGAATCTGCCCTGGGGGAAACCAGCTGTTAAAAATACGACTGCCCGTCAGGGAAATCCAAATCAAAACCTCAATGAGATACCACCTCACACCCGTCAGAATGGCTAAAATTAACAAGTCAGGAAATGACAGATGTTGGCGGGGATGTGGAGAAAGGGGAACCCTCCTACACTGTTGGTGGGAATGCAAGCTGGTGCAACCACTCTGGAAAACAGTATGGAGGTTCCTCAAACAGTTGAAAATAGAGCTACCGTACGATCCAGCAATTGCACTACTGGTATTTACCCCAAAGATACAAATGTAGGGATCCGAAGGGGTACGTGCACCCCGATGTTTATAGCAGCAATGTCCACAATAGCCAAACTGTGGAAAGAGCCAAGATGTCCATCAACAGATGAATGGATAAAGAAGATGTGGTATTATATACACAATGGAATATTATGCAGCCATCAAAAGGAATGAGATCTTGCCATTTGCAACAACATGGATGGAACTGGAGGGTGTTATGCTGAGTGAAATAAGTCAATCAGAGAAAGACATGTATCATATGACCTCGCTGATATGAGGAATTTTTAACCTCGGGAAACAAACTGAGGGTTGCTGGAGTGGTGGGGGGTGGGAGGGATGGGGTGGCTGGGTGACGGACATTGGGGAGGGTATGTGCTATGGTGAGCGCTATGAATTGTGCAAGACTATTGAATCACGGATCTGTACTTCTGAAACAAATAATGCAATATATGTTAAGAAAAAAAAAAGAAGATAGCAGGAGGGGAAGAATGAAGGAGAGTAAGTCGGAGGGGGAGACGAACCATGAGACACTATGGACTCTGAAAAACAAACTGAGGTTTCTAGAGGGGAGGGGGTTGGGGGGATGGGTTAGCCTGGTGATGAGTATTAAAGAGGGCACGTTCTGCGTGGAGCACTGGGTGTTATGCACAAACAATGAATCATGGAACACTACATCAAAAACTAATGATGTGTGGTGATTAACATAACAATAAAAAAATTAAAAAAAAAATACGACTGCCCGGAGACCACCCTGCCACGGGGAAGCCCGCGCTAGCCAAGGGGCAGGGCCGTACCGAGAACCGGCTGCCAACCAGCCCAGGCACCTGACGCAGGGTGAGGAAACCTTGAGAGCACTCCGTTCTCAGCTGCGGTCTGGCCGAGATCGCAGGCGGAACGCTATGCGGGGACTGGCCTCGCTGCTAGCCAGGCCACCCCCGGATCTGCGATGATCCCCAACCATATTTCTAAGTTTTGGGTGGCTTGTGATACAGCAACAGATGACCAGAAAACAATGCAATCTTGTGGAAGTTAGTTTCTCTGCGCCTCAGTTTTCTCATCCATAAAATGGGAATCATAGGAGTTCCTATCAGATTATGAGTTAACATATATAAATATGTAAATACATAACTTGAGCTAACATACAAAGAGATTACAGGAAAATGCTACCTATTACCTTAAGATACTTCCCTCGTTTTACAGGCAAGATGTCATTATGTAAGAGCAGAATGCTGTTGTTATTGAGAAAGGCGGGGGTGATGTAGGCTGGGGGCTTCTAGTCTGGGGTGGGACGCTCCTGCCATGTCTTTCGGTCTTTCAGGAGGTGGAAAGGAAATGCACACGTGCCCATGACCACGCGGGCAGTGAGGACGGCCAACCTCTGCTTTCACCTCTCATTTCCTCAGCTCTGGTAACGCTGATGGTCTAAGGCTGATTAGGGGGCTGGTATCAGGAATGACTAAATGCAGAAACTATTTATTAGCAAGTGCTTATCAGACAGTCTTTCAAAATGTAGGATGAATGGGAGAAAGCAGAGGAGGCTTGGGAGGATTTTTAAAATACGTAAGAGCTACTGATCTATTTATTCATTTAAAAATGGGTCGGGCAGCCTTGTGTGTGTGGAACTGGGCATTCACGGATAAGCCACACACCCCTCCTCAGTCTCAGGATAGGGGCTGGGGGAGGAGACAGACAGCAAAGGGGCCCAAGGGACCTACGGGGTGATGGAAATGATCTCTGTCGTGTGGTGGTCGCACACCCGTGCACATTTATCACAATCTAACTGCACACTTAAAATTGGTGACTGTTATTATATGTAAACTATAGGTCAAGAAATCCGAGCCCGAAGTGACCCATCAGCCACCACCCATCCCTGTACCTTAGGAGAGAAAAAAGAAAAACATACAGTCTACAGAACACGGGGAAGATGTCTACATTATTAATCCTGGAATAGTGAATGTGCTTTTTCATGCAGTGGGAGTAGAATTTTCAGGAAGCAGCTGTGCAGCGTGGGTGATGGTTATACTCTATTTTCAGCAAAATGCTCTGGTTTCAATTGCCCTCCTGGTGACAAAGTACCTGGTTACACCTATTAGATAGGACACATTTGTCCCTTCTTCCCCTTCCTGGGATCTGAAAGTCTGGCATTTCACCTTCCAGAACCCAGTCCAGACCCACAGTTGCTACAGATCTAGGAGAGATGTGTTGGACACCAAAAACCCAATTTCTCCCAAGGGTAAAACCCCAATAGTGTGAGGTGTCACAATCCTACATGTGTGCTTAAATTTCCTATCCTGAGGCCCTTTATTTGGATCAGGGCAAAATTTAAATAACCACGGAGATAACCCATGAAATGAACCCCTTCTCTGAATTGAGGGATTACTGGTTTAGTCAATCTCAGAAAAGGACCCTGACGGCTTAGGAAAGAAAAGACAGAAATTCGGGTGGAGGAGAGAGGTTCGTTCAGACAGAAAAAGTGCTTGGATAAGGACAGTTTGGGGAGCACTGGAGTGGGGACCCTATGAAGGCTCTCAGGGTGGAGAAGGGGATGCCCAGAGGAGCTCACGGGCTGAGGCCACCATTCCCCACCACCTCTCCATTAACTACCCCGTCCCTCCAGCCAAACAGAAAGTGCAGGGATCACTGAGCACCAAGAACACGGTGGATGTTTAAATGTGATGAAGAATGTCAATCACAGCTAGCTTATCTCAGCCCGACATCCTTATTTACTGGCACACCAGATTTTGTCCAAGTGGCATTACTGAGGACCTAAAAGTATCAGACTGGGTAATGTCAGGTTTGTTTCATTGTCAAGTGCATTTTATAGAGCTCTAATTTTTTTTGACAGTTAACATTCCAATGGACAGTTAACTGTCCATTCCAGACAGTTAATCCAATCCACTCTGGATTAACCAGAGTCCCGAGGCATTTGGAATTATTGAAAAATACTCTTTGGATTTTTTTTTTTTTTTTTTTTTTTTTTGCAATTGCACAATGCTTTCCTTATCTATCTCCATGAATGAAACGAGAGAAAGCTGACTTGGGGGCGGGGGGAGTACTGTTAGACTCAGTGTCTAGCTGGACCTTGGGCAAGAAGGTCTAGAATTTTCTTTTTTTTTTTTTAAGATTGTATTTATTTGAGAGAAAGAGCGTGAATAGGGAGAGAGGCAGAGGGACAAGCAGACTTCCCGCTGAGTGCAGAGCCCGACACGCGGCTCGACCCCAGGACCCTGAGATCATGACCTGAGCCGAAGGCAGTCACTTAACCGACTGCACCACCAGGTGCCCCTAGAATTTTCTTTTTAGATAAAGGAGCGGAAGGGATGATGCTGACTCCAACTCAATCCACTCTAAGTACAGATTCCTGAGGACCCCATTTCATAAGCTGGGGTGGGACCCAGGAACGCACACTTTAACAAGCCCCCAGGGCCACCCTATGAGAAACACTTGGGGCTCTGGTCCACTGGCAGAAGTCTTTCCTCCCCATTTAGGAGACAGTGGAGGCAGGTGTGTATATGTGTGCATCTGGTGGGGGAATAGTTCTCATCTACCAAGTAGGGATCTGGGAAGGAAGAGGAAAAACAAATTTTGTATATGGTGGCATATGCCGCCAGGAGAAGGAGCAAGTCGTTCTGGGGAAAGCTGCCATGTGGCCACTAACAAGGCCTGGAGGGGCATCCTGACACTATCCCAAGGGGCCTAGAGGAGAGGGGTCCCCAGGCCCCTGAGCAGGGTACTCAGAGCCCCTGGCCCCACCACAGGCCAGATGGAGCACGTCCCTCCCCTCATCCCCAAGACCCATCCTTCTTTCCAAGAGTCCCCCTGGAGTTTGTGTTGGAAGACCAACTGGTAAACGCATCTCTAGGCTCTGTGATCTGAGCAGACAAGTGTGGGATGACTCAGAGCGAGTGGGTGGTGACAGATGCCTGCAGCGGGTTCTGAGCCAGGCCTGGCTGGTTCTGGGTAAGCGCCGGGCTTGGGTCTTGGCCTAACATGAAGGGCGAATCGCACCAGGGGATAGAGGGCTCTGGGATTCTGAGCAGAAAATCTGTTCACATGGACGAATCCCTGGCCCAGTCCAGCCCCCTCCCACCCAGCCCCAACTCGGCACAGCACCAGCAGCAGGGTCATCGAGAAACCCTCGGCGCTTGCATCAGAAGTCAGACCCATGTGGTCGAGGGGTCCGTGCGGGTGCAGTGCCAGGCCGTCCTCCCCCAGCATCTGGGCGCTGGAAGTTTCCCTTTCATCTTTGTCTGCCAGGCCTTAAAAGCATAATATTCCTGCTCTCTACTAAAATGCAGATACCCCTCCAAGGACACATCCAGATTCCCTGTTGGCTCAGTCTTGACTCTGAAATAGGAAAGCTCATCTGTCTTCAGAGCCTGGCAGAGACTCCTTATTGTGAGGAGGTCTCGTGATCCAGAAAGCTCACCTTTGCAGAATTACCTGCTCCCTGTCACAGCTGTGTAGGGCAGGAGTAGGTGCTAGTGATGGTGCTTGAAGGATCATAGTTATAGTTAACTTGACTTTTTGGATAAGCAGAAATCACCCTTCTGATCCTTTTTTTTTCTTTAAGATTTTTTTAAATTAATTAATTTATTTATTTATTAATTTATTTTGAGGGAGCGAGTGCAAGCCAGGGGAGGGGCAGAGAGAGAGAGAATCTCAAGCAGGTTCTGAGCCCAGTGCACAGTCTAACACGGGGCTCGATCCCATGACCCTGAGATCATGACCTGAGCTGAAATCAAGAGTTGGATGTTCAACCAACTGAGCCACCCAGGCACCCCCACCCTTCTGATCCTTACTGGTGAAAATATTTCTAAAAATGTCTTCACATATTTCAAAGGTTTGATAAGGAGCATGGGGTGGGGAGGATCTGACTGTCAGATGGCCATGGTTTGTGGGAAGTGCCAGGACCTCTACCTTCACCAGCCCCGGAGGGAGGGCAGGGGCAGAACGGTGGTGGCAAGGCCCAGGGCCAGACGCCCTCTCTCCAGGAAGGCGTCTTTTCGCACCTTGTGTTCTGCCGTCTTTTTTCCTTCTGGAGAGAGTCCCACGCCCGATATGGCTCACGGGAGATTCTGCCTATTGCTCCCGGTTAACGGGAGGATTCTGTGCTGTCCTGTCACTACGTGAAGGTAACACTCCACCTGTCTCCTCACGACCTTTTCCTGAACACAGTCCCTCCCAGCTCAGCCTTCCCCCCTGGAAGTCTCCAAAACCCCAAATGCCCACAAGTGTCAGCCCCAAGTTTACTTCCAGCCATGAAAATGTGAATGAATGTGACTCAGCCAATGGAGCTCACAAAGCAGGGAGAATGTCTGCATTTAAGGTCAAATACAGGAGCTGTTTGGGTTATGAGGAAAGAAAAAGCCCCGTAGAGTTTTCTGAGGCATGGTGTTCGTCTTGGTGCTCCTTAGCTCCTGCTTCTGTGTCTGGTTCTCTCTGCAAGCAGCAAAACCCTGCCCTCGGGGTCTCAAACCACAGCAGTCCTGAACCAAAAAGGAAAGGTAGACCAGCTTGGGAGAGAATGTGGAGCCCCAACTCCACAGCCTCCGTTCTACCCTCCTCGGGCCGCCTGGAATCCATCATGTTGTCAGCCCCCCATCATGGCAGTGGGGTAACTGCATGCTGGAGGGCTGGCTCTGCTCCGACTCGCCAAGTGTCTGTTCTCTTATTCACGGGAATCTGTACAGCACGTCTCTAACCCACGGGTGACTAACGAGATGAAGCCACTATTACCAGGCAGATGGCCGACAAGCAGACACGAAGAAATAAAATGCCACCACATACCTCACTCGCAAAGCAAAATCAAAACAAGAACCCCAGTCTGGCTTTGTTTTATTTTCCTTTCTCCCTACTTCCCCTTATTGCTCTATCTTAGAGTGAAAGATGCCAAAAGAAATCAAGAAAGCAATGTATGATTCGAGGAAGACAGTGCAAACATGCCCCTGTGACCTTCAGGGCCCTGCAGTGGCAGGGGAACCACCCGGGGCCAGCAGACAGCTGTGTCCACATGCAGCAGGTGGGGCGGGAGGGGTGGAGCGGGCTTGACCAGCTCCAAGGACAGGTGGGCAGTTCACTAGCTTGCCTGCAGCAGCGACGAAACTATAGGAACCCAACAGAACCCACAGTCTTCCGGCCTTGATTTCCTGGTGAGTAATCAAAGTGGTAAGACCCGGAGGACTCTATCAGAAAACCAGATCACATTTCAAGGCCCTGCTTTGGGAGGAATTCCGCTGGGCTCAGCAAGGGCACATCACAACTGACCACTCACCGAGAGGAAGAGGCCGGCCACTGATTGTGCATCTGTTACAGGTGGGGAACTAGCCCTTGTCCATGGGTCTTCCCCCTAATCCTGTGAGGTCTTATGGTCATCTCCAGTTTCAGAAGAAAAATTGGGCTCAGAAAGGTGAAATAATTGGCCCACGGTCCCCAGCTGGTGAAGAGCAGGACACAGGCTCGAGGTCAAGGCCAACTCCCAAGTCCAGTGCCGAGGAGTTCTGGGTCTGAGGAGGCAACTTCGCCGGGTTCTCGTGCATCAGGTGAGTTCTGGGTCCGAGGAGGCAACTTCGCCGGGTTCTCGTGCATCAGGTGCTTATGATTACACCCTTCTCAAAACCCCCAATTTCAGTCACGGAGATCAGAGCTCTGTACTCTGTCATTAACCTCTTTTAGGGCTCTACAGCCTTAAGTCACGCTTGTGGAAGAGAAGTTTGTCCAGGCAGAGGAAAGGTTTACCAGAGACACAGAAAATCCATGGATTCACGCTGTCTATCCCTGGTGGTAGAATGGCAAGGCCTCAGAGCCTCAGCGCTGGGGAAGTGTAGGGTCTTGGAGATCCTGCTTGGTCGCCATGGCATGTATGATGGCGGCTAAGACACACATTTCACTGTTGGAAGTTTGCCATGTGCTTAAACAGTGTAGTGCGGGGGGCAGGGGAGGAGACAGGGAGTGGGGGCAGCAACTTCGGAGTCAGAGGACCAGAATCTGAACCCTAGTGTGTCATATACTGGCTATGTAATCTCTGCAATAGTTCAAGTTCACAGAGCCTCAATTTCCTTCTGTGTAAAATGAGGCAAACCTCCCAGGGTCATCATGAGAACTAAGATAATAATTAACATCCATGAAAATGCCATTTGTGGCACCTGGTGCCTAATACAAAGTCAATAAATATTTACCAAGCATAAAGGGCAAACAGCAGGTGATATGGAGACAAATCCCTTTAAGAAATGAAAACCCTAACTGACCATAGGGAATTACCCATTGAATGAATGCACCTACAAGAACTAACTGAACACAATACAAAATAATGCACAGAACAGAAAGTATAAACATGAACCCATCTTAGTCCACAGGCTGCGTATGAGGGAATACTAAGGGGGTTTGCTAGAAGGTACGGGTCAAGACCCTTCAGTGTGGGCATCCTGTGGGAGGACAGACTGCAACACTTTTTTTAAAGGAAGAAAAAACTATATGGTTTGAAAAAGAACAGTGAAGAGGCTGGAAAAATCCAAGAAGGATTCTATTAGTTAACAGCTGAGCTGAAATCAGTATGCAAAATTAGAACGTCCATTTTCCGGGATCCCCGGCTGTCCAGTACTATTGATGGATGAGGTCAAGACCAAGCATCATGTTCATCTTGGATGGCCACTGCCTGACACATAGCACTCAAGAGTCTGTCTCAGTAAAGGGTTGACCTTAAAACTGGCCTGGGAACGAGAGCTCAGGAGAAGTCCATGATGAGGGGGGACATCCACCCAGCCATTCTCAATCTATCCGCCTTCCTCCTCCCCATTACTGCCTCATCAGCGAAGTCCAGACTGGGCCTTGGGGCACCCAGTTTCTCTTCCCAGTTCAATGCTGTGACTGTAGGTGAGGCAAGAAGCCTAGATTTTTCAATGACCCCTGCTGAATGAATGTTACATTCAGTGTCCTCTTGCATAAAAAGGAGTCAATGCCTGTCTCCTAGGCCTCACTTTGGGCTAAAACAATCAACCAAAAACAAACAAAAAAACCCCACCTAAGATTCTTCCAGCCCTCGGAAGTTCCTGTGCAAACTACAGAAGTGGAGGAGAGGCGAGGGGCGGCACTACTCTCCGCTCGGGTCAGGAAGTGAGCTGGGCTGTTCTCAGAGTTAGCAGTCAACGGGGCCGAGAGGCGGACGGGCGCGCAGGCACTGGTCCAGTCTCGCCACAGGCTGTTCATCACTTCCCTAGGAAGCTTCCTGGGCTGGCCACTCGCGTCCCTCCCATCTGCCCCGACACTTCTCTCACCTAGCCACACCTGGCAGCACCTGCAAGGCCCTCCACTTATGTTTTGGGGTCTCCTTGCACTCAGACATAAGCCCGCATCCCACTGTCCCCAGGCCCTCCGTGCTGCCCCCTCCCAGCTGCCCCCAGACCACCAGCCCCCGTGCCTTCAGCACTTGGTGTTTGCCACCATCCCGTGCTTGATTCTCTACTGTTCCCCAAGTCTTGATCCGTCTAATATTCTGTTCTCTCCCCCCGAGACTGTTAAGTCCAGAAGCACAGAACCAAGCCTCATTCTTCTATTTTCCTGCCCCCGCCCCCACTGAGTCCCCCCCAGTCAGCAGGACTCAAGTATCAGTCATAAACTCTGAGCTGAATTTCGGTCACACACGACTGATGCTGCCCCTGGCTTAGGGAGGGGGCGTGGGGGGAAACAAAAAAACTCAGCAGCTTGCTCAGAGCAGCCTGCCTCCGTGTCAGCGGAGGCGGAGGCGAGAGCACCTACGGCCTCCAATTCCAGCCCTTTCCAGTGGCAAAGCTACTCGCTGCCCTGGAGACTCCGGTTCTCAGCCTCCACCAGTCTCCTCCCATCCAGAGGACAGGCAAGCCTTGGCTCAGTCCTGGGTGAGCACCTCTCCCGTCTTCCCCTTTTCCCTTCCTGCCCACTCCCTCCCAGTTTCTGTTTCTTCAGTGTATTCTCCGTTAAGTTAAAAAGCAACAAGTATGCCTCCTAAAGCTTACCCTCATTGGGCAGGAGACCAGTCGACTATGTGGTCATGAGCCTTCCGAGGGACAACACGGATGGTGTCCACAGGCTCCCACATCATCCCTGATCTTTTCTGCTCCGGACAAATTTAATAAGTGATGACTCAGAAAGTGGGAGAAGAAAAGCAGAGGATGTCAGCTCTCCTAAGATGTCAGCGGGGAACTTTAAGCCAAGGTGGGAAGGTGGGGTGGAGAGCCGCACGCAGGAGCGGGCAGCTCCAGCTCCCTGGCAGCCAGCCGGGCGAGGGACAGAAGACAGAGAGGGAACAGTGAAAAACACGCCCCCGCACACATACCACCTTCACTACTATCCTCTTTAAATCCCGAGGAAAAGTTACGTAAGGAGAAAAAATATAGCTCCAAGGTAGGGTAAGAACACCAAGTTCCACCTGGGGGTGTTTAATTTAATAAGAGCCCCCGCAGAACAAAGCGACAATGTAGCATCAGTCTGGCAAAGAGAGGAGACAAAAGCATCCTAAGGGGGGAAAGCCGCACACACGGAAAAGCACTGTCACCACGCACTCGGGAATCCAGCTCCGGGGGGGTCAGCTTACTCAGCCCCAAGTGGTCCAGGAGGTCTCCTCCCGCGGCTGCGGACGGCAGGTGCCCGGCTGCAGGACGCTGGCCCACAGGATGCTGGTGCTGCAGACACAGCGCTCCCAGCTTGGACAAATCCTGCTGCCTGCTCCGGAGGCCCATGAGAGAAGGGGTTTCCCAGCCCCCTCAGCACAGGCGAGTTCTAGGGTTCGGCCACTCCCCGAGCTGCTGCCGCCGCTGCGCGTCTGCAACAGATGGGGACCGGGGCTGGGCGGGTTCCCAGTCCCCCGAGTGGCGCAGCGAGCGGACGGCAGACAGCATGAGCTGGCCCGAGACAGCGCAGGCGACAGTCTTGTTGGCTAGAGCGGGTGTGCTGCTCAACACGCAGGCAGAGCGCGGGCAGATCCCTCCGTGACGGGCCTGCTGCCAACTGTCATTACCACCTGTGCCAGGGGCTGCTGGGGAGGCAACTCCGTACTACACAGGCAAGAGAGCAGGAGAGAGGGCTGAGCCAGGTCTCTTAAAAAGACAGGCAGCAGGACAAACGAAGGCAGGTGAGGCGGATGATGCAGCAGCCGGTGGACTCCGGGCCCGAGGTCCTGAGGCCAGCATAGGCCCTGCTCAGTCCCCATCGACACAGGCAAAGGCCTGTTAGCTTTAGAGGACACAGCGTGGTGGCGGCTGCAGCCACCCGGACTCCCCGGGAAGCCCTGCCCTTGCAGTGCAGAGAACACAGTTTTCTCTCCGGAGAGAATCCTGGCGGAGGCCCTTCCCAAAGGCTCTGCTGGGGAACTTCCCATCGGAAACCCGGGCCCTCCACCCTGCGCATACAACCTGCAGCATCTGGAAGGCAACACGGGCCCTCCCTGGATTAACCACGTCTTCTGTAGTTCTGATGCTTTGACATCTGCGGCCTGGCTGACCCAGGCGGGACCTCCCGCCCCGGGGTTAGCCACTCCCTAGAGAGGGTGAATAGCTCACCTGGGAGCACGCCTTTCAGACGCAAAACAGCCCATCCAGAGCGCGCAGGCCATGACCTCCTCCCTCTGCGCTCATCCATCATCTCCCGGTGCCGCTGCTCCCAGCGCCCGCTGAAATGGTTCAAACCCGCCAATCCCAAACCCACTTGCCCTGCCTCACCTGTGCCTTCCAGCAGTAACCACAGTAAAGGCCCTTGCCTTACATCCTCCTCTCCCACCTTGTGCCTCCTGACCCAGCCCCGTGCTTTTCCGCCTGGTCCCGCCGGCGTGCTGAGCCCCCTGTTTCTAGGGATCTGTGAGTATGGTCAACTTCTTGCTTCACGACAGTCATTTTGGTCTCCGCGTGTCTTACCATACCTGATTAAAACGAATCCTGGGTAGCTTTTGATTTGGGAAACAAAGGCAGGAGGGAAATTATTAAATTTCCTTATGACCTACAGCCCACTGACAAGTCCTTGAAACAGGTGGAGCGACATTCCTCTAGGGACTCCACTGCCTCCATGTTAATACTTTGCTAAGGGCAAAAAGCAACCCAGGATCCTGTAAGTCTACTTTAACGTGTTAAGAATTCCTTTAAAAATTTCCTTTATCTCTAAACTCCCCAAGATATGTGTTGGCCATCATCCCCCAAGCATATGGCCCGCTGATATATATCTGAAGGATCTCCTGACAAAGGTTTTATTAGATGGTAATAAATGACCTTTTCCCAACAATAGCTAGCCCTCTCAAGGTCCTGGAAACCTTACTTTCAAATTCTTTAGAGACTTACACTACCCCTAACCCCTCCCAACTTGAAAGTATATAATGGGCCGCTCCTCACAACCTCAGGGCAGGTCTTTCTGCCCATGGGTCCGTCCCGTGCTTTAATAAAATCACCTTTCTGCACCAAAGACGTCTCAAGAATTCTTTCTTCGGCTTCAAACCCTAACGTCGTCCCTACATCACTGTCACACACTTCCCTGGGGAGTGTGCAAGCTGGCTGGGAAGAATTTGGATTAGGAGAAAATTGGGGGGGGGGGTGCTCCTGGCCAGCTCAATTGGAAGAGTGTGTGACCCTTGATCTCAGGGTTGTGAGTTCGAGCCCCACGTTGGGTGTGGAGATTACTTAAATATATATTTAAAAATCTTTAAAAAAAAAAGGAGAAAATGAGGTTCCTCACTTCAGAACCCTGCAATGTTAACTATTAAACTTACTAATGACTTCAACCTCTCAGCAGTGGAGAAATTGCTTCGAAAGACAGTGAGCAACTCATGGTTGCCAGCAGAGGAGGAATCTTCCTCAAAGAATCTGTTCTTTAATCCTATGACAGGATTTAGCTGGCAGATTTGTGGTTCAAGAAAGGGTCACAGCTGTGGATGAGGTATGCAGGACGCTTCATGGGGAGAAAGGGACGCTGCATGGCTTCCAAGGCTTAAGAACCCAAAGGCAACTAAGAGTTTGGGACTTTGGGTAACTCCTAATAGGGCTAGAAGTCTGTGGCTTTCTTAAGGTTCCTTTCGGCGCAGAGGGTATGGGTTGGTCATTGTGACCCAATGGTCCATTCCGAGGTCCGAGGAGGGATCAGAGGCACTGGGCATGGGGCCAGGATCTCTCTGGGCACCAGGAATGTTGAGGCCTACATGAGAGAGTCGCCTAGAACAACACTTTTCTTGCCTGTAGAAGGAGCAGCGTGTTACCTAAAGGACCTCCAGGCCCTCTGGGACCTAAACACAGACCTTCTGTGACAACAGCTTGGATCCAAACCATTTCCCTGAATCTCAGGTCTTCCTCCAAGAAACTAATCTTAATGAAAACACTCACTCTGCACATCTCCCAGGCCTGCTGTTGGGATAAAGGACGAGCAAGCATTTGGACAAAAATAAGCAGCAACTTGGGATGTACAGGGTAATTCTGGAACCAGAGGGCCGTGCTAGTGTAAACTCATGGCTTAGCAAAAAGCTGGTGCCATTTCGTGATGAGTGGCACGCCACCACCCTGCAGCAGGCCCCCTGGCTCTGGGACTAGTGGTCCACCAGAGACCCAGCCAATCACAATATTTTCTCCCGCTGGTTCTGGAACTGGGTTCGCTGGGTTTGCTGGGCTTGTTTTATTTTGTTCTTTATTCCAAAGTATACAAATAAGCTGGAGGAAAAAGCCTAATTAGTCTTGCTTGGAAAGGCTGGAGATGCCAGGGAAATGGGCTTCACCATCCCAAGTGCTCCAAGGCCGTCTGCGCTTGGAGACAAGTGCCTGCAGATGACTTATGGGGTGTGAGTGACCTTCTGCAGTTCTGACAGCCAGTGATCCCACATTTCGGGTACCTGGCATTATGCATCAGAGATCGAGGAGCATCGACAACCCCACTCCAGCCTGCAAGCTCCCAACCACAAATATGGTTATTGCTTTCACCTGCATCATTTCCACTCCCCAAATCTCCACTGCACCCTGCGTCCCTACTTCCTCCTCAGGCTTAGAGCTTTCCCACCTACTCCCTGGAGAGGAGAGGCCCTGTAGATCAAAGACATTTGTAACAGCCAAAGACCACTGTTGGCCCAATCTCTGGTCTTGGGAATATCCTGCCTGTGGGACATCCCCTATGACTCACCTCCCTCTCCCTAATTAATCTCCCTAAACACTGCTTTCTGAGCATTGCCCTTAGCACCCTCACCAGACCAAAAAAAGACAAAGCAAAAACAAAATAAAACAAAAAACCAGAACACTAGGTCCATGCTACCTGCAGAACAAAGCCACATTCTGCAGTAAAGGAAACCAGGCCCATGATGGGATTCCTGGGCCGGGGGCGGGGTGGGGGGGGCACCCTCTTCCTCCTCCTGTGTGACATGTGTTTCTAGCCTTCTGTGGCTCTTACACAGCTGAGGTAATGCAGGGAACAGTTTGGGGTTTTCCTGCCACATTTCCCATGTTAATTGCAGTCTTTGAAGTCACTGCTGTGATTTGCTGTGATGTCCTTACCTCTCGCAGTGGAGGTCAGGGCGTGTGTGCTCCGGACGGGCTGTTTTGCGTCCCTCTGAAAGGCGGGCTCCCAGGTGAGCTATTCACCCTCTCTAGGGAGTGGCTAACCCAGGGCGGGCGGTCCCGCCTGGGGCAGGGAGGACGCAGACGTCAAAGCACCACATCCACCCAACCTTCCAACCGCTCCAGCTTGCACGAAGCTATCACCCAGGGTCCTCACGGGCCCGTGAGCACCCCAGGCCTGCACATTACCGACTCTGCAGTTTTGCATCCCAGAGTCCTCATGGGGCCCCCCTACTCCCAACAGACTTTCCCGACATCTGTAGGTTAGTACCCGGCCTCTCTCCTGGAACTGATTTCTTGAGTATACTTTAGTGCTGGGTATTGACAAATACTATCTCAACTTGCACAACAGGTAAATGGGTAAAATAATATATATATTTTTTTAATCAACAAGGAAATGGTAGCTCAGAGAGGCTGAGTTGCCAAGGTTACGAACACAGCAGTGACAACGCCAGGATTCAATCACAGGTGCATCCCCTCCAGAGCCTGGCTCTGTTCCACACTGTTTTAATAGGTTCACAAACCCACCCCCTTTTATTTATTTATTTTTGCTTATTTGTATCTTCTGGTTTTTCTCTGTAGCACAGGCTTGTGTATTATGTAACTAAAAATAAGAGAATATACTCACTCCTGAAGTTGGAAAGTTCCCTTTTAGGGATCCGTCCCAAGGAAAATCTGAAATGCAAGTGGAGGTTCATGCACAGAGGTGGAGGCTCTGACGCCCCTCCACGTGCGAGCACGGATTTGTGTCAAGTGTGTTCTGATGGAGTCATGCACTGAGGGGTAAGGACATCACAGCAAATCACAGCAGTGACTTCAAAAGACTACAATTAACATGGGAAATGTGGCAGGAAAGTCCCAAACTGTTCCCTGCGTTACCTCAGCCGTGTAAGAGCCACAGAAGGCTAGAAACACACGTCACACAGGAGGAGGAGGGTGCCCCCTGCCCCGGTCATGGGTAACAGACCTGGGTTCGATTTCTGAGCATCCCAGGAATCCAGAACATACCCTTTGCCAAATCCCATGCCACCTTCAGCCGTGAGCCTAAACGCCAAGCGCTGCACGCCAACCTCGTCCCGTGATGAGGCGCCAAGTGCAGGAATGCGGCTACGGCCCTAACTACCCACAGCCCCACGTCCATACCGGCCACGGCGCCAAGCCCGTGTGCCACACGACTCGCAGAAACCTGCAGACCAACAGCAGCTGCTCAGCAAAGCCTTATCTCCCTCCTTTTGTAGGTGGCCGGTGCTGGCCCTGCATTTCCGGCAGCGATCCTGAGGCTGCCGGATCTGTGCACGGGGAAGCCAGAGACACTGAACCCAGAGGGTTCCCTGGGCCCAGTGCCCAGCTCCTGGCTGCACTGGCTGCACGTGTATTTCAGTCGGGAGCTCGGCAGCCCGGAAGAGAGGGCATGGCTTGGTGTTAGCATGGTGTTGGCTTAGCCATCTGTCGGAAACAGCGTCTAAGACGTACTGGGTGAAGCAGGGATGCTGATGGCTGCGGCACTTCACTTTGGGATTCCACTCCTACAGCCTGAGGCCAGCCTTCCTGCATCTATTCGCACTCTGCAATATGTTAGGGGCAGTTTGGTAGCTTCTAGAATATTCCAATTAAGAATCAAGATGACAAAGAGGACGATTCAGCACATCCACCATCCTTACTAAAATCTATACCAGAAGACTTGTGAATCAGCTCAAGAAAGGTCAGAGCTCTTTTCTCTCAGTGGAGTGAGTGGTGTTCGAGGTAGGTGCGTGCTAGGTCAGGCTGGCTCAGTAAGGACGGCACGGGGCGCCAGCACCTCTGGATAAATCAGCTAGTGAATCTGCCCACGGCAGCCGCAAGACTTCCTTTGAGCTACAGGAATAGGTTGTACTCGTCTAAAATCGTCTGTGGGATCAGAGAGAGGGACAAACTGTAAGAGACTCTTAATCACTGGGAACCAATGGAGGGGAGTGGGGTAGGGGGGTGGGGTAACCGGGGGAGGGGCATTAAGGAGGGCATGTGATGTAATTAATGAGCACTGGGTATTATATAAGACTGATGAATCACTGACCTCTACCTCTGAAACCAACAATACATTATATGTGAATTGAATTTACATAAAAATAAATAAATCTTAAAATAAATAAACAAATAGATGAAATAAAATTGTCTGTGGGGGTTTGGCAAACTCCGGTCTGAGATTTCCTTTCATTGTAATATACCACCTGGTACCAAGGCTGTCGGGGTGTGGGGTGGAGGGGGGACACGCGGCCGTACTCACCTCCAGTCCTGGAGGCCATCACGACGTACCAAAGCACCCGGATGTTTGCCGGCTCGGGCTTGTGTGCGCAGCAGCCCCTCACGGGACCCCGCCGGCCGAGCAGAACTAGCAGCTCGGCAACTCCTGGACCATAAGCTCACGTGCAGCCCTTGAGCTCTCATGCCCTGGTTTCCATGGAGAGGAACCAGAACCAAACCCAATCCCTCAAACAGTAACCATCTCTCCATCTTTCACAACCAAGTTCTGGACTCTCAAAGGTCTTCCAGAGACTTAAGACAACTTCGTGGAGCCGCTCGTGTGGAGATGGCTCTCAGTCTCCCCCCAGGCTGACTGCGGAGCAGGTCCTGAGCCCCCTGCCCCCCGCCTCCAGAAGCGCTCTGTGTGCAGGCCGGGGGAGCATGAGTTGGAGCCCACCACCTCCCCCGTTGTGGAGTTGCAGCTCTCAGCTAAGCCAGTGAGTATAGAAGCCCTAAATCCCAGGCAACCAACTGGGAAGTGACCTGCCCCCCAGGCCACGCAGCTGGGTGCTGAGGGGGCCAGGATCTTGGCCCCAGAACTGACAAGGAAGGGCTTGGCTCTGCCTGCCAGAAAGCTCACCAGGCTTGTTCCCGTGGCCCTGTGCTGACCTCTCCAGACTGAGTCTGAACAAGTCCCAGGTGTGGAAGGTACAGAGAACAGATGGTAGAAGGGGAAGGATTTGCCATCTGTGCCGGCAGCCAAAATGGTGATGCACACTGAGGGTGTACTGGCGGATCGAGGGTAAATAAGACACATGTGTGCACACTCACACGCACGCACACACGCATGCTTAGCGGTTTGCCTGCCAAAGCACGCATGGACCTCTCCTCCTCTCAGGTTCTTCTCTGAGCCCACCCCCAGCCCCACAAAGACTCTCTCATGCCCCCTGCCCCGGTTCCTCCGGCGTCCATCGTGTCAGCTTCTAGGGCCCACCCATGGCTCTGGGGGGAGTACACACTGTTTTGAACACTGCACAGTCTCCGTCTTATCCAGGACCACCAGCCAGCCAAGGAGAACGCTCCTCAGACCCAAGAGGTGGGAGCCCACCATCTGGGATGCAGTGTCCACACCTTCAACAGAAACCCCTTGGCACTTGGGAAGCCTCCATTTTCCTCTCTCGTTTTGTCGTTAAGAACAGGATGGGCCTCTCCCTTAACACCATGTTCCCTTGGTCTGCACCCACGGTCCCTCACGGTTCTTGCTCCACACCTCTTGGGGGGTCCCTCTCCTACCGAGAAACACTCACGGAGCCCCCAACCACAGGACACAGGAGAAGCTGAAGACAGAGACCCTCGACCTCGGGGAATTGAGTCCTAGCTGGGGGGAAAGTCACGGAGACAAGGAACAAGCAAGCTGAAGGTTGATGCGGTTCAGACAGCAGCCTCCCTAGAAGTTTCCATCAGTGGCTACTTTGGAAGAAAGTCATAAAAAAGAGCTTCCTGAAAAGAGTAAGGTTGAGGCTGAGGGTTTGAGTGGTAAGTAGGAGCAGGTTAAGAAAAAGAGGTGTGGGACAGTCCTTGAATTTGTAAGGCTCCCCAGTACATGCTTGCTCTCCTGCCCCCGGACACTCTGCCAAAGGAAGGCTCACAGCCACCAGATCTTCTCTCTAAGCCCAAAGCCAGGCTCGGCACATCCACAGCTGAACGCTGAGGGGCCGAGCTTGGTCATGTCAGGCAGGTGCTCCAGTTCTGAACGTCTGTGACCTAAAACCACCGCAAAGGCACCGCTGAACAGAAGGCTCCGGGCTGCCCAGGTGGCAGAAGGCAGGCCTCTGCCTAACACGCACCAGTCTTCCCGATTTAATTGAAACCAACACAAATCACACTGGGGCATAAAACAATTTTTCCTCCAAATTGCCCTCTATCACCATGCCCCAAGGCATGTCCTCTCTCAGGCTGGATGCATCTTCCTGAGCAGACCGTGAAGGGTAAGAGTCTTCACGTGTCCTTTTAAATGGACGTTACTTTTCTGCGCATTCCAACTCCAGTTCTGCCATTTACTAGCACTGTGACCTTGGATAAGCACCGAACCTTTCCGTGCCTCAATTTCCTCTTCTGTAAAATGGGATTAACGATAACCATACCTATCCCACAGGGTTGCCGTATGTGATGTATATAGAGAGAGGCACACGTGTGCGCATACACATATCTGTATTCGAAATACAGACAGAGACACAGCCTGGCGCATATCATGGGCTGTGTGGGCGCTGGCTCTGAGTCTTAAGGGGGTGAACAGGGCCTGGGAGCTGATGGGAACCAACAGCCTGGGAGGCAGTACAGTCCATTTTAATGACATCTGACTCAGGTGTTAAAGGAGCCCTACTTGGCATCTCATGCTACAATAATTGCCATTGGAGACAGAGCCTCAGAGACTGAACCTTAGGGTAAAGTAGGAAGTGGCGAAAGGTAATCAACAGAGAGTTCTGGAAACACACGCCTGCAATCACCTCTGGGGCAGGTCTGGGGTAGGAGCAGAACTGGGGATGTCCAACAGAAGCCCCTAGCAACAGAAGGGGCAGCAGGGCCTGGAGAAGGGTTTGGATACCACCACCACCTCCTTGACCGGACCCACTGACCAGGGTTTGGGGAGCCTTCCCCTGCTGGAGCCACACAGGAACTGGACACAGGCTCTGCCCTAGAGAAGCTTTGGACTCCCATGGGGGGCGGGGGGGGGGCGGAACAAGGCACAGAGCTGCAGAACATGCCCATATGATGAGCTTAACAGACAGGTGTCCAGTGTGCTCAGAGAGGACAGGTCCCTTTGGGCTGAAGGCTCTGAGCTGGGGACCAGGGAGTGGGCCGGTACGATGCGACCAGCCACCCCAGTTGGTGCTGGGGGGGGGGTGTGCCACACCACGCGGTCAGGCTTCCTTCTTTCTCACAAATAAATGGCTCTTGGGGACTGGGAGAACAATGAGTCCACAACAGAAAAATGTCAGCCCTGATTTAAAAAAAACAACCCTCCCGCATGCATCAGCCTTGGGGGAGTGGAGCCTCTGCCAAGCATGGGGCATCACTGTGGACATCTAAGTGTCCCCAGGACACCTCAGAGAAACCTGGTTTTCCACTCCCATCATCCCCTTCCCCTCCCACGCCCACAGCAGGAGGAATGCACCTCAGCTGCTGAGCCTGCTCCCTGACCTCGCGCCGCCTCGGGCAGGAGCTCAAGGCCTGAGCCGGTTCCACGGGCAGGGGTGCAGTCAGGCCTCCCACGCGGCCAGGCGTGGTCCTGGTACAGCACCTGCCTGCAGACATCCCCCCAAAGATGGAAGAACAGGAAGGTTCACGTCTCCGGGTTTGTTGAATTCCATCTCCATGAACTTTTCTGAAAATTGAATGAACACTAAAACTTCAACTAAAACTTTTTAAACATTTTAACAGTTTTAAAAGGAGAATGCACTGTGCCCTTCCTTGCTGTCGTGGGTCAACTTGTGCCCTAACCCTAGTGCCCCAATACCTCTGAATGTGACCTTGTTTGCCAAGAGGGTCTTTACAGAGGTGATCTTACAGTGAGGGCACTAGGGTGGCCCTGGTCCAATATGACTGGTGCCCTTATAAAAAGCGGAAATTTGGACCCAGACATAGACACACAGAGAGGGAAGAGCCACAGGGAAGACAGCCGCCTAGGAACCGAAGAGAGAGGCCTGGAACAGATCCCCCAAGGGCCATCAGGGAGCACAGCCCTGCCCACACCTGCATTTCAGACGCGCGACCCCAGAGCTGTGACGTGATCCATTTCTGTAGCTCCAAGCCCCCCGGTGTGTGAGGCTCTGTTACAACCACCCCTGGAAACTGACACACGTGCTTTTTTTTCCCCTTCAAGTTTCAACAACTTCATTAAGACAGAATTCACAACTTAGTCACCATGAGTTCACCCATTTAAAGTGCACGATTACTTTTTAGTATATTCACAGGGCTACGCAGCCATCACTACAACGAATTTTAGGACATTTTCATCAGCCCAGAAAGGAACCCCATGCCCGTTAGCCATCACTTCCATTCCCCTGGGAGCTCCCCAGCCCCCCCCTGCAACCACTGAGCTGCTTTCTGTGTCTGCAGACTTGCCTGATTTGGACGTTTCCTATAAATGGAATAATTCACCATGTGGTCTTTTGTGAGTGGGTTCTTACTTTCTTAACTGGAATAAGCCTGGGTATGTAAACATGAGTCAGTACCTTACAGGGGAAACACGCTGGCTTGAGGATCAGAGTCTGAGTCGCTCTGTGCCCTTAAGTGTGTTTCTTCGCCTGTCTGACCCAGAGCCCCCCCTGGTCTGCGGGGGGCTGTAGCTTCGCGGGGCCTGGGGATGTGGGCCTGCCAGCACTGGTTCTATTCACTGTTAATCCCCTTCTCATGCCTTGAAGACTCGTTGCCACTTTATTAAAGTTGCCATTTACTGCAGAGATGGCACTGGGGTACTGGGCAGGTAGGGCCTCATGGGCCCTTCCACGGAATTCCCCAAATTGCTGAGCTTTCCTAGTACTCGATGAAAAAGAGTTTTATGTCAGGTGGCCCAATGCCGGGTTCTGCACACAAATCATTACTGTTTTGATTCAATTCTTCTGGCCCCTTCCTCACTATCAGCTTCTAAATATATTCTCAGGTTTTTTTGATTTTTGTTTTAGATTTTATTTATTTATTTGAGAGAAAGAGAGCACAAGCAGGGGGAGCAGCAGTGGGGGAGGGAGAAGCAGGCTCCCCCAGAGCAGAGAGCCCGATGTGGGGCACGATCCCAGGACCCCGGGACCATGACCTGAGCTGAAGGCAGACGCTTAACCACCTGAGCCACCCAGGGGCCCCTAAAGACATTCTCGTTTCCAGAGACGTCTCATCTGCTGCCCTGTCTCAGAAGGAACCTGACCACCATCCATACGTCTGTGACCAGCTCATCACCCACTTGCTAGGGAGCGTGTGTGTGTCGGGGGGGGCGGGGCTAAGCACAAGCTCTGTGATGGGGACCTCTTCGCTGTCTCCCCACAGTGATCTGTGAGCACTCACCATGTACCAGGCACGGTGGCAGTGAGCACAGGGCCCTCTGCCGTGAACCGGAGGAGATGGAGTCTGGGACCATCAGACTAGCAGTTGCCTCACCTGCCTCAGAAGCTTCACAACTCAGCCACGTCAGAGGCTGGGGACGGAGGGGGCAATAAACGACACCCTCAGTCTGCTTCTCCAGCTTCCTCAGCCTAATCCTGGGGTCCTCCACCAGGGCTAGGCCCAGAGGCAGGCCCAAAGCCATTCTAGTGGGTGGGAGCTGGAAGGGAGGTCAAGTCAGCTCCTGGTGAAATCCTTCGTCTGATGCTCCAAACCTGGAGGGACCATCAGAAGCCCCGGGGGGCACTATTTCATCAAAACACTGATGCCCAGATCCGTCTGGAGAGCTACTCCCTCAGAATTTCCAGGGCTGAGAACAGGGGTTCAGGGGGCCTAAATGCACCCTAATTAAGAACCAGCACCACATGGTAAAGGCAGGGAAATAACACTGTGGTTCACGGCATCATCTGTCCTCAAAATCGGAGATGCTTTTGAGAAGGGTGATATGAAGTCAGGAATTGGAGCTTTCCCTTTACGAAGGCATCGGGTTTTGAATCAAAGCAAACTAAAAAGCAATCGAGTGGCCTTCGGATGCTCACGGGCAGTGCAGTCAATCGCTCTCGGTCCAGAATGTTTATAATGACTTAGAAGGCTTCATAACTGGCTCAGGTCAAAGGTCCCAACTCGGGCTGCACGTTGCTCTGTGTCGTTCTGCCTGTCTCCTGACATCCACATTCTGAGAAGACAGAGATGTACTTGGGCTGTGCAGACCGGTCTAACACCCAGGTGTGTGCAAGGCACGGCAGACGACCCCACGAAGTCCTCGGCCGAGGCTGATAGGAGAGACAGTGGTCACTCGGGAGCTGCGGGTGGGCAGCGTTCTCTGAATTGTCATGAGACCCCAGTGGCCCGGGTGGGCCCTGCCCTCTGACAGACATCCCTGCCCCACACCCCCAGCCCTGACGTCAGGCCAGGCCATGCAGCAGGCTCTTCCCAGGAAGCATGTGTGCCGCTTCCCAAGGGGAGGTTTGGAAGCTCTCCTGTGTTCTAACACACCATCTCTCACCCCTCTGGCAGCAAGGACTTAGGAACGGCTCCTACAGCACAGGACACACTGACTGGGAGAGAAATAAACCCGTCATTGCTCGCCACGGAGACTTAGGGTCATTTGTTAGCCCAGCGTCACCGAGCTGGCACTCACTGTCACCATCCCTCCTCCTGTCTTTCTTGGGAGCCTCCCCCTTCCCCCTGCAGAAGCTCAGCTCATAAACTTGCTGTGGCTGGAAACGTGGTTTTCTTGGCGTATCCCCCTGTGATGCTGTCTGGGCCCCTGAGACGGCCCTGAACCCAAATACAACACGCTTCAACGAATTCACTTTCTCTTACTCTCTAATTATTAATACTTTGTATGATTTGTGTCCTCTGTGATATCTTAAGACAATATTATGACAATCTTTCTGTAAATACTCATAACCCTTAAAGTAGAGCCAGACACCAAACACGTGCTCTCTCGGCTGGGTTTAATCCGACAAACACGTACTAGACGTCCACTGTGTACCAGGCACACGGGTGACCAGGGTACAAAGATGGAGGGCCAAGTCTCAGCCCCTTAAGCAAGTCCTAGTTTCAGGGGGAAAGAAGACATTCAAAGACAGGTGGTTTTGCCTAAAAGGCCAAAGCCTGTTTTCTCAGCTGTCTGTGTCTCTCTGGGGCTCTCCTCAGGCCCACCCCCCAACCAGGGATTCATTCAGCGTTACCCTTCCCTTAGGACAAACGGGTTAGGTAAAGGTCTACCCAGAACAGAGACCCTGGAGCTTCAAATCCATGCCACTGCTAGCCAGGCCTAACTTCCTGCCCCCACCCCAGGACTCCTTCACTTCCCTTTCCTGCCCACAATTGCCTCCAAACAAAAATTAGTAACCAAGCAACCAGTATATCCTCGGCCAGTACTGACAGTGACCGGCTAAGTCTTGGTTTGCCCAGGACTGATCAGATTTTAAAACAGAAAGTCCCACATTCCAAGAAATCCTCAGCCCCTGGTGAACCCGGACAGCTGGTCCACCTAAGGGACAGAGGCTGTTGCCCTGCACCCCCTCAGACCTCCCCCTCTCCAGAGGCGGTGTGCACCTCTGCGCGTCTATCCACACCACCGGCCGGACTCCCACACCCATGCCCGCTTCCTTTCTGTCTCTCCTGACTTCCAGCTCCATGAACTTTGCCACTTTTCAGCCCTTTGGTAAAGGAGGAAACACCCTCCCACCTTTCCCTTCCTCTCGGGGTTTGATTTATTTGGTAAAAATTAGCCCTAATCATCGAATAAGAAGAGACCCAGGGACTTCTGTTCATCAGGGAAAAGTAATTACTGTAAGCAAAAACAAAAGTAACCTAAATACCAGGGTCCTCACGTTCCTGGATATATCGAGGATGTCTAGAAGGATTTGGGATTCCTGTAACATTGCCCATTTAGCTCTTTTTCCTCCTCTGAACAAGCCCGCTTTTCATAAAATGCAGTTTTAGAGATACACAAAACACCACTGCAATTCCATTTTGCCTCTTGCTTTTTAATTCCTACGTCCACTGCCCCATCCACCCAGCGAGCGTGTTCCCAGCACTGCAAAGCCACGTTCCGGCGGAGACTGCGGCCACGAAAGGCCATGTTTAAGCCAAAGGCCACTTCACTGCCCATCGGCCAACAGAAACGAGGATCAGAGACAGCTTAGGATGGGAAGCCAGAATCAGAGAAACAGAGAAAGTGGGGGCGGGAGGGACACTCAAGTCAAGTCAGACATTTGGCTCCAAGTTGCCCGCGTCCCACTGGCTCTCAACCTCAGACACACATCATCCGGGCAATTAAAAACAACAACAACAACAACAACAACAGAGTTTCTAATTAAATTCACCTGGGGAGCAGGTGGGCGCTTGGAGTTTTAAATGCCCCTCTGGTGGGCCTGAGACGCACGGTGGTAAGACCAAGGAAAATAATAACACGATGGGTTATGGGTGCCCATTTTACACACAGTGAGAGCAGACCAGTTCCTGGGTAGAAACACGGGCTTTTCCTGACACACGTCTCCATAGAGATTCCTTGAGATGGTTTTGAGTAAAACCCGGATTGCAGTAGCCTTTCCTGGTGTGGCTTCCAGCACCAGGCCCCGTACATCACCGAGCGAACCCCCAGGGGGTCACGGGGCCCCCCTCCTGGTGCTGCTTCTCCCCAATGCAGACGCAGTGAACCCTGCCTCACCCCGCTTTACCTGCCCTGCTCCTCCCGTCCAGAAGAAGGCCAGCAGAGTGATGCAGGGCAACGCAAGCCTGGGTTCTGAGCTCCTCCTAGAATGGAGGGCGAATCGCATGTGGATCGGGGGGCTCTGGGCACCCCCTACTCATTCAACAAGTAGTAAGGAGCCCCTGCCGCCCAGGGGGAGCCCCCGCCCAGAACCCTGAAATGAGTGCAATCCCTTGTCCATGGGCCTCCATGCTTGTGTGAGGAAGACCTGCAACTCCTTCCCATGGAACCTTGAGGCAGGTCCGAAGGGTCAGGGTGGCTGTGAAGGGGTCCTGAGAGGAGGATATTGGGATGGACATCAAATGCCAGCTGCACAAGTGGGGGTGGGGCTGTCCTTGAGAGCAGGGCCGACATCTGATTCGTCGGGCCTCGTACAGGGCCTGATGAACAGATGTGCTTGGCAAGTATTTGTTGAGAGAGAGAATGAATAATGCCCGAAAAAACAAATGACAAAAAAGCTCATCTCACTAAGATGACAGTGATAGAAAGTCTGGAAAAGCAAAAGTGAGAGGAAAAAAGGAATTTCTGCAGATTTTGGAAATGTTCCTCGTCCCTTTCAGGGCCTTTGGCCTCACGGAGATCCCGACTGGCAGGACACCACCAATACGTGCGCCCACAGGGGGTGCCCTACGCGCTCGGACAGATTGGGCGCATTCTTGGGCAGGACAGCAGAAGCACAGGCAACAAAAGACAAAAAAGAGATAAATTGGGCTTCTTCAAAATTGAAGACTGGCATGCTTCAACAGACACCAAAAAACAGACAGGGGTTGAAAAGACAACCCCCAGAATGGATGAAAACGTTTCCCAACCATGTATTTGATAAGGGATTTGCATCCAGAATATCTCAAGAATTCTCAACCTCAACACTGTAAAGACAACCCGATTTCAAAACTCGCACAGGGTATGAACGGACATTTCTCCAAGGAAGCCCAGGGAAAGATGCTCGACCCCATCGGGCACTAGGGAAACGCAGATCGAAGGCACGAGGCACCCCACTTCCCACCCGCGAGGATGCGCATAAGCCTGGAGCTGAGTCCGCCACCGCGGGAAGGTCAGCCGGCAAACCCATCTGGAAAACCTTCTGGCGCTTCCTCAAAAGTGAAGCACAGAGTGACTCCACCAGCCAGCGACCATTCTGCTCCTGGGTATAAGCCCGAGAAATGAGAACACATGTCCACCCAGACACGTGCACATGAATGTTCGCAGCAACGTTGTTCCTCATCGCCAAAAGGCGGGAAACCACCCCTGATGTCCTTTAACTGATGAACAAAGTGAGGTCTATTCACACCATGGAATACTGTGAAGTCACAAAGAAGGAGTGACGTGCTGATAGATCTACAACATGGGTGAAGCTTGAAAACATAAGGTAACTGAAAGAAGCCAGGGGCAAAGACCACATTATAGGATCCCATTTATACGAAAGCCCAGAACAGGGAAATCTACAGAAGCAGAGTCATGTCATGGTTGCCTGGACAGGCGGGAGGCGGGGGCGAAGGAACCCGTTGGTGATAGCCTCAGCATCAGGGGGTTCCCTCGGAGGGGATGAAAATATTCTAGAGTTGACTGTGGTGATGGCTGCACAGATCTGCGAGTATCCTAAAAACCACCGAATCGGACCTTTTACACGGTTAAATTGCGGCTCTGTCAATTGTATTCAATAAGGCTGTTTGAAAAAAATAGGTCAAACAACAGCATAGCAACAACACTGAGACCCATTTGTCACCGATCTGAGCGGCAAAAATGATGAAGTAGTAGGACTACACATTGTCAGCCAGCCTGTGGGAAAAGAGGCCGTAGCTGTGTTCACACATGGCTATTGGAAATGCAAATGGATACGACCCTCCCCCGAGGGAAATCTGGTGACAGCTAATGGAAGCGCACGAGCGTGCATGGGGGCACGTGAGCACACCAGACCCTGGCTGCATCCACGTCTGCTTCTGGGCCACGGTACGTGCCCAGGCACGGTGCTCACCGGCACACGCGGTGCTGTCTGCATAGGCCAGCGTACACACCGCCCGGTGGGCTTGGCTCTGTGTCCTCGGGAGACCCTCAACTGGCAGGCACATTACCAGCTCAGCTGAGGTCACTGATACCAGTCAAGGAGACAGTGAGTGACCAGATGGACCACGGCCCTAGTTATGCAGAAAGCAAGGGAAAAACAGGAAACCAAGACAAGCCTGCAGGAGGAAGGGGTTGGGACGGTGTTTGGGAAGATGGGCTGTGATTATGGGAAAGGCCATGAGCAGCTCTGCCCTTCCCTAAGGTCAGAGACCGTGTCTTCTCCTTACTTCACCATGTGGATTCTTTCAGGAGAGGTTTCCAGCAGAGGGAACAGCAAGTGCCAAGGCCTGGAGGCATGAGGAGGCAGGCCTGTCCGCGGCATAGCAGACGCCCGTGTGACTAAGGTAACTGACGGGCTCAGAAAGATGGTGAAACCATCTTTCAGATTCATCTTTCAGATGAATACTCATCTGAACACAACAGGGAGCCGCTGGAAGGTTCTATCGGGGAAGACATGACCTGACATATTGTAACACGGTCGCTCCGGCCCCCTGCTGAGAGCAGACGCATGGGGGCAAAGATGGGGACGGCAGTCAATCCCCGGTGGGAGCCAGCCCACAGGCGATGGGGAGGGAGAGGAAAAGTGGGCAGGAGGACCCAGTCGTGGAAGAAAACCAGGAGGGGGCCAGCGGGGTCCTGGGACGGCGGCCCCAACACGGTGACATCCTTGAGTCACCTGCTCCCGGCCACAGTCCCAAAGGTGAGTGCACGTCACAAGAGAAGCAGAAAATGGTTCATAATCATACAGAAATAGTCCGTATAGAATTGAGGCACACAGAGATAGTTAAAATAAATATTTTTTAAAGGTTGGAAGCTGTCCTAAGGGGGCAATCATGAAGCTGAGGGGGGTAAGAGAGGACTTAGAAGGTTCTAGGCTCGGCGCTGCTCTTACCCACCTTGCTGGCAGTCAGCTTTGGAGCGTTAACACCCTTATTGCTTCCCTTTAAGGTGCTAATGATCTATGAAGCCCTATTTCAAGAGACCTTGCCCTGGCCCTTTGCTCCTCCTTCTGCAGAAGGCCCCTCTGAAGGGTTAGGGCTAGGGACCATGGTGTCCCACCACCTGCCACCAAACCAACCAGGCGCGTGGGGTGCCAACGGCAGGTGGCCCTGGCAAAGCGGAACGGAGGAGAGACCTCGGTGAGGGCAGGGCTAGCGTGGGAGTTAGGAACAGAGTCTCTGTGAAGGCTTGGGGCTCCGGGGGTGAGCACGGGCCGAGGCAGGAGGGCCTAAGGAGCAGGAAATCCTACAACCTGAAATCCACCTTTCTGCCCCTTCCAGGTGGCTCCTCCGTTTCTAGAAGCAGCAATGGTGACATACTAGACTAGAAGACTGGAGACCAACTCCTAGCTCTAGGGTGCGCTGGGCTGGGGTCAGCAGGGGCCGGGGTGTGGCACAATTGTGTGGCTCTGTTTCGTGGACTGCAGAGGGCCTGGTGTCCCCTGGTCCCGGGCAACACCGCAGCTCCACCAGGCGTGGCCCGGCTGGCCTCTGTCTGTCCCCCCGACGCACTCAGCCTGGGCAGCCTCAGGCTGTCACCTTGGTGTCGGGCAAGCATGTTTCCTGGACGTGTCCCGCTTGACTTAATTGGAGGCAAGGTCAACATGAAAAAGAGCGGGTTCCTCCAGTGCCAAGTCCGTAGATTTGCAGCTGCCAGATACATGAATCAGGCCATTTCCTAATCGTCTAGGAGTGGAACACGATGTGCTTACATGTCCCCACCTCTGGCCACCCAGCGCTCACCAGACCAAAATCTACATTGGAAAACAGCTTTTTCAAGAATCAAAAAGGTAGTAATTTTCTCAGTCATGAGCCAATTACAGAGACTGACCAGAAAAAAGGAAGGAAGGAAGGAAGGAAGGAAGGAAGGAAGGAAGGAAGGAAGGAAAGAGGGAAGAAGGGAGGAATAAAGAAGGAAGAAATCAATGATGACTGATGGACAGGCAGAGCAGCTTGGCAAAGCCATCGGATTGGGATTCACACCCGGGTTTGCAGCTAAGGAGCTGTCTGCAGCTCTGTGCACACATTCCCTGCCCCAGCTTTTGGGCCTCAGTTTCGACCTAGAAAATCATGGTCCATGAATCTGTTACTTTTTTTTTTTGTTTTTTTTACATGAATCTGTTACTTCCGTTCTTTCTCACTCAGCAAAGTCATATTCGGTGCTGATGATGTGTAAGAACAGTAGTGTTTACAATTCCAAAAGCTTTGGGCACACCTTGCTCACGTCTGATATTTTGACACTGCTTTGTGGTTTGCCACGTGCTTCACCTGCACCATTTATTCCTTCAATGAGGGAATAAGGGTGTGAAAGAAAGGCTGCCTGGGGCTTTGGTGACCACTCAGGGAGGAAGGCGATGGAAGAGCTGGTCCCAGCTGGATCGGCTGGATCAGCGCTCCTGGCTGGAGCTCTGTCCAGACCCGATGTGCCGAGTCCCAAGCTGTCTGTCACACCTGGATGTCACTGGGCAAGGGGAGTGGCTCACACCCCAGGGCGATCTCTGCACAGAGCCCGTGACACCGTGCGGGCCAGGAAGCCGCCACAGCGCAGGCTGAGTGCACTCTCTGGAGCTCTGCACACGCCCAAGGATTCCTGGAAAATGGGGCGGGGAGAGTGGCTCAAGAGGGAGACTTGACATTCCCCCCAGTGAGGTGTGTGGAGGCCAAGTGCCTACCCTCTCTGAGCTTCAGGGTCCTCAGCTCTCAAATGTGAATACAAAGTGTGTTAAAGAATGTAAAGTGAGCACAGGACTCGGAGATTTCGGGTCAGAGCTGTGAGTGTGGCTCCTAACCCCAGAGGGTGGGATGTGGGACCAGGGCTGTGGCCCAGTGCAGCGATGGGGGTGGGGAGGGAAGGGGAAGTCCAGCCCACACGGACTATTAACACGTTCCTAAAGCTCACTTATCAGCACTCTCCATACAAATTTCCTTCTTTTTTTTTTTTTTTAAAGATTTTATTTATTTATTTGACAGAGAGAGACACAGCGAGAGAGGGAACACAAGCAGGGGGAGTGGGAGAGGGAGAAGCAGGCTTCCCGTTGAGCAAGGAGCCCGATGTGGGGCTCGATCCCAGGACCCTGGGACCATGACCTGAGCCGAAGGCAGACGCTTAACGACTGAGCCACCCAGGCGCCCATACAAATTTCCTTCTTAAGCAAGTCCTCGGTCTTAGAATTCAGGTGCAGGTGCATCTCAGGAACAGAGAACAGGTCAGCTGTGGGATGCCCTTCCACGTCCAATTCTGGACAGTGCCCACATGCACAGACAAGCAGATACTTCCACGTTCCTGCAAACACACCGGCGTCGACACCTACATGTGTGCATGTGAATTTACATATGCGGTGCTCTGGTGCACCGAGACCTTTTGACACAGGTCCACGCACACACAGGTGTAGCGCCCATGGTCAACAGGTGGGCCACACATCTAGAATCTAGAAGAAACCATAAAGCTGACATCCGAAAGCAAACAGAACCCCGCAGCAGGGCTGTATTTCATTTTGTTAAGTTCTGAAGCTTGTATGCACCAGACACCATATCCCAGACCTCGGGCCTGCCGTTCGTAAGGACTGCGGCGGGGTAAAGTCATCCAAGTCAGGCTGAACTATGACACGGCTATGGCTGTTGCTAGGGTTTCAAATGTGCTGCCCTGTTGTTGTTTTCCCAAAAGTTTAATAAATTATGTCACCAAAACAATAATTTCTGGAGCAAAGTTGAAGTGCTATCTCGCTGGTGTGCTTCCAAAGAGAATGAATGGATTTGTCTTTCTCCTTCCAGGATCTGGGATCACACAGCCTGTCTCTATCGACGGGGGGGGGTGAGGCCTCCCAAGGAAGTTTAGCCTGGAGCGTGAGACCACTTATTACCAAACAAATTAACAAGATAAATTTGTGGAATCAGCAGACTCAAGGTCAGGAAGACTTGGACCCCATTCAAACATCTGGACCAGAGCTGATGCTCTCTTTGATTAAGAGCAGATGGAAATCCACCCTCTTCACATCTCCCATCAGCTGAAGGGCCATGACCTCAGGCGCCGACGCCCTCAGCCTTGGGCCGGGGAGCCTGAGAAGAAGACACAAGACTCAGGCCTCAGGAGGCTCCAAGGGGCCATGGAGAGCAGCCCACGAAGGGGGCGGCAGTGGGCCTCAAGGGCACGCCTATCTGTGGCCTAGGCTCCACGTCTGGCCGTGGACAGACCGGCTGAGAAGCTTTCAACATTTCAGATTCCAAGGCCTCGTCCTGAACCTCGACTCTTGGTCACGGTTGGGAGGGTGGGGGTGCAGGTAGAGGGAGGTCAGGGAGGAAGCACAGAAATCAATCCTTCCATTCCCCAGGCCTTTCCTACCAGTCCTACCCCATGTGGGATGGGGAAGCATAGGAGTGTGGTGGGGCTGTGGGAAGTTAAGTCAGCTCCCCTCAGAGGCCAGTACTCAGGTCTGCCATCTGCCGGTGACCTCTGGGCCTCAGCTTACTCTTCTGTAAAATGGGGAGATGTTACTAGGCTGTCTCTCATCTCGGACACCAGTCCAGCTCTCAGCTCCTGTGGTTCTGTGAGGTCAGTGGGCTTCCTGGAGGAGAGGGGAAGAGGTCTGCCATTTAACGGGGGGCAGGACTGGAATGGGCAAGAAGACCCTCCCAACGACAGGTGGGTACCTACCCAAGCAGTGTTTTTCGAACACTGGCCCCTCTAGTAGATCATGAAATTGTCCGAAGTGGGCCATCCCCACCAATTTTTAAAAAATGAAACGCAATCGAATAGAGACTGTCGCGGTGGCGGGCACGAAGTAAGCACGATGGAAGCATAAGGCATTCTTCTTCTCTCTACCGCAGGCCGCGGCCTGAACAAATTCCCGGCATGAAGTCACTGGGAGCCAGCACAGCTGCTGAAGTGCACTTCCACGGGCTGTCGCTGACTGTGTCTATCCCGCACCAGAATGCGAGCCCCGTGCGGGAGGGATTTCCGAGAGTTTTACTCACCGATAGCCCCGGCATCTCAAACAGTGCCTGGCACCAGCTAAATGCTGAGAAGTACGTTTGGACAAATGCATCCGTATCGTTTCATGAAGAGGCAAGTTCGGTTACCAGCAGGTGAGAGAGAAATGAAAGGAAAGGTGATGTGGGACGTCTTTAGGCTTCTGCCCGCCTCCCCACCCTCCTCACCAGCAGAGGAGGAGGCCAGGTTAACCGGGCACCAAGAGTTGGAGGCCAGGGAGGGTATTTGCCAAAACGGTGTGGCGGGGGAAAAGGACCCACCTAGGAGGTCAGAGTCCTTCCAGCTCCCCAGTGGCAGGACTCCCAAGCTCATCCGCTCCACTGCTCTCCGGTGGGAGTCTGCTGCTCGGGGTCCCCCTGCCTTCCTTCTGGGGCAAGGTTCTCCCACGAGCCAGAGGCCTGGCCAGCAGAGCAAAGGTGGGAGGTCATCCCAGCAGAGGGCGAGGAGGGGTCTCTGGAGAGAGGCCGGCCAGCCGAGGGCAGGGAGCCGAGAAGCCCTACTGGGGCTTTCAGGCGGTTCCCTGACGGATTCAGCTTACCCTAACGCTTCCGTGTTTGTTGTCACGGTTTATCGTGAGCCACACTGGCTTTCCATTTCTGCTAGTCCTGGGATGTTTCTTTTCAGAATAGGTTTAAGAGAGGCACCTGGGTGGCTCAGTTGGTTAAGTGTCTGACTCTTGGTTTTGGCTCAGGTCATGATGTCAGGGTCGTGAGATCAGGCCCTGCACTCAGTGGGGAGTCCGTTCCAGATTCTTTCTCTCCCTCCCTCTCTGCGCCTCCCGCTCATGCCGTCTCTCTAATAAATAAACAAACCTTTAAAAAAAAAGATTTAAGTTAAAAAATAGTACTTAGATAGGATACAAATGTGTAGGTTCAGTGAATCACTGCAGTTTGGGACCAAACCCATCCCACGATGCTGCCTCTGTTCAGGGTCAGTAACTTAGGACACCAGAGGGAGACGGCATTTCAGCCCAGGCATGGGCGTGTGTGTGTGTGTGTGTGCGCACACACATACAGCTGTGTATACTCGTGTGTGCGCACACACATACAGCTGTGTATACTCGTGTGTGTGCGCACACACATACAGCTGTGTATACTCGTGTGTGTGCGCACACACATACAGCTGTGTATACTCGTGTGTGTGCGCACACACATACAGCTGTGTATACTCGTGTGTGTGCGCACACACATACAGCTGTGTATACTCGTGTGTGTGTGCACACACATATGCATGTGTGTGGAGCTGTGAGCATTCTTCCAATTATCTTTGTAAAATGAATCTTACTCTTACAATCACCACAGGTTTCAGGAAACAGTATGTTCTAATGCATTTTCCATATTTGCACTTTTCCAAAGTTTGGTCTGAGGATGTTTCCACGACTGTTCTGTGAAACGTGGTCAGAGATGAGGAGGGTCCACCAGAGCCCACAGTTGGGAATGGGATCCAGTTGTTTTACTGACACAAATGTGATTCCCTACCTGCTTATTAGATTGTTCTCTTGCAAAATCACTAAGGCTCTGATAACAAAAGTGGGCATGGGGGTAAAATGTTGGGGAGAGGTTTCCATGTGCAAAGCCTGGGTCTGCAGGGGGCTGTCTATGAGGGAAGAACGGGTGGGTTGGTTATGGAACCTCCCAGGGAAACCGCCAGGACTTTGCAGGAAGACTGTGTACCTTGCTGGGGCCTCTGGCTACCTGGGTGTCGCGCTGGGCACACGTCACCAGTTGCGCTGTGTGGCCAAGCTGGGGCTGGCAGAAATATCCCTCCTGGGCAAAGCAAGGAAGGGGAGTCCCTGGGTTGCTGGTAATTTCCCCCAGCCAAGGGTCAGCTGTGGTTAACCAGTAGGGGTGGGGTGGGGGGGCTTCCAGGGCGCAGACGTGAGTTAGGTAAGCTGGTCTTAGGTGACTTTCCCTCCATTGTCAGCTCTGTTCCTTTTTTCAAGCCATACGGTCATGGGACGGTAGACCCTAGCACTTCCCACCTGGCCGCTGTCCAGGATCTAGTCTTTCTTAGGCCCTCGAAGCCTGAGACCCCAGTGGAGCACTCTGCTCAGGCTGCACCCCCTAGATTCGTACCTTCCCATCTCCATCCCTCTGTCATCCTCTGAAGATGCAGATCTTCCAAAGTGACAATGAGCTAATCTGCTAACCTGAATGGCAAAGAGCTGACAATGCACCCCATGAGGGCTGGCCTGGCCACCTCCCTACCTCCAGCAGATCCTCCTCCTCCTGCCCTGCATGGGAAATCTTTCCAAGCGGCTTTCCTTCCAGACACAAGGTTTCCTTCCTCGAGGGTTCCCGGTCAAGAGAAAAGGCAGTACAACCCTCTGATGTCGCACCAGCGGGATCCCACTGGGGCAGGTGACATGCAGGCCATTCACATGCCCCACAAATCTGACTGTTCTTCTCAGCCAGCTGTTAACCATTTACCAGCAGCCCACTGGCCCTTAGACCATGCTGCGAAGGTGCCCCCTACCCTCCTCCCCCATCCCGGGCTGCAGAGCCAAACTGCAAAGGCCAGGCTTCACAACACAACTTATGTGCACTGACCAGACGGAACCCTGGACAAACACCTTGCATGTTTTGATCATCGCGGAATGAGAAAACAAAACTAAGGATCATAAATAACGTTAAGCTCACATTCACCTTGCACACATCATGTCGTGTCTCCTCCACACCCCATCACCTGTGAGGAAGGGGCGGGGGCTGGTGGGGCCGCACAGAACCGGCCCAGGCAGGCCCGGGGCCAGGCTGCCTGCTCCCACAGTGCTCTTCCCAACAGCGTCTGCTCCTGAATAAAAACTAATTACTGTTTAGGAAGTTGTTTGTGATCCCTGATGGAAACGGGGGAGGTTAGGCGCGTCGAGGGAGAGACGCAAGCACGGGCACACTCCGCCGCCTTGGCACGCTCTCAGGCCTTGAGAGGCGAGTTGCTTAGGGAAAGGATTTCCCCGATGAAGCGTCTTTGGAGAAAGTTCTGGTGGTCAGAGCGCTCTCCCACCCTTGAGGCTCAGGCAGGGCTGGAACAAACCGGTTCCTTGAACTCACCTGCTGGAGTCTGAGGGATCTCCAGATACCAGAGGATGGGTGGGGAAGCTCAGGATCAAGGCACTGCCTGCCTCAGTTTCTCCGTGTCTCTGTTCTCCTCTGTCGAGAGGGTCAGGAGAGTCAAAGACAGAGGGTGGAGAGAAACACAAACTGCTGTACCCTCATCCTGGGGCGGCCACAACACAGCACCACACTCGGGGTGGGGGGGGGCTCCAAACCACAGACATGTATTCTCTCCCAGTCCCGGAGGCTGAGAGGCCCAAATCAGGTGTCCGCAGAGCTCCTCTGAGACCTGGAGGGGACAACTGTCCCTTGCCTCTTGCAGCCTCTGGTGGTGGCCGGCACTCAGTCTCTGCCTCCTCCTCTGTGGCGGTGCTCCCTCTTCTCGAAAGGACACTGGGTGAGGGGCCCACCTTGTCATCACAACCCACTCCATCTGCAATGCCTAGTTCCAAATAAGGCCACATTCTGAGGTACTTCCACATATCTTTTCGGGGACACGATTCAGCCCACAGAACCTGCTATTGCTGGGTGTGGCCCGTCTGGGGAATCTCACCGTAGTCACACCCCAGTGGTCCGCCGTTTTCCAGAGGACAGCGTAGCTATCTCGCACCGCGGGGCTGAGGGTGCCCAGCACAGGGGCCCTGGGCTCCGGAGGGCAGTGCACGGGCCCTGGGTAAGCAGCACCAGTGAGGCTGAGACCCTTGGCACCGCAGACCCAGGGGACCTGGACACAGGCAGCTCAGGGACTGCAGAATGAGGCGGGAGGATGCCATAGAAACATGCCACTGTTGTCCCTACTTTGAACTTTGAACTTTGCACTTTGAACAACTACCCTGGGACACTGGGGGTAAACCAGGCATGTCCAGGACAAACCAGGGACAGTCCCCTTACCTAGAGAGTTTCTTGAGTGTTTAACTCAAGGTTAAACACTGAAGAAAGGTCCTCTGTCGGAAGATTTCTCCTGGAAGAAGAGATTCAGTCTGCCGGTTTATTTAAATTGCAAAGTAACTGACTACAGAACATGGTATCACTTCAACTTAGGGAAGAAACGAACATCAGGCGCAAGGTGACTCGTCCTATGCTCTGCCTCAGAATAACCTGACGGGGTGGCTATTCCCTCTCTTTCGGAGTCTGGTGGGAAACTGAGGCTCAGAGAAGCAATCGTCCTCTTGGGATAAACCAGCCCCACCTCACAGCCAGTGGAAGCATCCCGAGCCTGGATTTGAACTCAGGTGCTCGGATTCCAAAACTCTTAAGGTTTCCAAGCTCCTTCGCACTCACCCCACCTCCACAGGCCTGTGTCCAGGAAGAATGCCCATCCCCAAACCCCTGCCTGCCCACTTCACCACATCATCTGCCAGGGAAGCACAGGAGGACCCTGGGTGCCGAGGAGAAAAGGAACATGCCCCTGATCGCTTCTCACAGAGGCTGACAATAATCTGATTGGAAGCCAAGTTTGACAACAGCGCATCAGAAGTCCCCGGTGAGCCAGCTTCTCAGCCTCCAAGGCCACTGACCCCCACTTGTGCGGAATGCTTTCTCTTCTCTCTGCCCGAATGCCTTATTCTGAGAAACGAATGACTTACACTCTTCCTCCGAAGACAACCATCATCTAGCAGATTTTTAATGGCCTAGGCGGGAACCATCACAAAATAAACACACACTGAGCAAAGGGGGGAAAAAAAAGAAAAACCAACTCAAAAGCAAAGGCCGGAGTTCAGCCTGGTTATGACAATCAATTGTGAAAGGCCAAACCCACAACTTTCCGGAGCGGGAGTGCGTCTTCCTGCTGACATAATGTGCTTGGGCACTTGGCTAAGAACAAGTTTTCCCCGTTTGAGGCTGGCAAGTTTGGGGCCTCTGCAAACAAGTCGCTTCTGTTTTCACCAAAGCTGGCTTCCCCTTTTCTGGAAACTGCTCCCCCACTCAATGTCAGGGGGGCCGCCTCCGTCACTGGCCAGGCTCTGGGACGCACATCATAAACAGTTCAGTTGTGGGCGAGTTGTTTTTTTCTGATGTTGATGTTTCTCTCTAAAGTCAGCTACAAGTGGAAATTTCCGTATTCCCCTGTTCAGCAGAAATTACAGGCTTTGGTTTCATCATCACTGTCAAACCATTAACCATTAACCCCTGACACCCGAAAGGAAACAGCCTGGGGCACATTCCTGGGGCTCCTGGATGCTGACGAAGCTGGGAGGTCTCAGGTATAAGGATTACCAGGCCGGGTGCTTCTGGAAAGAAGCAGTGAAGCCTCACTTTTCATATATCCTTCTCCAAACCTCACGTCCAAATGTCTTACTCTGTATTATTACCTTCTGCAAACTGAGCGCATCTTCAATCCTATCACCTCTGAGATCCACTCGCTCCTCAGATTCCTTGGCTTCCCCAGGGGTGTAGACATGAAGGGGCACTGGGGCCATGCCCTATGTCGGCCCAGGACGGGGGCTGAACTCCACTCCCCTCAGCGGGAGCCCAGGAACAGCAGACACAGCACAGAGAAGCCTTCCCGTGAGCCCCACGTGGGGCGAGACCAAAATGGGAAGTCAGGCCTTGTCCGCCTCCTGCACCCCTCCCTTCCCCTGGTTCTAGAATACCCACCTCAATGCAAACGGTCAATAAATACTGATAATGAGTGGATGGATACCTCAGAACCCAGACACCTGCACAAAGCCTACAGACTGGTAAGTGCCTAAAAAGACACTGGTGGGAGACTGGCCCCCGGGGATGGGAGCAGCTGCAGCCTTAGGAGAGTAACCCCCCCCACGGCAGGAGCCTGGCTGCCCTGCACGTCTGCCATCCCACCGCCGAGCTCAGGGCCAGTCCAGGGCACGCAGGAAGCACTCCATCACTTATCGCGATGCATTAGGGTCATGAGGGTCAGCTTGTGAGAAGAAGGGCTCTGCCCCAGGAGGGCAGATTCCACCCCCAGCCCCACCTGGGGCCCCCACAGGAATGCCATCACCTTGAGCACCCCTGCCCCACAGAAATATGGGAAAGAAGTGGCTCAGATTTTGACACCCCCCCCCCCCCCGCTTCCTGGAAAGCCAGGGCCCCGGCTCTTCCTCTTCTCCAACTCATGTGGCCCCGACTCAGCATCCACCAGCAGGAGGAGGGACACCGGCCCTCGGTGGGCACCCCAGGAAGGCACGGGCTATCTGGACCATTTGTTCCAGCTCTGGACTAAATTTAATTTCACCCTGAGCATTCCGGGTATACACTGCATCCTCCGGAATCGGGCCTAGGTTAGTGTTTCGGGAATCCCTCGCAGAGCTGGCCTCCGGGAGACATGACATGACAACTTTTTAAAAGATAGGTGACAACTGTGACAAGGCTGAAGGGGCTGGCAGCGTGTGGCTCCCCATTCACAGGCCCGCATCTGAGGGGGGTGGGACCCGCAGGGCCGCAGCCCAGCCTCGCAGCAGGAGCCGGAAAAAGGAAGAGAAACACTCAGTTTCAGCCAAGGGGGGGGGGGACCAAAATGCCAGGGTTGGCAATGAAATAATTTGCAGTTTTGAGCCCTAGCTGTTTAAAAATGATTCTTAGATACTTATTTGTATGTCAATTTCAACAATTTTATATGGTGGATGGACCAGATATTAGGTTGAACTCTAAGATTACCATTCTTGAGGTTAAAAACATGGTCAAATATGGGTTATTTCATTTGGTTAAACCTCATATGATCCATTGCTTTTCACTGCCGAGGACACGGGGCACGGAGATGACAAGGGATGGACGGGACTGAAACCAAGACTTCCCCTCCCGATCCGGGCTCTTCCTGAGAACCCACCACATGGCTTCCGGCCCCTAAACCATGACAGAATCCAGACCCCCTCAAGTCACACACACGGAAACTGTGGCCTCAAGGCCAGGCCCAGCCGCCTGCCCAAGGACACTCCGCTAATCAGCCACAAAACCAAAGCCAAAATCCACTTCTTTTACCCCAGCTCCCTTCTCCTTGTACAACATCACCATGCTGTGCCCAACTCTGATCATAAAGTCCCCCTGTCCCTCTGGCTACTGTCGTTTATTCCTCTAAAGATCATATTTAAAATGAACCTCCAGGGGCCTGGGTGGCTCAGTCGGTGAAGCATCTGCCTTCGGCTCAGGTCATGATCCCAGGGTCCTGGGATCGAGCCCCGCATCGGGCTCCCTGCTCAGTGGGGGGCCTGCTTCTCCTTCTCCCCCCTGCCCGTCCCCCCACCCAGCTCGTGCATGCTCTCTCACACTCTGTCTCTCAAATAAATAAAATCTTTAAAAATAAAATGAACTGAACCTCCAAGCAGTTTGATTCAACTTACAAACTCCAGAAAACTGAACACGGGATAGTCTCTGTCTCCTGGTCTGTGTCCATATGTCTGTATCTATATGACTCTCTCAATCTCCTTCTCTACATACAACACACACACGTGCACACACGTGCATACATGTGACCCTCTAGTGCTTAGGAAGTGCATGCGCCCGTGTTGCCGGCTGTGAGGCTGAGGGCGGCATGGTACTTCACTTTCTCCAGGGCCGTGTGAGGCTTAGGTCCGGGGAGCCCCTGCCCAAAGTGCAGCCCTTCCCGAGGGACTGTGTGCGTCCCCCGGCACGTCCTAGGCCTATGGAGGCAGATTTGGGTGTCCTGAGCAGAAGGACCATGTGAGACGACCATGCAGCCCCCACTTCTGCAAGGGGGAATCTGGCCAGTCAGGGGAGAAAGGACAAGCACCTGATGTTTGAGCCTGAGGGCTCACAACCATAAAGGCCTCCGAGGATGAAGTCCACAGGGGTTAGGTGACCCCATCTGAGCTTGTACAACAGAGCTGGGACTCATCTCTCCTGGTCCCAGGGGACAGAGCATTTTCACCTAGACACAGGGACTATCAAGGGTCAGAGTCGCCTGTCCTCCGGTTCCAGCTCCTTGGACTGCCAAACCACTGGTTTGAGGGAGATATGAGCACATGGAAGCCCACTGAACCAGGGAACACGCAGGGGCATGCTGCAAGCAAGGACAGAGTTCCAGCAGGGGACAGCCTCTCTGCTCAGCTGGAGATGGCTTGTGCGACCCTGCTCTTCCTGGGCTGAGACCGGGCGCTGGGATCCCAGCCACCTGACTGCACATACTCCACCCCCACCCCCGCCGGCCATGCACCCCACGACCCATGTCCCGCCGGCCAGGCACCCCACTGTCCATGCACCCCACCATCCACACCCCACTGCACGTCTACACCCCAGGGTGCACACTCTACCATCCAAGGAGACAGCAGGAAGATCGGTGCGTGTGGGATGTGCCATCAGGGAAGTGGGGTGGTTGGGAGGAGGGAAGAAAAGGGAGGGCGGAAGTCAAAAGGACCAAGAGTGGACCCAGCTCCACACTCCACCTGGCATACAGCCCCGTGGAGATTTGTTTGTTTGCTTGCTTAATTAGAGTTTATCAAAAAAAAAAAGGAGAAAAAAGAATTTATTGAGTCCCAGTGATACTTATTTACAGTTTATCTTCATTACCAAAAGCATGCTGCAATGCAGTAGGACAAAGCACATTATAAGCAGGAACAAGAGCAGCTACAGAAGAACCAAGCAGGGCAGGTCCAGAGTGACGCTGTACCCAGAGCCGTGAGTCCTGGCCTGGCAGACACGGGCCACACATTTGCTCTCACGGCTTCTCCAACATCACAGCCAACAAACGAAGAAGATACTTTAATAATTATAATTCACTCAAGTTTGCTGCATGCCAGGCATTCATGTGATGTCATTTTATTCTCAAAATAGCCCTCAGGTGGGCATTCTTATTGCTGGTTTACAAACCAAGCAACTTAGACTCAGCAGGGCCAAGAGGCTCATCTAGTTAGAGATACAGTAGGTGGAAAACCCAGGTCCCCAGATCTCCTCGTTGTGATCTTTACAAGACCCATAATCTAAGGAGGGGCCCTTGGGAAACACACAGGTGACAGGTGACAGGCAACACCAGCTCCTGGTGTTTGCAGCTCCTGGGCAGGCATTTCTAGAACCTTCTGCGCACACACACACACACACACCCCATTAGGACTTGCAGGGGGAATGAGAAGAAATCTTAACAGGGAAAGATTTTCGGGGCAACCGCACCTGCTTCAAATGTTGGCTTTTCCTCTCACCTGCTGTGTCTCATGGGCAAATCACTCAGTCTCTCTGATCCTCAGCTTCCCCAACTGTAAAAATGGGGGCAGTAACATGAGTCTGACCAAACTGATTAAGAGTTAAGTGACAAAATACATGGTAGAGGCCATCAAAGTGCCCCATAAACACGTATCTCATGCTTTCATTCAAAGACGACCTGACGGTCAGAGGAAAGCAGACAAACCCCACGACACCAGGGCCATGTCCCCACAGGAACCTGGCTCGCCAGTGCCTCTTGGCGGGTGTGGTCACCAAAGCAAGAGAATTGGGTCAGAAGGCAGGTTTTACAAGCCTGGTGAAACCTAGCTCCAAAGAAACAAAACAAAGGATGAGAAGAGATTTAGGGCAGGCAGACAGAAGAAAATGAAAAAATGAAAAAGAAACACAAAGTGGGAGAGAAAATAGAGCAAAGGAGGGGAAAAAGGGAACGGATGCAAAGAGAAACTACCGGAGGGCAGCCTGAGTCCTGAGCGTCCACCTGCATCTCTCAGCTTTGATAACAAGGGATCCAGATCTTTCATGGATCCAAAGACACCAACCAGGGTCATTTGTGGAAAGCAACATTAGGAAAAGCCCCACGACCCATCAATTCTCAAGTAGCCAAGGAGTGGTCACTGTTGTAAAGCATGTGTGCTGAGGATCAAGAGAGGTCAGGGGTGGAGGCCAAGAAGGTGAGTCAGGGCGCGTCCTGGGCCGAGACAAGAGGCAGGGGAAGGACAGCACCATATACAAGAGGACACAACAGGTCACTTCCTTTGCCCGGGTGGCATTCAGGACGCGTCTTCTTGCGCCAGCTGGCTCCCTGCTGCAGACCACTGAGGCACACGGGTTCGGCACTGGGGGGCCGCCTGCCGCGGAGAAGCTGTGCCCCAGGGGCCCCGTCAGCAGGCCCAAAGAAAGCCTTCAGTCTCATTCATCTACAGTCAGCCTACAACGATGATTGGAGGTCAACACCCTCATCCCTTCCACACGTGTCCTCGGGGTACACTTTGCCTCCCAGACGTTGGGGCTGTAGTGCTCAGGTGCCAGGCAGCTCCCGCCTGGAGCCTGGCCTCTGTGTGCGTACCTTCCCACCTGTGGAATGGGGACAATAATAGCACTGAACTCCCTTGGCTCAAGTAAGCTGAGGCACATGCATGCTCGGGCATGCCGGCTCAGCGAGTGTGAGCTATTTCTCTTAGCCACGGTTTCTCTTCCTTTCTCCTGAGGCTGACCTTGAGAATCATTTGAGCCAAATGCCACCCAGATGGCCCCGCACAGGGCAGACATGACCGCTCCTTCCACTTTGGATACAACTCCGACCTTTGTTTCTGTCCCCAGGAAGGAATGGGATAGAAGAGACACAGGTTAGCAGGTCTGGCCCTTCAGCTGTTCCTGAAAAGGTCCAGCGTCTGGATGTGCCTTCCAGAGCCCTCCCCGGGAATGAAGGGCTCGTTCCAACTGCTGGCCGAGCCGCTGGACGGTGGTGCTTGGCTGCCTGCCCCTTGTGAGGAGTGTCTGGGCTGAGGAGGCCACCATGCCCAGGCCCCCGGGCAGCCTTGATCTGATGAATGACTAACTCAGCACAACTCTGAAGCGTCTACTGAGGCCTTCGTGAGACTAGAGCATGCCTCAGGCCCTCCTCCCCTAGTGCTGACGGAAACATCTGCACGCTCATCCCCGTGTCTAAGTCTGCTTATCCAAGAGCCCAACCACGACACATGGGTGTCTTGAGGGACCAGAAAGACCAAGGGGACGTAAATTCCACCAATGAGTCCAGGTGCAGGGGAGGAGGGATCCTCTTCCTGCAAGACTGAGGTACAAATGGCAGGTCCAGCCACCCCTGGCCGCCATCACTCAAGGGGAGTTTTCAAAAGCTCTCGGATCATAGAAACTGAGAGAACCAGAGTCCTCTGAGGAGCGGCTGGATGCAGGCCAGGCCTCTCCCATCTGTCACAGGACAGACTCAGAAAAAGCAGGCCCCTGAGGCTTCCGTGGGGAGAGGACAGTGGGTCTGTGGGTAACGTCACTGTGCCGCCCAGGACCACTGACCCGGGGGACACTGACAACCGGGCTGTGCGAATGCAGGTGGCCACAGGCTGACCAAGCCGTAGTCATCCCTGGCTTCCCTTCCTCTCAACACAAGTCTCGCATGTGGAAAAAGGGGTGACCCAGAGAGCCCCCCTTGGAGATGTGTGATTCTCTAAAGAAAGTAGCCACAGGGGGAGGAGCCACTCGTGGCCTCCCGTGGGCAGGCAGGGACCACGGGATTTTCACCCACGTAGCTCACGAAGCTTGACCTGCAGCAGGAGCTGCTGGGAGGGGCTTTCCAGGGGTGACCTGCCAGGCGGCTCGGCCGCCTTCCTGTCCTCGCCTGCTTGAGGCTTTGTCCCCAGAGCTGCCCTTTGCTTTGTCAGAGCCAAGTGGCTTGTTTAACTTCACTCGTCTCCCTCACACTCACTCAGACACCCACCAGCTGGGCGGCCTCACAGAGAGTGAGTCCCCATTTATTCAGCGGGATCACTCCGGGCTCCTCCCGTCTGGCCCCATCAGCCTTCTCAGAACTGTGGGAGGAAGGCATCCTCCCAGCCTCCCAAAGTGACCCCACTGGACCTGCCTGTTCCAGGCGAGAACTTTCTGCGAATGCACCGGGGGTTCATGCACATCGCTGTCGGGGACCAGAAGCAAAATGGGTGGTGAATAACAGCCCGGTCCCCACTTAGACAGAGGTCATCAGCGATATCAGAGAGAAATCTCTGGTTATGGGACTTGCCCAAGTCAGCAAAGCTGGCGGATGGATGTGGGATTGGAGCTGGACCCTCCCTCCTGCCATGTGGTCAGAGATTCCTTCCACGGTGGCCCCCGGCCCTGGCCTCCTGGGGCTGTGGGCTGGGAGGGACAGCCGACGGCTGGACACCTGCAGTTCGGCAGGTATCACAAAATCAGGGAATGCTGGACCTGGGCCGGGGGGCCCTTCCGGTCCCTGTCAAGGCTCTATCTCCCCATCAGATCCTTCATCCCTCCCTTAAGTAAGAACTGGTCATCAGAAGCCCGTGAGGCTCCCCCAGCCCGGAGAGGTTCGGCCAGGAGGGGGGGGAGCCAGGAGGGCAAAAATACAGGCTGCAGAGAGCCCCCCTTTGTTCTTTGTGACAGAGATACACAGCGCTGGCTAAAACCCACCGTCCCTCCCATTCTGCTCCCTGCCTGCACATCCAGGAGGTTCCTCCTTCCCCACGGCCTTCCCACCCCCGCCCCGGCTCTGCTACCACGTCTCCTTCATTCACTCCCTACAGTGTGTTCTAGTCGGTTCCTGTACCAGCAGGAGATGAGAAACAGAAGCCACACAGACTCTATCCCCGAGAGTCACACATGGTGCCCGGGGTCTCGGGGTGCTAGGTGGTGTTGGTCTCAACTCATGGGGGACGAACTGGAAGACACAAGGCAGAGCCCAGGCCACCCCCATCCCCCTGAGGACTAGAGGGGATAGGACTTGGGGGCCTGAGTGCCCCCCAAAAGCCCCATAACACTCACCCTCTGGAGTCAAGATGCAAAATCCCCAGGAAAGCCCTACTGAATGGCAAATGCCCCACGGGGCTGAGGACAAAAACCAGGTACACCAATTCCCAGCAATGCCAGTTGCTTATTGCCTTCTAGACTCTACTATTCTCACCCGCTGGAGCACTCACACCCCCAGAGCCCGCCGGCCTGTCTCTGTGCAGAGTGACTCTATGGGCCCTATTGGCTCTGGGGCAGAAGGAGGTGGAGGCAGGCAGGCGGCAGTGTTCTGCTCCCAGGTGGAGCCTGCAGGGTCCACTGCGCCCCACCACCCCAGGCTCTCAGCAAACCCACTCAGGCCTTCCAGTCCCTGCCAGAGGCCAGGTCTAACCACGTTCAGCGAAGGGCTCAACCTCTCAGCCACGGGGGCTCACAGTGGCTTTCACTCTGGGCTCAGGCCCTGGGCCCTGTGGGCCATCTGCCTGTAAATAAGGAAATCTGCAAAAACAAACTTGTAAATGTATTTAGCCAAAGCATTACAAGGGATACAAACAAGTTCCCATTTTAATGTATAATTAAGACTCACCTCCATTGAAAAGAGTAACATTGTCTTACCTGGAGTGGGATGGTGGCGGGCTATATTCTTAGGGGGATCTTTCCCATGGGCCCCTTTACAGGGGACACGACACCAACATTCCCAGGCCACCCCCTTCCTGCTTTTCCCCGTATATCTCATTTCAGTCTCCCCCGAGCCCCGTGCGGTGGGGATTATTTTACCCACCTCTGACAGGTGAGGAGATCGAGCTCAGAAAATATGGGGAAACTGCCAAGAGACACGGGAGCAAACAGTGACATTAGCATTAGTTGCAACGCTGGCTTGTGACGCCTAGACCTACACCCCCTCAGCACGTCACCCTTCTACAGAGCAGAGGAAACCCAGCATGTCTTCCCTGCTCAGGCGAAGGATTCTGTTCTAGAGACTCTCGCACAATTGACAGTTGGGTCCATGTCGGCCTGGGGGGTGGGTGGATGCTCTCCCCTCCTATGGTTGAGGGCTGTGAGGCCAACCTTGGGTTGACCTTGGGCCAACCATCCCGTCCCTCCCTGCTTTTGATCCACATCTGAGGTCAGTCTAGGAGCTAGACAGGTTTCTAATCAAAGGATTATCATGCCACCTAAAACACCCTGGCATATTTATGATGCTCTTACTAGTCAATTTGCCTGAGCAAAAGCCCAAATAAAACTTTCTTAGGTAGGAGACGAAGAAAAAAAAAAACTAGTATAATAACATTCCTAAAACTTGCTCTTTTACTGAACCAACAAAACATGGTTTGCCTGAAAATTATTTTTTCATAAGATTTGCAGATAACGGACTCACCCAGATTTTTCAAAATTAGTTCACAGAGTTAACGAAGCATTTAGATTCTCAAAGAATGTCCATACTTATTTTTAAGGTTTTATTTATTTGACAGAGAGACGGTGAGAGAGGGAACACAAGCAGGGGGAGTGGGAGAGGGAGAAGCAGGCTTCCCGCCGAGCAGGGAGCCCGATGCGGGGCTTGATCCCAGGACCCTGGGATTATGACCTAAGCTGAAGGCAGACGCTTAACCGACTGAGCCACCCAGGAGCCCCAAGAATGTCCATATTTTCTTCTTTTCCCCCAGTGAGTTGGGCTTTTTACATTTCCTCACCATCATCATCATCATCATCATCATCATCATCATGGAATCGGCCGTGTGGGAGGTAGTTTCCCAGGGCAAGGATATGAAAGGTGTAGATGCACCCCATCCTTGAGGAGCATGTGGTCTCATTAAGGAGACGAAAGTTCGGCCACCCTTGCCCCAATCTGGGACAATGCTGAAGGGCCATCCCAGTTCCAGAATGTTCCAGCGGGTCAGCGGAGGCCGAATTTTTAGGTGAAGGTAACAAAAATCATGTGAGGGGAGCTCACCATTAAACAAGGAATATAACCAAATAGGTCCATTTGACCTGAAGCTGTTGTACTATGTTTAATACTATTTTATCATGGTAGTAAATTCTACGTCTGCAGGCCAAGCCTACAGAGCTTCGCATCGAGCCTTTCCCGAAAGCTCGTGTTGCCGCATCCAGAGAAGGAGGGAGATGGATGCCGAATGGACAGACTGCAAGCCTGGAGCCAGGGATCCCGCTCTGAAAGGACTATATGCTTCCCGGCTGCCGCCCACAGCCCTTGGTTTTGAGCCACTGTAAACAGAACCGCTTTGAATTTGTTTTCTGCTCTAACACAAGGTGTAGGCATCTCTGGCGGAGAGCAGATGGGCCGGTGGCTCCCCAGAAGCCTTCCCTCCCCTGTAGCCATCAATGCTGCCTGCCCCAACATTCCTCCAGGAGAAAACCCTTGTTGTCCTCTCTGCCTTGCCCCTGGCCAACCCTGTGACCCCTGGCACGTCCCTTCTCCCCCGCAGGCTCCTCGTTATGAGGGATCCCCGGTGAGTCCCACCTTCTCTGGCACCTGGAGGGGAAGTCACCTGGCTGAGGTATTCCCTTAGACTGGTTTGGCACCACTGCCCAGCATTTCCCTCTGTCTGTGAGCTGAGAATATCCTATGACCTGTGCCCCACGCGCATTTCGGAATCTCAAAATACACTTAACAAGCAAAGAAGAGAAAAGTGACAAGAAAAGGAGCTTCTCTGTTCTCCTGGCACTGGCTTCGCCCCAGGAGCACACAGCATCTCTGACGCTGGCCTGTCTCCGGCGAGGAAGTGGAAGGCTGGGTGGCACTGTCAAATGCCCGGCGTCGGAAGGACCCCGGCTCCGCGGCTCCTGCCTCACTCACAGCCCCTTCGAAGCCTGCCTGTCCTTCAGGAAGCCCCGCTTCCTGTCATGGTGCCTGAGCCCCACGGAGACCCAGCCTGCAGTCCTCTTCTATATTCTCAGAATATGAGAATTATGCAGGGTCCCCTGGGTGGTCCAGTCCGTTAAGCGTCTGCCTTTTGTCTGCCTCATGACTTGAGCCCATGATCTCAGGGTCGTGGGAACGAGCCCTGTGTCAGGCTCCACACTCGGCGAGGAGTCTGCTTGTCCCCCTCCCTCACTCCTGCCCCCACTCCCACACTCTTTTTTTCGCTCTCACTCTCTCTAAAATAAATAAAACCTTTTTAAAAATTATGTGTATATATGTTATATATTTCTATATGTTATACCAAAATAAGTATGTATTAATTATATAATATGTTATTAAATATCATTAATTACATCACATATAAACCTATTTAAGACGTTAATATATTAATTGTTACACAATATAATCGAGTAACGTGTTACTAGGTTATATTCATACATAGCTACATTTTAATATGTAATTATGTAACAATGTAATCAACACACTGATCTTATAGAATCTTAATTATTATATACATTATATGTATTTGAAAAAGGATGAATGTGTGTTGTTTTAAGTCACTATGTTTTAGGGTGTTCTGATATTTGATAGCAAAGGTGAACTGAATGGTGAGAGATGCTCAAGGCTCCTTTGCAGACTCTAAGCCTTATCAAGGAAGGGTTCCAATTGTCCTCTCTGAGCCTTGCACAGTGCCTGGCACACAGCATGCCTTCGATAAGTGCCAACTTAGTAAAAAAAAGCTCTGCAGCTATTTGGCAGAAGACCCAACCTAGGATTTCCCAATTCCTAGTTTAGCACTTATTCTAAGACTCCGTTAATTAAGGAAAAAATGAGAAAGCACTAAAGAGTAAGACTGATGAAGTTATAGAAGGCAGATTATTTATTTTTGAGATGAGAAGGATAAAGAATTGCTTTCAACGACCTTCATCCAATAATTTAGAAGCCACGTAAAGAGTACAGAGACCTAGTCAACCCCAAGGGCAAACCGCTGGAAGGCAGCTGGCCAGACCAGGGGTTTTATCTTCTGTGTGCCCCTCATGGGGGTGGTGTCTGCTCCCACCCAGCCGTCCTCACCTCCCACCCCCACGCTGCCTGGACTGGTCACGGGGCATCAGGAGCCAGGGCTGGGGTGGGGCCAAGCAGAGACATCAGAAGCCCAATTAAAACACAACCGAGAGTTTTCCAGGCAGGCTGGGCGAGAACAGTTGTGAGGCATGGACAGCCTATGCTCGTTTGTCTGTGGTGAGGCTAGGAACCCTGATAATAAGAGTAACGCTATTTCACGGGCTTGTTTTTGAGATAGAGAGATGGCTTATATAAAAGTACACGTCGGCCACATAGCAAGTGCTCCATCAATATTAGCTAAATCTGATGACAACCATGCCATCCCAGATGGTATCTGATAATCAGTGAGACTGATAAATCATAGCTACTATGAATGAAACTACCCATTGAGGGATGTTTGAATTTGGAGGAGGAACCTCTGGGGTGTTTGTTTACATCATACGCTGTAGACAAGAACAGGGCCAGGTGATGACAGCCTCAAGCCCATGACCCAAAGGCTGTGTGCACGGCCCATGCCGCAAGGCAGCGTGGAATTAGGCGGAGGGTTTCCAGGCCAGCCCAACAGACAGATAGCTGCCAGGCTTCTGGAAGCTGAGCAGGAGACCGAGCTGGGCTACCTGCTCCCTCTCCCCCTGTCTCCACTCTAGGTCCAAGAGAAGGTACTCCGGACAAGCAGGATCCTGGAGCTGCTACCCCAGCTTCATTACACCTCCGTTTTCTCGATGCCCTGCCCAGCCCCACCCACCCTGCTAGGATTTCCAGTCACAGAGAGGAGGGGAAGCACGAGCCAGGTGGACGGCAGAAACCAAGACAGATGGGCAGGCCTTGGGCTACCCTCCCCGGGCAGTGCCGGGGTGTCCTGGCCCCTCGAAGCACCTGCTCACGTGGCTCTACCACAACACGAGTGGTAGTTCTTGGTCTGTTGCCCCAGCGTGCTTTGAAGGCAGGGACCCTGTTGTATTCGATCTCTGAGGCCACCACAACATGGTGCCACAAGCAAGGTGGCTTAAAACAACAGAGCTGTATTTGCTCAAAGTTCCGGAAGGCAGAAGTCCGAAATCAAGGTGTCTGTAGGGCCGTGCTCCCTCCAAATCCTCTAAGGGAGGGTCCACTCTTGCCCCTTTCAGCTTCCAGGGGCCCCAGTGTGCCCTGGCCTGTGGCTGCCCCACTCCAGTCCCTGTCTCTGTCCTCACATGACCTTCCCTCAGTGTCTGTGCCCACATAGCTCTCTGCTTAGAGGGGTACCCGTCATCCTGGACTCGGGGCCCAGCCTAGCGGTCTCACCTTAACTGGGCTAATTATATACACATAGACCCTATTTCCAAATAAGGTCACGTTCACAGGCACCAGGGGTTCGGACTTCAACATATCTTTTGGGGGACATAATTCAACGCCATAACCCTGTTTATCTCTGGATCCTCAGGGCCACCACCTCACCTGGAAAACAGATATGAGACGGCTGGTCTCCCAGAACTAGCTTTAACCCTGCCTACCTATAAGCATGATGCCCAGCAATTCCCCAGCCCTCTTTTTTCTTTTGAAACAGAGAAGCCGGTGTCCCACTTTCTAAATCCTTCCCTGGCCTGGTGGCATCCTTCCTCCTGCGTGCACCCCCCACCTCCCACCGGGCACAAATAAGGTCCTTCTGGGGCTGCCCTGAGCTGCGCCCCGCAGCAGGCTCAGCCCCTGCTGTGCTTCCCCTCCCCGGGAGGAGGGTAACAGTTGCAGGGCTTCCCAAAGCCTCAGCCTCATGGGAAAAAGGCTGGACCCCGGGGGGTCACCAAGAGCAAACTGGTCTTTCTTGTACATTCACCAGCAATGTCGCTGCCAGATCAGAGTGTATACCAAAACACAGAGGCCCTGGCAGAAACCCCAAAGCCTGGATGGTATGTGATTGGTCTGTGACAAGCCACGAGCTGGCAGAGAAGGGTTTCCTGTCAACAGGAAGGAAAAGAATGGAGATCAAATTATTTTCAAAGTAGGCAGTGGAAGAGAGAGAGAGAGAGAGATTGGGATTAGCCATTCCACTGTGGGCCACACCGGCTGGAGGGCAGGCAGGGCCCCCGAAGACCCAACTGCTTCCTCGGCTCCACTGCACACACTCTGCAGTGGGGAGTCTAAGGGTTCCCCGTGATCAAGCCTCAGGGACACAGCCTGACTTTCATGTGTCTCCTCTGCCCATCTCAGAGCAAGATCCCAGGCAGCCAATCAAGCGAACTGAGGACTCTGCCTCAGCTCTTGCCTGCCCAGCATCTCACTGGCCTTTGTCCTACATTTTAAAAGATTTGACACCATTTTGACATTTGGTTTGGTGTCCTGGCGTTTCAAGATGGGTTGGTCCACCGGCTTGAAAGAAGGAGGAGACAGCTGGTATTTCGTGTGTGATCATATTCACTGTCCAGGGTCAGAGGGAAGATAGCTGGAGGAGAATGGGGAAAAGAGCACCGTATCCTGACCCAGGTCCGAAGAGTGTCCGCTGCCCTGCTCAGTAACCTGAGTCACCCCCATAAAAGTGCAATGGTGCCCAGATACAGAACATCAAGACGGGAAAACCAGAAAAGTAAAAGAAAATAGTCAAGAAACAGCATCATCTAAAAGCACACATATTTGTCAGAATGGTTTTAGGGAATACAGACCGACTTAGAAGTCAGGGGATGAAGTCTGAGTGGGCGAGAAGGTGCTCACAAGTACAAAGTGCCTCCGTGGTCCTCCCATCCACCGAGTGGTTAGGACACTCAGAAGTGTAACCCCTGGCTGGAGATTAGCCATAGAGCATAGCTTTGCTGGGGTTCATCAGAAGAGGGCAGCTCAAAAACCAAAAACAAACAAACAAATACAGGCAGGGAGAGATACTTACCTAGCAATGAGAGTCCTAACAAGGTATGTGGTAAGATGCAATGCTGAGCATACAAACTATATTTGGTGGCTGTTTCTGGCTTTGCTCCCTGACTACTAGAGATGTCCTTTGGGTGAAATAACGATCCGTGATGCCAGTAGTGCTCATTAGGGCAGTAGGCAGTAGTCAGAGCCTGGTTTGCACAAGGGTCTTGAACCCCCTCCACCGACGGATACTAAGAGTGAGAACCGGACAGGACGGGCTGCTCCCCCACGTCATCCAACCACGGGATGGGGGACGTGCTTGTTCTCAGTTGGGCCATTTGTAAGGTGAGGACACAAGAAAAGGGTACCTCCCAGCACTAGGGTACACCCCGAGGCACGGAATGGTGATTCAGCAAATCCCGGAGTTTTGTGCATGCTGTGGTTGTATCATTAGAACTGGTCCATGGAGAGATCCATGAACACTCTGCAGGGTAGAGCCTTCAAAGAAGGGGACTTCTCTATCCATTCTTTTCCTGCCATTTCCCTCCAGAGGCTTAGGGCTGGACTACACCTTACTGGCACTCAGCCAGCATGCTCTGCCCACGCTCTGGGAGGCTGGAGGGCAGGCACTCACCAGTCTGCCATATTCATATCCTGTGAGCTGTGGAGGTGTACCCAGTCCTCACTGATCAACCCTGGAGCCACAGGACAGTTCCAGGGGCTCCATCATCGAGGAGTTTGGCTTGAAGCTTAAAGGTCCCGATATCATACTCTGGGCTCTACAAGAGCTTACGCTCAGGGCGCCCAAGATGCACCAGAGGGCTGAATCAAGAAACACGGCAGTGTGGCCTAACAGGCTAGCCCACACGGGGCTACCCTGGCTGGGGGCTGATTCAGGCTCTCATCTTTATTTGGAAGCCAGCAGTATCCTATGTTTAGTAGCCAAGGACATCTCAATGACAACTGAAAAAGTGCACATGGTAGATAATGATAGATGGATAGAAAAGCAGATACGTAAGTAGATGGATGGATGGACAGATGGATGAATGGATACCTAAATAGATAGAAACAACCTTTTGTGACCAGCCAGCTACTCCTGGCTCTATTTTTAGTGTGTCTACAGTGACTGTGAAGGATTTCTGGAGCACCACTCCCAAGAGGCCCAGGGAAATGTGCCTCCTGTCCGTGGTAAATACTGGGCCACTGCCTCAAGCCCAAGCTCCTCTGAGCCTGCCTCAGTGTCCCCAGAGGCTCCTGCAGGGTCCTTCTCTCGGAAGCCCTCCACTCGCCTGTGGCCTCCTGCTCTGTCACTGGCTTGTCAACAGTTCCAAAGACCCACAATATGCTGACCAACAGTCCTCAAGTAAAATACAGCTGCAATATATGAATTTCAGCATTAATAGGGAAGCTGTTTCTTCTGAGACAGAAAAAAAAAAAAAAAAAAGGAAAAGAGCACCCCTGCTCAGGCCAACAGTGTCTCTGGCAAAGTTCTGGCTGAATGCCACACCCAGCTAGGCTTCTAAAGAGCTATTTTCCAAAACCATTCCTACCACCTTCATTGTTATTCCTGCTTTACATTCGGGATGAAGGCTAAGAGAAGAGAACCAGGGCAAGGCACCAACCCACAGTGACTCTAACCAAAGCGCCCATCCCGTTCCTTTAAAGGCCCAGTGCAACCTCAGAGGAGTCCACACTCACCCTTCTGCTTCCTCTCCTGCCTCCCACCTTCCCTTTCCCCTGACAAGACCCGAGAGCGTTTGCCCGGAAAGGCGATCCCAGCTACCTAAGAAAGAGGCTAACACCAAGCCAGGCCCCATCCTCCGTTAGGCCCAACGGCCATTCTCCCTTCGATGAAATTCAATTCATCAGTTACTGCAGTGGCTGATTCCAAGTCCCCATGACCTGCTATAACCCGTAGGCCGGAGGGCCTCCCCTAAAACGGACTCCTCCTTCCTGGTGCCTCAGGGCACAGCAGGTGCTCTTGGTAGCAAGGAGGGTAAAGATGGTTAAGGCGGTCAGAGCCTGGGATGGAGGTCTGCAGGGGTTACAACACCCAACACCCTAGGTCACAGCTCTGTTCATGCACCAGATATGGGGGTAGAGACTGAGGCCAATTGTGTCCAAAAGGGACTTGAACCAATTCAGCGCATAGACAAGCTGTGTGGACACACTAGAGACCTTGAGAAGCCTTTACCCTGCTGGTGGACTGGATGCCACCCAATGACCCACCCACAGGACTGCCAGGGCCATGGTGTCTCAGGAGCCACTCCTCAGAATCCCAAACATCCTTGGAAAGGGCCTTCTCAGGACATCAGGGATGAGCTGGTGCTGGCGCTGAGGAGGTGGACAATTCCCCTTTGATTCACCATGGCTGGGCTTGAACTCCCCACCTCTCCCTTGCCTCCTTACACCAACTACCCTGAAGCCATCAGGTTAACTCAATCCGCGGCTTCCTCCGCATCCATCAGGCACACCGCTCATCCATCCTTCCCGCCAGTGTCTCATGTCTCCTCTCACTAGTCTGCTCCTATCAGTACTGTGTTCGGCCCCTCCAACCCTAATCTCTGGATATTTGCAAGAGCATTTGAGTTGGTCCCCTGGCCACTAGCCCTCCTTCCACGAAGCCACTTTGTGCACTGCTCTAGGGGCTAACTCACATGATGTTGCTTTCATCACCTTTAACTGCTTCTTAACGTGGATTTCGCCCCCAAGACAGCAAGACACTGACTTAGATTCAGCAGTCTGTCCTAGGCAGTGAGGGAATGAGGCAGGAGAGCCAGATGAGCCAGTAAGGGTACACTAATGAATGGACACCAGTGTGGGCAATCCTTCCTGGACATCGCTGGGACCCTCCGGGGCTTCCTGTGGAACACACGGCACTGGGGAATTGGGGAGGCAGGGGCACCTTCCCACCTGCATCCCTCCTTGGTGAGGGTCCCCCCTTAGGGCATAATCCCAATCGCTCACTCCCACCCAGCCTGCACCGGGGCTGAGCAAACTGGCACCATCCGGGAGGAGTCCTTCAAGAAACCCAGAGGCAAACTATGGCGTGGAGCGGAGCTGTCCAGCAAGGCTCCACGAACTCGGGGGGAGCCACGGGGGAGCGGGGCAGGGCATCAAGTGCATCCATGGCAGCTTCCCAGCGCCTTCAGAAGGAAGTCCTCACTCCCCCAGGCTGCCCTCTGGGTAGAGCTGCCAGATAAGAGGCAGGACGCCTGGTTCAGTCGGGATTTCAGGTAACAGTGAAGGATTTTTTCTTACTATCGGTTTTCCCAACGGGTCCAGGGGATATTCATATACAAAAAAAGTTATTCGTTGTTTATCTAAAATTCTACTTTAACTGGTCATTTAATATTTCTCTTTGCTAAACCTGGCAATCTTGCTTCAGAGTCCTCCTTGATCGGGCCCCAATCCATTTCTGAGTACCCTGATTCTCAAACCCTTTCTATCCACGAGAAGGGGCTCTGTGCTGTACCTGAAAGCAGTCATCCAAGCCCCAACTCACGGAGGTGCTCAAGCTGGTTCCCTGGTGGGAGCAACCCAGGTTCTCACACGTGTCTCAGTCCTGCCCACGAGCTCTGGGTCGAATGTCTCTGTGAACACATCAGTCTGCTGTTGCCTCTCCCACTCTCCCCTCTGAGAGCGAGTGCTGCCAGCACCAGTCATCGGATGCCCTTGGGTCATGTGCTAGCATTTGTCCAAATGCCGTATTTTCCCACCTAGAGTATAACTTTCACCTAGCCCGACACAGTGGTCGACAGGCCATTACTAGATGGCCAGTGAGAAGACCCCCCCAGGTCCCACCACCGAATGCAAGCCCTATAAGGAGGGAGACAGAGCCCCTCCCTTGCTCCCCTAGATCTCACCATCAACCAGAGCAGTACACACATGTTGTGGAATAATTGAGTCAACACCACTTTCAGTAAGGGATGGATCATGCCAGAAGGTTATTTAAAGCAGCCAAAATCATGTCCAGCAAGCAAGAAGGGTGGTCAGAGTAGTCCAGCTACACCGTGGCCTTTCCGCTCTCACAGTGTGGCCCTCTTAGTCCTTTTCTGGGTTCTGGATTTTGTCCCACACTAACCACTACAGCACGCCTCCAGCGACCCCAAGCACGTACCCCACACCATAGTTGGCCTCAGTACAATATGGCCTGACAGTGACCCTTTCTTTTCTCTATGTCTCTCTTTTTAAAACCAGTTGCTCTGACGTCAACTTGATAGTCATACATGTTTATAACGCTTTAAATTTCAAGAGCGTTCCCATGACTTATTTTATTTCACATCTCCACAAGGTAGGCAAAGCAAATTATTATCTCGGACAAATGGGAGAAAGTGAGCGGTAAAAGGCTCCCTCAAAGGGATCACCGCTCCAGGGAGACTTGTAATACCAATGTCTAATTTTTCATTTACAAATATGGCTAAAAAATGGAAACAAGAATAATCCATTCTAAAATAGACTACTTATTCCTGCATATTTGGGCCACCACCCTGGTGGCCCCGCAGCAGCTTGGTTACCTGCTCCCTGAGCTTCCCCCAGCGAGGAAGGGCTGGCTATCTCCTCCCCTCCTCTCAACCAAAGGCTGCTCCCTCCGGTACCCATCAGACCTTCTCCATGAGGGTGTGGGCACACGTGGAAGGGAAAGGAGCTGCATTCAACAGACACGGAAGGGAAGTGCCCCATGGGATTCAGTGGGAAGTGAGCGGCAAGCAGCCCCACCCCAGTCCTGCCCAGTCGGAGGCGGGCACTCACTGTGGCTTCCACCCCGTGCCCAGGACCATGTCATCCCCACAGAAAGAACAAAACCACATTCTTCAAGGAGCTCTCTACTCTTTGCGTACGCGTGTGTCTGTGCGCGTGCATCTGCGTGTAGGTGTGTTTGGACAAACATTCACTTGGCTGGTGGAGGCCAGGGGCGTGACCCAGTTGGGGGTTTCTTTCGGGTGCAGGTAAGGGCTGCGCCGCATGTCCTACCACCTGACTTGTCCACAGGGAAGCTGGGGAAGGCCGCGGGCTACCTGGGTAGGCAAAACCCAGGGTGGGCACACGGCCCCGCCCGGCGCTCCCTCGGGATGGACAAAGTCGAGCCGCAGACCGATCGATATCCCCAAAGTCCGGGCGGGGCTGCCGGCGTGGCCGGGGCTGAAGTTCGAAGCAGCTCTGCATGCGTTAGGGAATCCCGAGTCCCCAAATGCCCGAAATGTGCTCCGGGGGCGGGGGGGGGGCGGGCTAAGGGAACGGCTGCAGAGTAGCTCCCCGCCCCGCGCCCAGGCACACCCCGAGGGGAATTGGGGAGGAGGAAGGTCCATTTGGGGGCGCAGCTACACAGCCACACGCCCCCCGACCGCTGTCCCCGCCCACCGCCCCGCCCCTGCGTCCCCGGCAGCCGCGCGCGGCTCCACCTCTCCCGAGCGCAGTCCACACCGTCCTTTTTCAACAAAACAACACTACGCACCGCCCACAGCACCCGCACCGGGCGGGATCCGGGGCTACGCCCAGCCCGCCACCAGCCGCGCCCCGCGCCCCCTCCCGCGTCCCCGCCGCAGTCGGTCGCCAAGCCCCGGCCGCACACAGCTGGGGAGAGAGATGGAGCCTAGGCTCGGCGGCCCAGCTCGACCCTGCGCCCCCACCCATCCCCGAGCGCCCAAAGTGACAGGAGGGGCACGCACGGCGCGCGCGGGGCGTCCCGCGTTAACTGCTTCGGCGCCGGGGTCGACAACGACGCGAGGGTGGGGAGCCGGGGACCGCGCTGCGGGTGGGCACTCACCGGGATGTGCACTCGCAGCGAACGCCTCTTCTGGCTGGGGTTTTTTTTGCCACTGCTCCCACCAGGGCTGGAAACATCTTTCTTCTTCTTGGTGTCCATGGCCGCGCTTCCCATAACTTTAACCAGAAGTTAATTCCGGGTGACTCGTTCCTGCAATTCGGTTCTCTCCTTCCTAGCCCGGCCCCTGCTGTCGGCCTCGAGCCGCGCGCTCTTTATTATTATCCTTCCACCCGAAGACACCGCGTGGGGACTTCCCCGGGGAGGGAAGGAAGGTGGCGCAGGTACCTCGGGCCGCCGCCACTGGGCACGGATGGCGGTCGGCGTGAGCGCAGAGTTTACGTGTCCTCTTCCTCCTTACGGGCTCAGCGGTGCAAAATCAAAGCCAGAGGCTGTCCTGGTTCTGGTGTCTCTCCGGGTTACGCATGGCAGAGGTCTCCCGCTGGGTGACAAAGTTTTCTTCCTTTTGCAAAGCGAAGCAACATTTTCCACCCTCTCAGCTCCTCCCACAGATTCCCGGAGGTAATCTGAAAGGCAGGTGCAAAGTAGAGACAGTAATGTGGAAAACAAGCCTCCCGTGCCTGCGCCGAAGTGGACAATCTGGCGAGAGTGAGACAGTTTGCATGTAAATATAATCCTCGGCCTCAGAATGAACCAGCCGGGAGCCTGGAACTCGGCCCGTCCCCCTTGTGGGCGAGAGGGGGGAGGAGGGAGGAGGAGGCGCAAACGCGAACGCCCCGGGAATTGGGCTCCCGCTCGGCTGCACTCAGAAGTTCTGGCGGCGGCTCGGCTCGCGGGGCCCTGCCAGCCGGAGGGCGCGCCCGCTGCGTCCCTCCGCCGCGCCGCGTCCCGGGGACAGGGAGCCGGCAGTGAGGGGCGGCGCGGCCGGACGCAGACTCGCCGAGCGCGGGGCGGTGGAAGGCCGCGTGCACTGAACAGGAAGTGCAGGGCGCACGCCGCTCGCCCGCTCCCCGTGCCGCCCCCGGGTCGCCGCACGAGGTCGCCTGCGCTGCGGGCGGGGTCTCCCCTCCCCTGCGGCCGCGGTGGCGCGGGACTCGCTGGGAGCCGATTTCTGATGCATCTCGTCCCCCCAGTCTCTGTCTACGCCCGACCCTCTGAAACACGCCCCCGCGCCCTGCCCCGCCACCCCCGCTGCGGCGGAAGCCCCGGATTGCGTGGGGATGCGCACTGACCCTCACTTGCTTCCCGGAAAACCGTGGACCCCCGTCCCTCTCCACCCGGCGTGCGGACCCCAATGCGCCCGGAGCGCGGGTGTTCCCGGGGAGTGCGGCTTTTCACAGCCCACCTCCCCCTCCCCCTACACCCGGCTTATCTCGGGTGCGCCATGAGTTGCGCAGTGGGTCGGCGGTAAGTGCGGGCGCGGTGTCCGCAGCCCCGCGCCGCGGAAAACGCGGCGTTCCTAGGACTGCGGAAAGCAATGGGTGCGGAGAGGGCTGGAAACCCCGGGCGAGGCTTCCACGTGCCACCGCGTTGCCACTCTGGCGCGGCCCGTAGTAGCCGAGGGCCGGGGGGCTTGGGTGGTGGCGTCCCCCTTCCGAGCGCCCCAGGATGGCGCGACCTTGGCTCCCGGCTGGAAATGGGGTGACTGCTCGGTCGGGAGACGCTTCCTTTCCCGCTCTAGGTTCTGAGGACGTAGTGACCCCAAAAGTCACTGGAGCGCCCTGAATGCCGACGTCAGCTCCGCCTCTCCCCGTAATCAGAGAAAGAACGTGAGGAGGCGGCCTTAACACTTGTCCAGGTGCAGAGATTTGAGGAGTCCTCTCCTCAGAGGAGGAGGGATTAGCGCGCCTCGGGGACACCCCTTAGGTGGCGCCTCCCACCCAGCCAGAAGCCAGGTGTTTCAGCCATGTTTCCTGTGTTCCTTCCTTCATCTGATGTGCAGTCCCCTGCAGTCTGGGTGGTTCCTTGGTTCAGTGGGGTTTTATAACTTCCTTCTCTTTCTCTCCTGCTCTCTAGTCCAGAATGCAGCCAGACTGGAAAATCCTGGAGCACTCCTTGCTTGACAGAAGGTAAAGATGCTCTGGAGGGGACTAGTCTGGGTTCAAAAACCAAGTGGCCATTCTGGTCCCACAGGTGTGGAATTTCACACTTTGACCTTTTTCTGACTGGCTGGTGGGGGGGGCAGTGACATGAGCCTGCGTTATTCCCCTCAATGCTGGAAACACTGCTTAGTAGCAGAAAAGTAGGTGGGGGCGGGCTTTACCTTGTGACTAAGGGAGCCCACCCTTACCTGCTCAAAATCTTCCCCAACTGTTACTTAAATTTCATCTCTTTAGCTTAACATTTTAATCCCTGTCACAATACTAATTTTCCAGGGCGTGGAAATCACCCCTTTTGACAAGAACCAATTTGGGAAGGAAAGATGGAGAGGTGGGCAGGAGCAAGTAGACAGAAGGGAAGTCAGGAAGAGCCATCAGGGAGGATTCAGAAGCAGGAAGCCACTGTTATTGCTGCCAATAAAGGCTTTGCCTGGGGCCTATCCTGGTTGATGGGCAGTGGTTAGCAGTTCTAATAGGTACTTTTGTCAGTTGCTTTGTGTAAATATGCCCAATCATTCATTAATAAAATTATCTGTTCTCTGAGTTTATTTTGCTGGAGTGTAGACTTCAGTGGCTGGGGATCCTAAATTAAAATGTTGTACCATATTGCCTGCATTTTAAGAGCCTTTTGTTGTTGTTGTTATTACATATGTTAATAGTTCTGAGATCTGCGTGTTTCTTATAGACCACGCCAAAGAAGAAGCTTACCAGACTTCTTTTTTCCTTCTGAAAAGATATTAATAAATTGATCACATATCTTCCAATCAGTGGAGTCTTAGAATTGAATTTTTGTGATTGTTTGGCTTTGGGGTGCCTTCTGAAACCACATCTTTGCCTCCACCTTCCTGCACACACAGTTATTTTAGCCAGTGGCTAAACACTGCGTGCCAAGCACCTGTATCCATATGATGACCCTTGCCACTTGATTGTTACTGAATGCACTGACCTATGACTCCCTTCTCAAAAATAACGCAGTACGATCTATGCTGAGCACAATATCAAAATTTAAAATAAAGATAAGCATTACTGAGTTTGCCTTTTGCTCAGGTCAACACCATTACTGATCCTGTCTTTATGAAAAATTCTGACTTTTGGGGGTATAATTAAAGTTTGCATACATATAAGTTTCTATAGATTACATATATAACAAGTTTATATACATAATAATCTTATATGTATATTTATACATGAAATATAAAAGTTATAAATCCGTGTATAAGTTTGTAATGCGCTTATATATAGCGAAGCTAGCGCACAGGGTCTGAGTAAAGTCTTAAGTCACCAATGTCTGTGTGGTCCTCTACATTTTCCGGTACCCTGGCAGTTAGGCTAAGGATGTGTAAATAATTCTGGCCAATGACATGTGAGTAGATTTGGTGTGTATTATTTCTGAGTCAGGCAGTGAAGAGTCCGTAAGTCTCCCCCACTTTTCCTTTCCTCTGCTGCCATCATCTTAAAGACCACATGTTCCAGACGGTGTCCAGTAAGAAAGGGGAGGGCAGCTTGCTTCAGACTTGATTGAAGTGGGTTAAGCCACTGAGATTTTGATAATTATTTGTTTCCACAACATCGCCTTGCCTAAAAAAAAAAAAAAAACTGCATTGAAATATTACTTATTACAATGACTGAGTTTTTTGGTACCCCCTTAAATTTTTACCCAGAGGCATCCACCTCACCCTGGTGTGGCCCTGTCCTTCTGACTGATGGAAGGATGAGAAGTAGAGGCTGGCCAGGATTGTGGGGGGCCGTGGGAAGCACCTTGGAGGTTCCAAGAGTGTGATTTGAGCACTGCCACTGATCTGCTATGTAATTGTGAGCAAGTCCCTTCCTTCCCCCTTCTGCGAGAGAATCTTCTGAAGATTTCTAAGGCCTCTTTAATGGGGAGCTTGTATTTTGTCTTGATTATATATATTATACATCTTTGTTAATTGTATTGCTCCGGTAATCCCTTTTTTATTTAGCTTTTCAGAAGTACCATTGCACAATGAATTGAAAATTAAAAACAAACACGCAAACAAAAGACCTCTGGTCCTTCACCACAAATGGCTTAGGACAGTGCTTCTCAGGGAAAGGGGGCTTGTGGAAGATGTTTCCATTGAGGTATCATTTGTCCAGGCTGATAGTAATGAGAGGTACGGATATACAGCACCTACTATGTGCCAGTGCTTGGGCTGTTTTACAGGTTTTAGTACATTTACGGGAGGAGATGCTATTAACCACATTTTATACCGCTCATGGGTTTGTGTAATTGCTGGTCCACAATTTTTTCCATTAAAATCCCCTAGAACTCTCAGAGACATTTTACAGAGGAGGGAAACTGAGACCAGCTGTCAGAGCGTGCTCTGATATCCATTTAACTTCTGTCTATTGATTTTAATTTGCAGGGCCCTCTGGAAAGAAACTAAAAAGCATGGCCCCGTCTGCTTTTAAAAGCTTTGTATGAGGCTAGCAGTACTATTTAGGAAACACCTTCAGGGTGACCTTGGACAGACATCAACATCTTAGCTGCGTAGGTCTGTGTATTTAGGAAACCAGTTACTCAGTTCTGGGCAGACAGCACCTCTCGGAAAAATGAAACAGGGTCTGGCCTGAGGACTCTTCGTGAATGCTTTGCTAACGCGTTGGATACCAGAGAGGCGGGTGTTGTCATTTCATCATGAAAACCAGGGCTAAGGGTCACAGTCAAATTTTTATTTTCCTTTAAACATGGGCACCGATTATGTAACCTTGTGAAAGCTTTTGCTGCCAACGAGGCCACTATTATCAACCCAAGGGTAGAGGTGGAGGTGCACTCACAACCAGTTGGGGAGGGCTGCTTTGGGGCAGCCTATCTCTTGACAACATTTTCCTGGGTCCCTTTTGATTTTACAGGGACCCACACAAGCCACCTCCTTTTTCTGCATTTCAGATTGCACTTCCTCCATAATGCCAGTTAACCATGGGTCGTCCTGCTCATGCAATCCAACAAGTACTTTGGATTAAGATAAAGGTAAGCTCTGTGGCAATATTCTCCCAACGGACAGACTTGCTGTTCACTTTTTTTCTCTAGAGAACAGTCTGGTGTCTTGACCGGCTCGGGGCCTAAACACACACTCAGCAGTTCTAAAGAATGACAGATTCAGCAGGCAGGATATGTGTGACCCACAGCACTGTGCAGTGGAGAGGCGTCTGTTTGCTAAATAAAAGAATAGGTAATCCCAGCAATTATGTCCCCTTCCTTGACTAAGGGTAGTAGTCACGTAAACAGCATTAGTTGGGAATGCAGTCTTTGGTTCCACCAATGGCTGCTTTCATAACTGCTTTCTAGAGTGCCCATGTAACTTTTGTTCTGGGGATCCAGCATTTCCTCCCATCCAGGGAGTGGGTTTGGGCTCCCTGGGCTGCAGAATTTGACTAAAGGTCCGTGTATGTTGGTTCTCGACTTAGTTCTGAGCTTTGAATGCACTGTCAGCTTGGAATATGTCTGATGACTGATTTCTGACCTCTCACTCAACCTATCTTTTTGGGGAATGATAAAATAATGCAAATTAATTATAGTGACTTCCCAAGCTAATAAAATTTCTTTGGCAATTCTCCTAGCCCCAAAGTTCATATGCTGCAGTACAAATACAAACATTAACTTGCATGAGCGGGTGTTTACCGGCACGACTCAACCATTTGCTCTTGTAACTTGCAGCTGATATCCAGACCTGGCCACTAGAATGCCAGATACGGTTTTTCAAAAGACTGTAGAAAAAAATACATTTACAGTGCCTTAGGATTGGCTGTGTTTGGAGAGCGGAGCTCCAGTGTGTCCTGGATTTTCAGGTGTTTTACAGACTAGAGCTCTTGACATCTACCCTTCACCGCAGATGCAGTTTCCATCCTGACTCTCAGAAAGCTGTGTCCCTCCCAGAGGGCCCAGCCACACCTGGAGTTAAACCCGTGCACAAACTTGCCAGTGTCTATCCCTGTCCTTGAACCTTAGCACTTCATATCACAATCAATAAATGCCTATTTGGTACATGGACAGAGCCTACAAGATGCTCAGTTCAAGGGCTCTGGTTGTACAAGGCGGCTGTCAAGGACACAGTGATTTTTGAGAATCCTCCTTATGCCATGTGGGTCAAAAATGTATTTTGTAAGATGTCCCTAAATACAACTCTGAACAGTTGCATGAGGTCTTGGGAGAGAATGGGGAGAGAGAAACTCCGTGCCGGGCCGTGGGCTTGCTAAAGGTCATTTTAAATCATTGCAACACACACTCCCAGTGCACCATTGTGCAAAAGGATTTACTTTGTTTTTTTATTTATTTTTCTATCCCTATTCACTGTAGCATTTTACCCCTAGGTGAAAAATGAAAAAGTAAAGCATGATTACAAAGTTCATTGTTCTTTGACCAGCCTGAGAGAACACTTTCCTGTCATTGTAGCTGATTCACACATGACGCAGGAGGTTCCAAGAATCTGGTGGACATGGATGCAGAGTTTCTTGGGACAACCGGAAGGACATTGTATGTAGCCAGGCTTGTGTGTGGGGCTCAGTGCTAATACGGGGCACTCGCAGAGACCCCCGTGCTCACGCTGGTCAACACCGAGGCCGGCAACCTGTCCAGTCTCGTGGCTAGGATGCGAGCACAGTGGCTTCAACCCGAGCTTCAACGAGAGTCTACATCTTGGTAGGATCATTGGTTCTGAGTCTTTTCTTTACCTTTGCAGCCTTAAGGAATTGACATAATTTGTTCACCAAGAGCAGAGATAGCTAGAGAATTGGGTCATTTTAACCACTCCCTTGTGAGAGACTGGGTTTTCAGCCTGTCTGAAGATTTGGTCTTTTGCGGGGTGAGGGGGGTGTTCTTGTTGTGGTCATTTCCCTCTGCCCTTAGAGCCAGTCTCTGTCCCGCCCTCCTCTGGGTTACTGGGAACTAAGGTCTCAGGATCTTTAGCCAACTGATCCCACTTCGTGTCTGGCCAGGTTTGGCCAGAGGGGGGCAGCGGGGGAGACTGGAGTGTGGGAGCAGGAGGGAGGCCAGGGGTTCTTCTTGCCTTGTTTTGCCTTGGGGAGCATTTCTTTCCTCTGTGGCTCCAGCCGCACCAGCCAGACCCTCTCTCAGGGGCTGCCAGGCCACCCTGACTATGGTCCCAGAGCCCAGTGGACATTTGACGGGAAATCGGGGGACATAAGGGAGGGAACCAGGTGGGCGGCTGTGGGGGAAGATTCTAGGACAGGTCAGGAGGGCGTGTGGCTGGGGGTGGCGGGAGGACAGGTAGGGCTTTATGTGGGGCTGGTGTTGGGGAACATCAGCCAGAAGAGTGGCACGACCTGGCTTCCGTTCTGAGGGGTTGGCCCGGAGGCTCTGTGAAGGAGAGAGTAAAAGGAGCTCTGACCGTCACCCAAGCAAGAGACACCGGGGCTCAGACCACGAAGGGAGAGGCAGGGTGGTGAGAAGGAGTTGCTTGCGGGTGTATTCTGAAGACAGAATCCCCGGGATCTGCTGATAGATTAGGTACCGGGTCTGAGAGAAGGAAACGGGTGACATACGGCTCTGAGGGTCTTGACCCGAGCAGCTAGAATGATCCTCTTTCCTAGGAGGGGAGGCTCAGGGTGAGGCCGGGGAAGCGGGGAGTCTGCTTTGGGCTGTAGTAAGTCTGAGGTGCCTGGAGGGACCTAAGCGAAGATACCTGAGCAACAGGGAGAAGTCTGGCTGGAGACATCGGCCCACCTGGCATTTCAGGCCAGAAGTGGGAAGAGATGGATGGATGGAGTGGGGGACCGTCCGTCGGGTGACAGGAGGCTCGTCACGTGACTGGAGAGAGGGGTGCCCAGAGACACGGGCTGGGGGGTTCTGGTTTCCCCAGGAATAGGGAGCAGTGGCCCCCGTGATGGCAGAGGAGGTGCGGGGGTTGGAGGAGAGAGAGACGGGAAAGCAGAGCGGGGAGGCGCCGCGTGGGGACCTTTCCCCGCACGAGTGGAAGGACGCGGTGTGCATCTGCTAACTCAGCAGCGTGTCTTGGAGCGTGTGCCTAGCAGTTTGCAGAGAGCTGCCCTGTGTCCGGAGCTGGCCACGACGTAGTATTCCACTGTAGAAACCCCGCATAACTTACTTGATCGTGATTTGTTATTTATTACATGTGTTTGTTTAAGCAGTCCCCTCCTGATGAGAATTGAGTTTGCTCCCAGGGCTGGAATGCTGATACACACTGCGGTGTTGTGAGGGACACGTGCTCCGATGCAGGTGGCGCGCTGTCCACCTCGAGAGGCAGGCCATCTGTCCTTCTTAGGGGGACAGCATGCACTCCCGCCAACAGGGCACGCGCAGGCCCGTCTCATGAGGCCCAGCAGCCAAGTCGCTTTTCTAACTTTTTGGTATTTGCTGAAAATAATGTCTCGTACTTGGACTGTTTAGTTTTCTTGTTCTGAATGAGGAACAGCTTTTGTGCATTTGTATTTGCTGTGCAGTTATCTTCCTGTGAGTTATCTGTCTGTGCTTCCGGCCCTTTCTCCTGCTGGGGCTAGCTCTTTCTCTCACCTGCTTGCGGGGGCTATTTATACCTTCACAGAATTAGCTCCATCAGTGCCGTGGATCGCAAGCGTTTCTTCCCGGTCTCTTTGTCTTCTGACTTTGTTTATCTTGCCTTTTTTTTTTTTTTTTTTTTTTTTTGCATGCAGGATTTCCCCCTTTTTATGTGGTTTGTGTTATTGATTTATTTCCATGGCTGCTGAGGTTTTCTGTCACATACAGAGGAGGGTGATGGGAGGGGACAGGCTCTGGACTCACACTTGCCTCTGCCACTGCCTGGTGGTGTATCTGCAGGCACGTTGCACAACCACTTGGTAAACACAGGATGAGCGTGTCTGGGAGTGCGTGAGCACCTGCACGTGGGACGTGCCGCTTTCTCTTCCTCAACGTCAGCCCCAACAGCAGAGCACACAGCAATGGCATGTTTGCTGTTTGCTTTCCGGGCTTCTTCTGGAAAATCACAGCACCCGTAATTTCCTGGGCATGTGCCCTGTGGCCCCCTGAAGTCCACCCAGCCTGTGCTCAGAGGTGATATATTCACCCCAGAGGAGAGCTCACGTCCTAGAAGTCTGTTCCAAAGTTGCCGTCGGTCCCGAGGCAGCCGATAGCCTGGCTCCTCGGAGATGGGGTAGCGTTTCTCACAGAGTGGCCCTCAGGCACTGGGCTCCTTCCCCACGTTCTGATTGGGCAGTTTGGGGTAGGCCGTGTGCACCTGCTGGTTTGAAGTTTGAGACCTGCTGGTCTGACCCTTCTGCTGGTCCTTCTCCTGGAAAGTATTTTGGGAACCAGAGACACAACAGCTGCACACTTTGCTCTTTCCTTCCAGCCAAGAGAGTTGCAGGCATGGTGCCTGCCTGTCACGCATGAGAAGGTGTATAGCTGTGGAGGGTGCCCTTGAGAAGAGCCCGTCCCCCAGGATCACCAGGCGGGAGAGCACAGCTGCTTCCCATGGAGCTGAACTGAGCCACCTTCCCAGCTGTGTGCCCTGAAAGCCTGTCTAAGTCCCGATGGGGGGACAGGTGGGGGAGGGGATGCCAACATGCGTCCCCTTTCCATTTCACGCGCACGACATCTGCACCGAGCCTTCCCTGAAAAGAGATTATGTTTATGAGATGTAAATGTGAGTTTAGGGTTTTTGACTTTATAAGTCTTTCTAGAGACTTTAACATTATTGAACGACAGGGGAATGAGTCAGAGGCCTGGAAATGAGATACCACTTAAGGCCCAAGTGGAAAGAGGGGTTTTTATGAAGGCAGAAAAGAGATCACATGGGATTTTAGAAAGTATGGTGGGCTTTGCACTGGGACTCCAGAGGGAGAAGGGCAATAGAGTTATTTGGGGGTGGTGTTTCAAGGAGGGAACGAGACCCTGCAGAGAAATCTGTTTCGACCTAGAACTGTTCCAGCCAGAGCTGTGTCCGAAACCCCCGCAGACAGGACTCGATTCTATTAGGGCAGGGGCTGAGTGTGGCTAGCCGACATGGGGACGTGATAGTTTGAAACATAGAAAAGACGTATGTTAAGATCTCCAGAGAGAAATTCCTGTTTGGTCTTAAAACCAACCACAGTGGTCTTTCTCCTAAACTCTTGGTTTGTTTGCTCCTCGTGGGCCCTGGAATGGATCCTCATGTCTTTCTCATGGGTGGGCAGAGCACAGAGCATCAACGCTGAAAGCTGGAACCCACCCACACGTGTGGTGTCCATTCATTGCTTTCTCCTCCTCTTTGGGGGATTTGCCTCCCCTGCTGGAAGGGGCTGCCCCTCCTAGAACTAGGTTCTAGTCCCTGCCCACCGGCTCAGCCAGTCACAACCACCCTCACTTGGGGAGCCAAACAGAGCCCTTCCCTGGGATTCTAACTGGAGCTGACCAAGCCCCCTTCCTCCCCACCCCTAGGCTGCAAGGCTTCCATCTGGAGCTGCCCCCCTCAAAGCACAGTAGCCTTGGCCCCTGAAGAGTAGGGCTCTCAGAAAGAGTAGGGAAGGGGGGACATGGAAGCCTTGGCCCCTGTCACCCCAACACCATTTCCTCCTCTCCCTCTCCCTGTGAGCCAGCAACATTCCATCTTAAGATAGGGTTGGATTTCTGCCTCTTGCAAGACAAGAGTCTTAACTAACAAACATCTCACTTTTAATTAACTTAATTTTGTTATTCTTTCTAGAACAGGGTGGGGAGGGAAAGAAGGGACGCAGGGAAGGGAGGAGAGAAGCAAAGAAGGAAGGGAAGGCTGTGTGTGCAGAGTTTGTAGCCCACAGGACTGCCTGTTACCCGGCTGTTACAGCCTGACCCCTCTGCCCCTGGGCCACCTTGGCCACGGTCTTCACTGTGGTCAGGTAGCCTGGCCCTCGTGGCCAGCAGCCTCCCGAACGCCCTGCAGAACCGGGCTGTTGATCCCAATCCATTCTGGATATCGGTGGGAATGGAAGCCTCCGAGGCCATGAGACCTGTCGTCCATGGGGGTGGGCAGCTTGCCGACTCCACACAGTGTTTGTGGGATGCTAGGGCCATTTTCAGAGGCTCAGCTCTAGCAGAGGCATCGGATAATCTTGCAGGTCTGGTATCTCTGATGGGATCGGAGTGTATAAATCTTCTTCCATAGGAAAAGAACTTTGCCCTTTGTGCTTGAAGAAAGCCTGCTTAAGCTTACTAATGACTGGGATTATCAAGGTCCACTGGTAATTTTTCAAGTTACCTGAGCAAGAAAAAAAAAAAAACACACAAAAAACAGTGATTACAGAAGCTAAGACCCAGCATCATCAAGCGCACGTTGGTCATTTGCTTTGACAGGCAGAATTCAGTCCTTTTTATTTCTGGTTAAGCTCCCGTGGCTCTGTAACCAGATACCTCCGGGCTGGGAGGAGAGGCTGCTCCAGGATGGAAGGGTTGTTGGGTTGATGTAAATGGTCAGATTTCTGGTTCAGAGAATTACCAAGACCTGATGAAAAAGAGCCCATTTTCCTTTTGGTTTACTCTTACCACATCTTCATTTTTTTTTTTTTTTATCCTTGTATCGCTTTGTGTTTTTACATCCAGATTCACCAAGTGGCTAATCTTAGGGCTACATGAGATTGCAAAATGCCCTGCCTCCCTGTTCTACCGCTGTTCTGCTTTCATTGAGAGCAAGCGAACAGCACATAAATAAGAGCAGTGTAATAGTCCACTGGGAAGATCTGCATTTGCTCTAATGATTTTCCTATTGCTCAAAATATTTTGGAACTCCTTTTAAACCTTTTGTAAATTTAGGGCAGTTTGTGAGGTGCAAAAAAGCAAAAACACCAATGTCAATAGACTTCCAGTGGAATACTTGTGTAAACATCTAGCCAAATCGTCAGCATAGACGAGGCATGTCAAGGATCCAGTAGTGAAATTCCCACATCACAGTGTCTGTCCACAACCCACTAGCCAGTGAATGTTGCTCCAACTGACCCTTATTAATGAAAACCTGGATCTGTTTCAGGCTGAATTGCTAGGATCCCAGGGATTACTCAGTTCATCTCTCTCTCCCGCATTAGACAAAGAAACAGTAACTTCAGAGGCTCCCATTTGCCGGCATATCTGTGTCAGTTGGGATCCTCGGGGAGGTGGATGCCAAGACGGAATCAGACACGTATGAGATTGAATGGGGGCACTGTCTGTGCAGGGTGCAGGGGAGAATGAGCAGGGGTAGTTGGGGAGAGCCTCAGACCATGGCTCAGGTCTGAGGGACAGCGGAAAGGGCTGGGTAGGAAAAGCCTCAGATCAGCACAGTGCCCAGCACAGTTCACAGCCAGACCAAGGGGGGGAGGGGGCACCACACACGAGTGGTCAAAGACATACTGTGGACCCCATGTGTTATGTCATTGCCTGGGGACAGCCCGAGGAAGGCATGGCCTCAGAAGCTAAGCGGGAGGCTCTGGGGCCTCAGTCAAGGGTGCCTCCGTGGCAGGGCCTTTGGAAGGACAGCTGGGTGTCATCTCCGTGGCCACCACATCCCCCCTTGCAACACATGGATGCACGGCTCTGTGCATGTGTAGGGAGCAACTCCCCTGTGGTTTTCTGGGTCTCTCCTCTCACTCTTGGGGACACTTAGAAGAGGGTGGATGGGATTAACTGTAAGCCACCGTTGCTGCCGCTGGTCTTGGGGCCCCGTGGGTGCCCATTCCCCCCCCACCCAGCCCCCACAGTATCCAGTCTAAATGGCCTGCCTGGGAGTGTGACCCAGACCTTGTCCTGAGGGCTCGGAGTCCTTTAGAGTCACACCGTCCTTGGGCCCAGGGCTGCAGGGCCCACAGTCATGCTGAGCCCGCACAAGGGAGGAGGCACACAGGTCCCTGGCTTCCACGTGTCTTCCTCCCCCAGCCCATTGTATGAAAACGCGCTACCTCCTACTGCTGATCAAGGTCAACTTACCCCACCAAGAAAGTGACTTCCTTCCTCACCCACCGGGCCCTGGCCACACAGAGCCAGAAGTGTCCTGGTGACTGCTGTAGCTTGTAGTTCAATAGGACCCTGGCTGTGTCCCCTGGCAAGAGAGTGTCCCCTTTTGGGACCCAGACTTTTAGCTCTACAGAGTCCAGAGTTGCAGGGGCAGGAAGCAAAGAGTCTCCCAGCAGGTCACTGGGGCGACTCCATGGTTCACGTATCCACGTGTTCTTCCCACGGGAGACACAGCACCACGGCGAGGTCTCCGATTGAAAGCACATGATGCACCTGCAAGGTGTTCCTTCCCAACCCTGCACAGCATCCCCTCCGAGCTTCAGGGACTCCTTCAATCCCCTATCCTGGCTCTCTCTGAGCCTGGCTGCTTCTGGATGGTGTGATAGACTAGTGCATCCTATAGTCATGGCCCCTCCCCCGAGCCTTCTTAGCTGTAAAGTGAGCCCTCTGTTGGATGCTCTGTTGTGTGGAGTCCATGCTTGGCCACTGTCCCATAAAACCCCCAGACAGTGGTGCTAGCTGAGGCTCTGTGGGCAGGAAAGACATAATCCACACCTGGAAGAGGTATCTATCCTTGTAAGATGAACTGCTGGCCCTTCTGAGATATAAGGGTCTTAATGTGGCCACCTTGCTACCAGGCAGATGGTCTCCTCAAGGAATAGCACCGCCTGGGGTCAGCAGTGGTCTCAGTGGCTGACTGGCTGAAAATCCTGAGGGGGCAGTTGCTAGATAAATGGGAGTCCGTGCTGTCAGGCCCACGCTTAGCCGCCTCCTCTGCCACTCTGGTTGCTCCATTCATGTACCCTTCTCGCCAGTCCCGGGGTGGCTGGTGACAAAGGCAAGCTGCCATCGACCAGTGAGGCAGTTTGCCCACTTGGCTCTCCAGTGCCTCTTGCATGGCGGGTGCTCTCTGGTGAGCACCAACATGGGATTCAAACATCTTTACACCTTGTGCCCGCTCCTGTATGTCCATCCACCTGCCTCTCCCCGGACCTTTCTGTCCCTGACCCTCCAGCCTTTTTCCTTCCAGACCCCTAACCAGCTAGCTGGGCCACTGGCCACAGCCCAGGCACCTTGGTCTATTTCTCTTTCCACACACGTGAGTGAGCACATGCCCACTGGGAAGAGCTCTTGCCTGGGTCATTCAGGGCTGCCCCGGAACATGACTGGAACGCAGCTGCCGAACACCTTCAGATTCCTCCCCCAAGATGGCCATCTGTCAATCAAGCTGGGATTTTTTTATTTGCTTCTTACAGTGGTCATATGGGACACCCCACACCCGACATGGCCATAGGAGTGGGCTGGTGGGGGGTGCCAGTGAAACCATCGTGAGTGATGTGGCAGTCTGAGATGCTGGCTCGTGCAGCTTCCTCACGCCCTGTGATTTTTGCTCAGCCTCCATCCTCTTGCAACAGACTGCTGCTCGTCTCTTCAGCTTTGTGACTCGGTGGGTCCCACAGGCCCTGGATCCCCCGGGGGCCCTTCCAGGTGCATGCACTGTTGGTGTTCCAAGGTCAAGTGTTTCCTCTACCAGGAGCCTGTTTCTCGAAAGGAGCATGGTTCCCTACTGTAGTTGGCATGCCCGTGCTCCAGACCATTGCTCCTGCATTGGGATTCTCCCCTGGCTGGTCATGACCTCCATGCTGCATTTACTCCCACTGTTGACACCACCAGCACTGCAGTGGACTCATCAACCCCCTCCCAGACCACCAGCCCCACCTGCCTTAGCTCTCCCCCAGCCCTATTCCCCAGTTCTACCTGGCAGTGTCTCCCCCAGGGGGTGGGCAGGCTGGCCTCTGTGGCCCATGAGCTATGGGGGTTGAATTGTATCCCCCAGAGGCATATGTTGAAGCCATATGCCTGGCACCTGTGAATGTGACCTTATCTGGAAATTGGGTCATTGCCAATGTCATCTAGTTAAGGGGAGGTCATTAAGGTGGCCCCTAGTCTAGATGACTGGGTCCTTATGAGAAGAGAGGAGGCACAGACACAGACATGCAGCAAGGGGAACTCCTTGTGAAGACACACATGCACGGAGACCACACCAGAAGCCACGTGAGGATGGAGGCTGGTTGGAGTGATGCACCAAGGATTTCCAGCAGCACCAGGATCTGAGAGCTAGGCACCGAGCACCTCCTCCCCGAGAGCCTCATGGGCTCTGCTGACGGCCCGGGTGACCCGTGATTTCGGACTTCTGGCCTCCAGAACTGCAAGAGACTGAGTTATGTTATGAGCCACCCAGTCCGTGACACTTACGACAGCAGCCGTGGAAACTGATACACACGCCTTTCTCGGCTGCCCCCCTGCACTTTGTCCTGCATCCTCTCCTGCCTGGAGCCCCCCTCCCCCTCTCCTCCACTCACCCACCACTCTCTTTGTCCCTGTCAGGGCACCCAAATTTCCCTTGGAGCACCCAGGCTCTCGCTCACCCCCTACCCTGCTGCGTTAACACATCCACGGGCAGTGCTGTACCCCTTAGCATTTAATTATAAACTGCCCACTTGATTTATGTATATTTCCCACCTTGCTCCATGAAAGGATTTTAGGCAGCTGCTGCTTTCGGTTGCTGGCTAAAAGGCTATTTCTGCTGTACTTTTCAAGGCTGTCCCGATTGGTTTTGGAACCAAGTAGGGTCCGACCTCAGCCCGCAGAGTAGAGAGCACATGGCGCATCTCCGCATGGGGTCAGGGCCTGCCGGAGAGGGGACCGGATCACATGGGTGCAGGCCTCCTAAAAACCCAGCTCTCGGGGGCCCAGCCACGCCCAGCATCTGACTCGATGCTCTGTTATGGTCAGTCTTCAAGGCCCTGACTCTGTGATTTAACCAGCCCGGGTGGCACGGGGACCACACCAGAAGTTACGAGAGACGAAGTCCGTTGGGGATTTGGGCCGAGCCCCATATTTGAACCCACCTGAGCCTCTAACTCCAAGGGTCCTTTAATAACTCTCAGGAGGAAAAAAAACAAAACGCAGATCTTACCACGTGAAAGTTAATGCACAGGAAGGGGACAGGGGGACCCATTCCAAATGTAAATGAAAGACAATTTACATTTAGCAACAGCCACATTTAGCACCCATAGGCTTCAATTTTAATTAAGGCAGAGAGTGGCTCATCTCCAGTCAAGGCCAGAGAATTCGCGCGTTCTCGTGACACATCATGTCATCTGGCAGAGCGGCTTTGCAGGGAGCCCCTGGTGTGACAGCCGGCTGGGGGCCAGCTGTGCTCTTGGTGGCAGCCAGTGGCTGCGCCCTGCCTCCCGGAGGACTCCTTCTGACCTGCAGTGTGTGAGCTGAGTGTAGCAACAACCTCATCACGGGACCTTCCGAGGCCCCCGCTCTGTCTCCCCTTTCAGTGAGGAAGGATTTGTGGCCCCCTCCCACCCCAGCGCCGACAGCCGTGCATGCCTTAGCTTCCTCATCTACACGATGGGCATCCGCCTCGCCTGGCCCTTTGCTCTGAGGCTTGAAGGAGGAGGTGTGTGGACCAGCAGTTTGCAGGACGTGAAGCCCTCTCTAAATAGAGTTATGCTCATCATCCCTGTATGTCCCGTGTGTCAGAGAAGCCTGTGAAGCTGTCATCCTTTGCTTTGTCGTGCCTGCTGGGAGGGGCGTTTCAGAGACCCCGGGCAGGAGTGACGTCCAGCTGGAGCAGAGGCAGCTGACCACGTGGGACCAGGACGTGGGGCTCGGCCCTAGGACGTCGGAGCCCCGTGCGATACTTCTGATTACAGAATCTGCAGTGACATCACAGCCCCCATCGAATGTTGCCAGGCCGGCTCCTCCCCGTCTGGTGCTGTGGCCTCCTCACACAGGGATGGGGTCTTCGGGTTCCTCACGAAGGACAGCCCTCCACTTCAGGCAATCCTGGAGGTTTACAGACAGGGACCCCGAAATCCAGCCTTCCTGCCTTTCGGTATTAGGGTGGCTGGGTGCCCCTTTCCCCTGAGGTCACTCTTAACTAGCCCGGGGACAGAAACGCCCCACCCTTTTCACCATCAGTGGGCTTTGGGGGGGTGAAACCAGTGCCCACCTCCTACCCAGCCCAGAGGAAGTTGGGTCGTAAAGAGCATTTTCCAAAACACATAGGAAAAAAAATCACCCTTCATCACAAATTCACAAATATACGCCTGCAAATTTAGCAGTGCTGTCTTCAGAAAGGCAGGTACCCCTCAACCTCAGGAAGTCCAGAGATCAGGACGCTTGGCTCTCTGTGGTGCCGGGGTCTCTGGTGCTAACCCCCAGCGTGTTGTCCAGTCCTGTTTCTTATCCTTGCTTTAGTGGCTCTATTATATTGTGCCTTTCACTATACATGATCTCAGATGGTTTTCTCCGAAGTAGGAGAGGTACAGATCACTCATCTTATTTATAACTCTGCAGCGAAGACCAGAATCAGAGTGTATAAATTGGGGAGGAATGTGAAGGAAAAGATGCTGAGCAAACAGGCTGCAGTTGGCACCTCGCTTTTGCCTCCTCCTTGGTTTCGATGACCCTGTAGCTTCGACCAGACAAACGCTCAGGAAGTAGCTAATGATTCGGCCAAAGCCATTTATTGACCGCGTCATTTCCACATGGCCAGCGTGCTCCCTGGAGGACATCCAGGAGAAAGTGCAGGCCCCTCGCCCCGCAAGAGGAGATGAGAGGGGCCCTCGCAGAGGAATGCAGCCAGTCCCTGGCCAGCGGGAATTGTCACAGGAGCTAACATTTATTATGTGCCTGTGTGTGCGACAGCTTTGTGCTGGGTGCTCTCGGCCCACCTGTGACCTCTCACACGTCCTTTGGCGGAGGCTCCTGTCACTGTTTCACAGATGAAGACGTAGAGACGCCAGGACACTAACTGTGGTCAGGATGGTGCAGCAGCAAGGCCCGGAGGGCTTCAACCAGGACCGGACAGCCTGGATTTCCAGCAGGTGTGCAGGGCCCCGAGGCAGACACCCGGAGCCACGGAGCGGCAGGGAGGGGGTGGCCGGGCCTCGTGATCTCACCCTGAGGGACCGGCTACAAGCCACAGGGACCCCTGTGCTGCCTGGGGCCACAGGACACCTCCGAGGTACCTCCCCTCTCCTGCTCCCCTCCACAGCCCTTTCAGACGCTCCCCTCCCCTCACTCCAGCCAGTAACCTTTCCTCCTACTTCTCCGGCAAAGGGACAGTCAGAAGGGGACTTCTGCCAGGCTCCCTCCCCCACGGACCCCCTACCAGCAGCGACTCCCACAGAAGACTCTTGACTCTCTCTTTGCTAGAAACCGCTGTTCTGCTGTCCTCGAGCCATCATTCCCTCTCTTTCCTGCTCCATCAGTGTTTCTCTCGCCCATGCAGTGGTTCTTCCTCTTGGCTACATATTGGAGGCACCCGGTGAGCTTGAAAACAAAATGAATGGGGGCCTTGTTCCTACAGACTTTGACTGGAATAGCCTGGAGTTCTCCCCAGGCATCCGGAGACATGAAGCCGATTGTGCCAAGCATCCGCAACCGAGAGCCAGCTCTCCTAGGGCGCCCACCAGCCAGCTCTCTCCCACCCACACCCCTCCAGCTGCTGACAACCCCCCCAACGTCAGTCCTCAGTGCTCATCTTACTCACCTTCCAGCAGCGCTGAACAGTTGGTCTCTCCCTCTTTCTCGAAGCACTTCCTTCCCTGGCTCCCTGACCTCTCGCTGGGGCTCTCTGTCCACCTCGCTGGCCGTTGCTGGTTCCTCCTGATTGACTCTTGGTGGCCTGGGTCTCCATGCTGGGACGTGTTCTGTTCCCCGGGTACACTCACCCCTTGCTGTGCTCACTCAGCCTGCAGGCTTTATAAGTCATCCATTCACTAAGATTGGATCTCTGCTCTGACCCCTTTCTTAACGCTAGACTTGTATATCCAGATGCCCACTTGACCTCTCCAGGTGGGGATCTCTCTGACATCTCTAACCGGCCATACCCCAAACCGGGATCCTGCCCTTCTACCCACCACACCATAGCCTTACCAACCTTCCTGTTGCTCAAGCCAAAAACTGAGTTGTCTTGGATTGCTCGCCTTCTTAGTGCCTATTTCCAATCCCATCAGCAAATCCAGGTGGTCCTGCATCAAAGTGTATCCAGAACCTTTGCTTCTGACCCATCCTCCATGCCAGTCTGGTCCAAACTGGATCGTCTGTCATCTGGTAACTGGTTTCTACTTCTACCCTGCTCCCCTGGTACATCCTCAAAACAATAGTTAGAGTGATCCTCTACCAAAATCCCTCCAAAGGCTCTACCTTTCACTCTTGTCAAAGCCCATGTCCCCATGATGACCTACAAGGCCTTTATGATGGGCTCTCCATTCGTCCCCTCCTCGCCCCTTCTCCAGCCGGCTGGCTGTTCTCCAAGCTCTTGCCCCAACATGCCAGACTCCCTCCGACCTCAGGCTCCTTTGCCTAGGCTACTCCCTCTGCCTGAAAATGTGCTTTTCCTAGATATCTGGATGATCTCCTTTCTCCTTTCCTCCAGCTCCCCACTCAAATTCCACTTCTCAGTGAGTCCTTCCCAGACTGGCCTTTTAAAAATTGAAATAGTCTTTCCTGGCATCTCCCTTCTTTGCTCATTTATCATCTCTTTGGCACGTGTCACCTGCTAATACCTAATATCTCCTAATGCTTAATTTACTTATATGTTGTGTTTATTGTCCGCTCCCACAGGAGGTTTTAAGTCCCATGAGGTCAGAGATGTTTGTTTTGTTCGGTGCTCCCTAATCTACTACGGTGCCTGGTGCTTAGGAGACAGTCAATAGTGTTTGTTGAATAAACGGATGTGATGCAGACCAGGAGCTGTGGGGGATGGTGAAGGGAGGAAGAAGGCCTCGTTTGGTTCCAGAGGGATTATCACTAATATTTGGTGCTGGGAGTGCTTCCTGAAGAAGATTGGAGCTGAACCTTGAAGGGAGGATAGTCTCTAATGACAGTAATAACAGTTGGAATAAGCCATGGGACTCGTGAAATCCTAGGAACGATTTCGGCAGAGCTCTGCTCTCAGAGGAGGGGTGGCCCTGGAGAAGCCGAACCGGAGATAGCGTGAGGAGGTGGGATGCGAAAGCAAGCCTGGGGGCAGGGGCACAGTCTCCTGGAACGTGTGGGCGCCGCGGCGAGCTGCCAGGCCCCCCATCTTCGGCCCCCACGGCGAGCTGCCAGCCCCCCTCCCATCCTCGGTCCCCAGCAAGACGACGCAGTGCTTCACAGAGAGGGTTAGGAATCCCGTCTGTGTTTTGCCGGGGATGTACCCGTCTTGAAGGAAATTCTTTGTGGAGACGGAAACAAAAGATGTGCAGATCCGTGGTCAGTGATTAGGCATTGATCCCCATTTCTAGTCACAATTATGTGTTGCCATGACAACTGCACAGTCAGGACCAAGCCAGAGTCTCCCTCCGCGTATCAGATGCAGACACGCTGTGTGCACTTTTCCACCTCAGCCTGAAATGTGGAAGCCACGGGTTTTCATGCCAGAAACCCAAGGAGAAGGCCACGGCTCGCCCTTCAGGAAAAGGAGGGCGTGGGGGGCGTATTCACCCCCCTGCTCGAAAATCTCTGAAAACAGCTTTGACTGCGCCCCTCCGTGGCTCCCCACTCTTGTCTACTGTCTTCACTCCCTCACGTCTGCACCACTTGCTTTGGCCAAATTCACTTTCATAATTTTCTAGGTGCACCAGGGAGAAGAGTGTATAAGCAAGGAGACAGAGGAATGAAACAGCATGGAATATTCTGGAAGCACTTGGGGCTGTGAGGGGCCAGGTGGGGAGGAAGGACGTCGGCATCTCGCAGACACTACGCTAACCCCCGCTCTGCCACGCATGGGTAATGGGCAAGTTCCCTCATTGTCTAAACGTGCTCTCCTCACCTCAGTAGGACTGCCTTGCAAATCAGGGCTGAGCTAAGGGAGGCTGGCTGTGTGCCCGCCTCTAGCATGGAAGCAGGCAGCTCCAAACACAGCAGAGGTGGGCAGATGGGGAGGGCGTCCTCATGCTGCACACCGAAGACTTGGAGTTTGACTGGTGGGGGCAAGGAGTCAGGGAGAGATTTAAAGCTGAGGAAGGGTTGGTGCTGCTATTAATCCCATTTTATAGACGACAAAACTAAGGTACAGAGAGGTTAAGTAATTCGCTCAAGACTGCACACTTAGCAGGTGGCAGAGCTGGATTCAAACCCAAGCTCTTAACCACCATAGTGGTTATTCTTCCTCCAACTAAATAGGAAAAGGAAAGGTCTTTGAGACTAAGGCCATGTTAGGGACTGTGGAAGAATTGACTGAGATCCACAGAAAAGCTGGACTTGGCTTTGCCCCCAACATAGTGGTTAAGCTGCTGAGAAAGGAAGAATTTAGGTGATTGGCATACCCATCAACACATTTTCTTTAACAAGGATGGACCATCGGCCCTCTCTGAAGCCTGTGGCACCACCCCTTACTCCTAGTGCTTTGCGGAAAGGCCTGTCTGAAGTCCTCCGTGCTCTGGGCCAACTGTACGGCCTTGTGGAGCAGCTGTTTCCAGCCCTCCAGGCCAATCTGGGAAGGAGAGGTCCTGGTGCTAGGACTCAAGACTTCTCACACACACACACACACACACACACACACACACACACACACACACACACACACACAGCAGAATAGTGTGCACGAGAAAACCCAACGCCTACATCAGGACTCAGGCTGGAGGACGAGAGTGTCGTCTGCAGCCATGGAGGACTATGATGGCCATCTGTTAGGGTCCACTGCACATGTCGCAGCCAGAAAGAATTTAATATGGAGCATCAAACCCAGCACAGTCCCTGCCTGGCTGCGGGCTGGCAAGCCCACGGAGCCGGCCCTGCTGCTCCTGCTGCCCTTTGGGCTGGGGCTCCAATAGGAGGAGAGGTGGTTGGAGGTGGTTCTACCAGAAGCCCCCAAACTGGGGTCATCTGACTGTCGCTTGGCCATCAAAGGAAGGGAATGTAATTGGCCACCAAGGAGGTGTTGCAGCTTCTTCCAGGGACACCCCAGAAAGCAGAGAAATACTCTGGACCTCCTTCAGCTCCCCCTTTTTTTTTCCTTCCAGTGCCTCCATTAGTGGGGCAGAGAGGGACTGGGGCTCGCGGGGGGCCTGGGACATGTCCCTACAATGAGAGCAGGGTGGACAGGGCAGGGAGGGCAGGGATAGATGGGAGAGCAAAAGGTGGTTGAGGGGGCATGCTGTTAATCCCACCTGGAACAGTCCTGGGTTATCTGGAATAAGCTAATTCCAAATACACCGTCCCATTGTCCCGGGAAACTACTGAAGCTTTCTGGACGTTTAAATACGGGTATGCACCGATACCGGATTTGTCTTCCTGACACTCAGCATTCCACATTCCACTTGCTCAGTGGGACCTGACCCCAAAGTCTGGCTACAGAGTCTTTATCTGAACAAAATCCAGCATTAAAAAAGAATTTTAAAAATTTCCCAGAATTAAAAAAAAAATCCATAGTAAAACAGTAATCAAATGCTACTTCTTTAACATAATAGAAAATGTCTAACAAAATCATTGGAACACCAGAGGTATTCTCATTCAATTCTGAATGGTCCAAGAATTATAAATATTGAAAAGGAGACAAGAATTTGTTTGATGATATAATCACCTACCTAGAAAACAAATTAAAATCAACTGGAAAACACTTAGAATGAATACGGTAATTCTAGAAAGTGACTGGCTGGAAAATAAATATTCAAAGCGTAATGCTTTTCTTATGTAATAACAATAACCAGGGGCTCCTGGGTGGCTCAGTTGGTTAAGGGCTTGCTCTCGGCTCAGGTCATGATCCCGGGGTCCTGGGACTGAGCCCCGCGTCGGGCTCCCTGCTCAGCAGGAAGCCTGCTTCTCCCTCTCCCTCTCTCCCTGCTTCTCCCTCTCCCACTCCCCCTGCTTGTGTACCCTCTCTAGCTGTCTCTCTCTCTCAAATAAATAAAATCTTAAAAAAAATAATAATGACAATAACCAGCTGGAAAATGAGAGGGAAGAAAGATGTGGCTCACAAAAATTAACGTGCAGCTCCTTTACAAGGGACAAGACAGACCCCGGTGGGAGGCTGGAAGGTGACCGAGTGAAGGGGTGGGGCACGTTCCTGGAAGGGGAGACCCGGAGCAGTGAAACCAGCCCTACTTCCTGGAATACCACGTCCATCGGACAGAATCAGATCCTATCGCCACCACCACACACACACACAGGACTTTAAAATTTGGAATGTGTACTTTTAAAGTTCCTCCAGAAGAACAGATATAGGAGAAAACGTATTAATGGTTGGGGAGGGGTGGTTAGGAGAGAACTTCTTCAGCTGACTGTACGTATTACATAGTATAATCCTAAAAAGACATAGTCGTGGGACAACAGGAAGCATGCAGGTCAGTGAAACCCTAGTGATCGTGTCGTACACGATGATCATGATGCTTTGAATCATGGATAATCATTTATATATTTCATATGATAATGTGGTCACTGTTACGCTGGCGGCTATCAGTGACTGCTTCCGCAGGGTGACACGGCTTCTCCAGTTCCTTCCGAAGCAGGTTATGGGATGGGGGAGGAAGGAGAGAACATGAAACTTCTGGGTCCCAGGAAGATGAAATAGACATCCTGGCAGGAACTCACACTCGTGTCTTCCGTTAAAAGCACTGGGTGTTACATGAAACTCATGAACCATTGAACACTACATCAAAAACTAATGATATGTTATATGTTGGCTAATTGAATTTAAATTAAAAAAAAAGAAAAAAGAAAAGAAAAGTAATCTTGGAGAGGTTCTCTTACATCCACCCGCGCTGTAAGAAGCAACAACCTCTCTCCCCTTCCTCTTGGGCATCCGCTGGGCAGCTGCAAAGCAGCAATCATGCGTGAGTGCATCTGCATCCACGCTGGCCAGGCTGGGGTCCAGATTGGCAGTGGCTGCTGGGAGCTCTGTTGCCTGGAACGCGGCCTCTAGCCAATGGTCAGACGTCAAGTGACAAGACAAGGGGGAGGAGATGACTCCGTCAACACCGTCTTCAGTGAGACTGGGGCTGGCGGGCATGTGTCCGGGGCAGCGTTTGTAGACCTCCAACCCACAGTTGTTGAAGTTCCCGCCGGCCCCCACCACCAGCTCCTCCACCCTGCACAGCTCATCACAGGCAAGGAAGATGCTGCCAATAACTGTGCCCGAGGGTACCACACCATCGGTAAAGAGATCATTGACCTTGTCTTGGATGGAATTTAGAAACTGGCTGACAAGTGCACAGGTCTTCAGGGCTTCTTGGTTTTCCTCAGCTTTGGAGGAGGAATGGGGTCTGGGTTCACCTCCCTGCTGATGGAACGTCTCTCTGGCCATTATGGCAACAAGTCCAAGCTGGAGTTCTCCATTTACCCTCTACCCAGGTTTCCACAGCTGTAGTTGAGCCCTGCAACTCCATCCTCATGACCCACACCACCCTAGGGTGCTCTGATTGTGCCTTCATGGTAGACAACGAGCCCATCTGTGACATGTAGAAACCTCCATACTGAATGCCCAACCTACACTAGCCTGAACAGGTTGATAGGTCAAATTGTGTCCTCCATCACTGCTTCCCTCAGGGTTGACAGAGGCCAGAAGTCCAGACCAGCCTGGTGCCCTATCTCTGCATCCACTTCCCTCTGGCCGCATCTGCTGAGAAAGCCTCCCACCATCAGCCTTCTGTAGCAGAGGTCACCAGCGTGTGCTCTGAGCCAGCGAACTGGAGGGTGAAAGGGGACCCTCGCCACGGCAAACACACGGCTCCCCGCCCATCTTATCATGGTAGACATGGTTCCCAAAGATGTCCGTGCTGCCGCTGCCACCATCAAGACCAAGCATACCATCCAGTTTGTGGACTGGTGCCCCAGTGGCTTCAAAGTTGGCATGAATTACCTGCCTCCGACTAGGGTACCTGGTGGAGACCCAGCCAAAGTACAGCGAGCGGTGAGCCTGCTGAGCAACACCGGAGCCATCGCTGAGGCCCGGGCCTCACTGTTCACTGGTATGTGGGCCAGGGCACAGAGGAGGGAGTTTTCTGAGGCCCATGAGGACATGGCTGCTCTTGAGAAGGATTTTGAGGAGGATGGTGTGGATTCTGTAGAAAGAGAGAAATTACTTCAGTTAAAAATGTCACAAAGTGGGGCGCCTGGGTGGCTCAGTCGCTTAAGCGTCTGCCTTCGGCTCAGGTCGTGGTCCTGGGGTCGAGCCCCACGTCAGGCTCCCTGCTCAGTGGGAAGCCTGTTTCTCGCTCTGCCCCTCCACCCTGCTTGTGTTCCCTCTCTCGCTGTGTCTCTCTCTGTCAAATAAATAAAATCTTTAAAAAAAAAAAAAAAAGTCACAAAGATGCTGCCTTTACAGGAAAGCTCATTCTGTTTTAAATATTGAAAAGTTGTGCTCTGATCCGTTCATTTGTAGGTAGCAGTGTATACTCTCATATGCAATGACTGACCTATGCTTTAAAACACGACTCTGTTACAGACCCAAGCTGTCCATTTCTCTGATGGGTTTAAATCAAGTATTCCCTGTCTTAACTGGAAAAAAAAAAAAAATCTGAAAGGACAGCTGGGAAGTCATTATCGGCTCTTCGTGAACAGCAGACTGCCTCTTGGAAGGGTCCGCATTTTTGCGAGCCTGAACCTGCAGTGTGAAGCATCTGTGTTCGAGGACCCTGAACTTTTGGTGGCGGGGAGGGTCTCTGCCCCCGCGCGCTCTGCCGCCCTCGTTCCTCGCTGTAGCATTGCAGAGACCATGGCACAGGGGCTCTCTCAGGACAAATACTACAGCAGGTAGCAGGATAAGTCTGCAAAGAGGCAACATTTTCAGAAAGAACTTAAAAAAATACATTTCCTGGAAATTGCCTCTGACATTTCAGATCTGCTCCAGGGAAAACCTCTACGGAAGCTTTAAGTAATGAACTGTCATCATTTGGATAATCGCCTTTCAACCATCAATGATTATCCCACCTCGCGGACAGAATCAACTATAAAACATAGGGGCTCTTAACCTTGAAAAGCCCACAGGGATATGTGATACGGAGCCAAATACCAAACAAGCCACTTTAAAACAATTTTCAGTAGTTGCTCTCTAGAGAAAGTTGGGAGCAGGCAGCTTTGTTGTTTTGCTTTTTTTTTTAAATAAGTCTGTCCAATTTTTGAGTCTTTAAACTATTTGAGTTTTTAACGGATTTGACTCTTGAAGCAGTATTTGTGTACAATTATGGGAAAAATAAAAATGAAATAGAAGCCCCACAGGTCCCTCATTTCCCCACTTTGGCCTCCCATCTCCCAGTATTTGTTACCGAGGTCACTGTCCCCAACAGTCAGCAGTCCTTGGCTCTTCCCGCTGCCGCCAGAGTGCTTCCTGACCCCAGCGTCACGGTGCCTGGAAGGTGAGGAAGAGCTCCAGGTCCCTCAGCCACAGATGGGAGCCTGGCTGCTGGCTAGTCCCCGTTCAGCTGATGGGCCCCGTGAGGGAACCACGTTTCATCATTAAAATGATGAGTAACAATGGGAGCAAGAACCAAACCTTTAAAGAATTCTAACACTAGAGTTGGGCCTTAGCCCTGTGGGTGGGTGAGGATGTTGTGTTGCTGTTTTTCAAAGCTGAGCCTCCTCCAAGTTTGTCACGCAGGTTCATCATGCAGCAGCTGCAGCTCCACTTCCCAACGCACAGACCCTGCAAGGACCAGGCTCCTGGCAATCTCCATCTGCTGAGTTTCCATCTCAGATTCAGCCAGTAAGGGCCACGTGGTCATGAAGCCTGACATCAACAAATCTGTGTCAAAACCTGAACTCTGATGTAGAAAAACTCAAGGGCAACCTGTTGGAATTGGCCAGCTAATTCCCAGCAATATTCAGGAAGTCATCCAGTGCTAGGTGAGGCCCAGGACTGATCACACATACCAGTCGCTTTACCCACTCCTCCAGGTTCATACAAGGTTAACGTAGATTAATAAAAATCAGCACACCTGTATGGGTCAGGGTTTCCCAGACTGATAGATGTATATTTTTTTACTTTAAGGAATTGGCTCATGTGGTGCTGGGGGCTGGCAATTCTGAAATCCAGGCCGGCTGACAGGTGGAACCTCGAGCAGAAGTTGGTGCCACCCCAGTATGTGTGTAGGGCCTGTAAGTTTTTCTGTCCCAAGCACTTCTGGAGACCCACCCAGTCAGTCTCCTTAGGTTTGCTTCTGGCATTTGCTTTCAGCCCCGCATTCTGGCTGTGAGAGAGGCTCCTAGGACCTCCAACCTGACCAGACTGCTGCTCCCGTCCCCCACAAAGTTGTGGCAACTCTGCCCTCACCCCCAAATCTCTCCACCACGAACAGGCAGCACATTTCTGAGCAGAAGTGTAGGGTGAGGGCCTGTCTGGACACTAGTTGTCTCAGTGTGACTTCCTTCAAAAGCAGAGCTTGAGACAAAGAACTTGCAACCAAGTAAGTGATTTGGGAACTGATCTTGAGAAGCAGGACTGATTGAACAGGAAGGAGTCTCAGAAGAAGAAGAAGAAAACGACATGAGTGTGTGTTATCAGGGTCACTGCCAAGGACGCCTGGTTCTGCTGGAAACTCTGGAAAGCAAAGAGAACCTCCCAGAACCACTCGCCCGAAGGAGGGGAGGCCAGAGCTTTGTGTCCCACGCTGCACTTTGTTGAGGGCTGCCCTGGGCCCCTGCGAGCTGAGCCTGTGTTGACAAGGGCCTGTGGGCCTAAAACAGGCAGGCCCGGATGGAAGGCCCTGTGCCCAGAGCGGAGCAGGTCACGCAGGAGCCATTCCGAGCTCGTGGCGTCGGCCTTTGAGCTGCGTGGAGCTCCGGGTTGGGCTCGTGGGCCCTGAGGCGCCAAGGCATCTGTCTGCTGCCCCACAGGGATGTGTTTGAAGGAACAAGCTCGTTCAGCCTGGGGGAGAGAGCACTGGGCATGGGACAGAGGGCCTCACATGCCAAAGGGCAGTCTGTGTTAGATACGGTGGTGGTGCGAGGGCTGGGGATTGGGGGGCAGGGAGCAGATTCCGCACCAGACCTTGGCCAGCCACTCCCCAGGAATATTCACATGCAAAGAAGAGTGGCAAGATAAAGGAAAATAATACTCTATGATGGTGGCCTTGATTGGTTCTCTAATCAGGTGCAGAGAATTTCTGTTAGCTGGGCTGGACCTCAGCAAGCATTCCCTTATCCTAGTTTTTTAGGCTTCTGATGAAAGTAGGCCCCGAAGCCCTCCATGTTACCTTTCTGAGACCCAGCTCTAAACCTTGATTGTACCAGGGCTAGAGGCAGCCGAAGGTGGTGGTGAAACGCGCAGGTTTTGGAGCCAAACTCGCAGAGCTTGGGCTCAAATCTTACCTCCACCATATAACTAATCATATGACCGTGGGCAAGTTTCTTGGTGTCTTGTTTATAAGGCAGAGGTAATAATAGTGCCCACCTCCTAGGCCTGGGATGAGGAATAAATGAGTTAATTCATATAAAACACTTACAACAGTATCCAGTGCATTGAAGACCCCCAAACTGTTAGTTATGCTTATTAGTACTCCCTGTAGCAGGAGGAAAGGAAGGGGAACAAGGGAAGGAGGGGGGAGGAGGGGGGAGGAAGCCGGGCAGGCAAGGCTCGACCAGGGAGGCGGCTGCTGCCTAGCAACACCGCCCACCACCAAGAGTGGTTATAGCCCATGTTTTGAAAAGTCTGATTGTTACTTCGCCCCTTCGGAAAAAGCAGGGTGGTGGATAGGAGAAAATCTGAGAGCTACCTCTTGCTTGGGCACCTACCCAATGGACAAGGGAACAGGCTTATTTTGTGATGTTCCCGGGAGTTAAACCAGGCCAGTGAGGGTAAGATTTGTTCTCAGCATTACCAACTGTCTAACATTTAAGTTGTTCTCGATGGGATGATGGGCGGTCCACGGGTGCTTCCATATGCTAGGAAATCAAGGATGGGTGTGCCTGTGCGGGACCCGGCCCACTCTCAGCATTTCCTCCCACTCTCATGAGACAGAACATGGGAAGCAGGGCAGGGAGAAGCCTGTTCTGCATATAGTCACCAGACTTTTTTTGTAAATAACATTTTCTAATTGACTGTGAGCTTGTTCTAGGTAGTTGGAAGCACTTTCAATGTGTTACTTGATCATCACGTGGGCCTTGTGATGCAGGTGGTTTGTTAACAACATCTACATTTTATTTTTTTTATTTTTTTAAAGATTTTATTTATTTATTTGACACAGAAAGAGATCGTGAGAGAGGGAACACAAGCAGGGGGAGTGGGAGAGGGAGAAGCAGGCTCCCCGCTGAGCAGGGAGCCCGATGCAGGGCTCGATCCGAGAACCCTGGGATCATGACCTGAGCTGAAGGCAGACTCCCAACGACTGAGCCACCCAGGTGCCCCACAACATCTACATTTTAGCCCCACAAAATTTATTTTAGACTTTGAACCTCCAGAACAGTTAGATAATAACTTAGTGTTGTTTTAAGCCACCATATTTATCATAATTTATTACAGTAGCAACCGGAGACTAATACATGCTCCATCCATTTCTTTTAATTACAATGTGTCTGTTAAACTCTGGCCTTTTGACCCATGAAATTTCCTACGGCAGGACTTTGCTGACTATGTACTAATGGTACAGTTGAACATTTTCCTTCGTCTTCTGGATGTGCCGCGAATCGGCAGCTGAATCCAGCAGCTGGGTCAGGCTCAGATTCCATTCCTTTGGCAAACCCTATAAGTGACTTGCTTTGTGCAAGTCATGTGCGTGGTTTTTGTTCTATTTCAATTTAGCAGCAAATGATGTTCAGGTCTCAGCTCCATTAACAAATTCATTTGGAGTTACAAGCTGGTGGTATTTGAATTCTGCAGTTTAAAAATTTTTATTAGCTCTACTACTTTACAAAGTGATCCATCCCTTCATCTACTGTTTGGTTGTCTAGCAGTACCGTTTATATAGGAAAGACAGTAAATGCTTTTCCTTTGCTTTTGTTTACTCAGTTTTCAGGATAATGAATTGGTTGCCTATCATCCTCAAAAGGTGATAGTTTTTATTTAAATATTATTATAGGGGCGCCTGGGTGGCTCATTTGGTTAAGCGTCTGCCTTCAACTCAGGTCATGATCCCAGGGTCCTTGGATAAAGCTGCATGTCAGGCTCCCTGCTCAGTGTGGAGCCTGCTTCTCCCTCTGCCCCTCCCTCCCCGCCCCCCCACTCATGCTCCCTCTCTCTCTCTCTCTCTCTCTCTCTCTCTCTCTCAAATAAATAAATAAAATCTATAAAAATAAAAATAAATAAATATCATTATAAATTTATGGACTTAAACATATTTGATGTGTTTCAATCCAATGAAATTCCTGTCTTTATTGAATCTCAAATTGTCCCATCTTTTGGCCAGTGGGAACTCCTGAGTCATTTGGACATGGCCTTAATAAGTCTTTGGTAGTTCTTTGGTATTTGCTATCTTGAGATGTTCCAGACTCTTCTGGAACATTTCTTACCTCCAATCCAGAATCAGCCATTTTTCCTAGAATCTCTGGTTTCTTTTAATGGAGAATGATTTTTTTTTTTTTTTTAAGAGAGTGAGAGCATGAGCGGAGAGGGGCAGAGGGAGAAGGAGAGAGAGAATCTTAAGCAGGCTTCATGCTCAGTGTGGAGTCCAACAAGGGGCTCGATCTAACAATCCTGAGATCATGACCTGAGCCAAAATCAAGAGTTGGACGCTTAACCAACTGAGCCACCCAGGAATCCCAATAGAGAATGGTATTTTAAGAGTACAATCTAGAGGCTATGGCTAGGTATAAAAATATAAATATATATAGAGAGAGAGACAAAAATATAGAAACAATGACCAGCCAGAATGCAATGATTATCCATAGTACATCCAAATGATACATAGTACAACCAAAATGATGTACTTTTTGTTCATATATATATTTGAAACTTTACATATTTATGAATGAGTATCCTTTTATGGAGATAGCTACCTATCCACCACCTATCCATCTTCCTTGAGTTCATAGAGAATTTTTCAATTCAAGTCAAGAAAACAAGGTTTTTACTTAACCACTTCTATAGTCCCTCTGTATCTTCTTTCTTTCACACTGAGATTCTTAGTTCTCAGTGATACAGGGAAGGATAGAATTAAAATACCCCATAACTTCTCATTTGCTTCGTCCCACATTACACATACTACAGTCTCGGAGCAACAATACTGATCCTAGCACATTAATTATGATCACTGAAAACACTTAACAAGTTTGTCTGCCTGTACTATCCCCGTTCTCCCTTTATTTGTTGATTTATTTTGTTGATTTACTTTGTTATGATTTATATCATCAGATCACATAGTCACCACATACTACAATCTCTGCTTTTAAACCCTCTCCTAGTTTTATGAGTAACTATATATTTAATGCTTAGCAGCTGTCCTTGTGCTGATGTGTGCAGACATTTAGTTGTCTAAAGTTCATTCTCTACTAAATTCCTTAGAAAGAGCTCATGGGAACACTATTTCCTGAGTTCTTCACGCTCACCAGAATGTGTGCTCTTTATACTGAAAAGTATTTTACTGTTTTAAAATCCACAGCCCCCATCCTCCCTTGAGTACTCAAAATACATTGCTCTTGTGGCATAAAGCATTGCTGTTGAAAAGCCCAACGATAAGCCTATATTCTTTACAAGTCACTTTCTCTTTTTTATCAAGATACTCAAGGTATATTTTCTCTTTTTCCCTAAAGTCCTGTACTTTTCCTAGAATATGCTTTGGCATTGATTTTCATGGATAACTATTCCCAGACGGTACAATGTGTTTTCTTTCTACATGTAGTTTTAAATCTTTGTAATTTGAGAAACGTTCTCTTGAATTATAGTTGTTAGTACCTGGTCTGATCCCTTGCTTTCGATTTTCTACTTTAGGGACTCCTGTTCTCATGTGTTGGATCTTCTTTTTCTACCTTCAGTATTTTTACACTCTCAAATACGTTTGCCTTTTTCTTATCCTTTCTGGATTCTGGAAGTTTTCTCACCCTTTCCCTTCGACTTTTCTTGTCATTGTTTGTTGTGTTTATTTTTTTAATTTTTATTTATTTTTTATTGTTAACATATAATGTATTATTTGTTTCAGGGGTACAGATCTGTGATTCATCAGTCTTACACAACACACAGCGTTCACCATAGCACATACCCTGCCCAATGTCCATCACCCAGCCACCCCATCCCTCCCACCCCCCTCCCCTCCAACAACCCTCAAATTTGTTTCCTGAGATTAAGAGTCTTTTATGGTTTGTCTCCCTCTCCGGTTTCGTCTTGTTTCATTTTTCCCTCCCTTCTCCTATGATCCTCTGTCTTGTTTCTCAAATTCCACATATCAGTGAGAACATATGATAATTGTCTTTCTCTGATTGACTTATTTCACTTAGCATAATACTCTCCAGTTCCATCCATGGTTGACGTAAATGGTAAGATTTCATCCTTTCTGATGGCTGAGTAATATTCCATTGTGTATATATATACACCACATCTTTATCCACTCATCTGTCAATGGACATCTGGGTTCTTTCCATAGTTCGGCTATCGTGGACATTGCTGCTATAAACATTGGGGTGCAGGTGCCCCTTAGGATCATTACATTTGTGTCTTTGGGGTAAATACCCAGTAGTGCAATTGCTGGATCGTACGGTAGCTCTATTTTCAACTGTTTGAGGAACCTCCATACTGTTTTCCAGAGTGGCTGCACCAGCTTGCATTCTTGTGTTCCTTCTAGTTCCGTCTTCACTTCTAAGATTTGTTCCTTCTGTTTCTAGTTCTTTTTTATTTCTGTCAGTTCAACTCTGAGATTTTTGATTTTGACTTACGCCGTTCTTTCTCATCTTGTGTCATTTCCTTAATGTCTCTTAGCTTTTTCTGAAGTACCTTCTAAGATAGCCTCCAAGAGACCAGCTGCCTGGTGTACATCTTGTGGGCAGGGCCTGTGACTATAAGATATATCTTTGCCGCGATTAGGCTACATTTTATGGCAAAAGCGAGAGGATTTTTCAGTTGTAATTAAGATTCCTAATCAGCTGGCTTTAAGTTAGTCAAGGCGAAGTATCCTGGGTGAGCCTGACCTAATCAGGAGACTTGTTTAAATGAGAATTTAAAGGTCAGAGACAGAAAAGTCAGAGAGATTCAAAGTAGCAGAGACACTGTCCTGTTGGTCTTGAAAGTGCAAGCTGCTCTGTTTTGGAGAGGGCCATGTCCCTGGGGACAAGAGACGGCCTCTATCAGCTGAGGGTCTGAGTTCTACAGCCACAGGAACTAAACCCAGCCAACAGCAGTGAGCTTGGAAAAGGACCTCCCCCGTCAGAGCAGAGCCCCAGCTAACACCTTGATTCCACCTTCATGAGACTTCAGGCAGAGGACCCAGCTTGTCTGTGCTTGAACTCCTGGCCTATGGAAACTGCAAGATAATAAATATCTTTTAAGCTACTAAGTTCATAATTCATTATGCCACAACAGCAAATGAACATGGTGCAGTATAATTTCTCCCTGTTCGATGTGCATGTCTTTCCAGCATGCTTTCATTGTTTGTGTGGATTGTATGTCATTCTATTTCTCTTCGTCTTTTTCTAAATAGTAACTTTGTATGAGATTTGACCTTGATATTTTGTGCTATTGATTTTTATATGAAGTTAGTTCTCCTGAATTTTTATAAGAAGGCTTGGTTCTAATAGCTTTTTCTTTTTTTCAAGCTTAACAAAGATCCTTCTGTTGTTTTCGTGTAACAGCTTTTGCTCGATGACATTTATTGGCTTGGTTCTCAGTTATCTGGACGTCCTCTTTTCTTCACTTCAGTTATCCCCATTCTCCTCAATCTTGATTTTACTCCAAGTAGTTTCTCCATAGTGCGGGGCCTCAATCAGGAAGGGAACCTTGCTGGGCCAATTTCAAGCATTTATAAGGTTGGACTGATCCAGCCTTTGAGGTTTTCCTGCAGGACCTTCATGGGCTCGCTCTCTCTATTGAAATGGGCAGACCTTTTCTTGTTTCCGTCGTTGTCCACAAATCGGTCTGCCGGCTTCCCCCTGTTGTTCTGTTAGATGCCCGGTGACTTCCCTGGGCTCCCCCACACAGGTGTTAGCGCCGTGCAGGTCTCATGGCTGTGGTGGTTTGTCCCACCTGCTTTTATTTTGGCGTTAATGGAGATGCCTTCACAGCTAATTATCTTGTACATGTTGTGCATGAGTTTTCGTTTTTCCTATCCAGTTCTATTTTTATCTGGGGAATCGGGAGAACCCAAAGACGATGCTGCGACCCCTACTGTGCATCGCCTAAGAATTTCCCTGCTATCTCCTTTTTATGGCCTGAGAAGCCTGAATTCCCAGGGAGATTAACTAATTTGCTTTAAGTCACACGACTAGTAAGTGGGAAAACTAGCATTTGAATCTGGTCCAACTTTCAGAGCTCTTCTTTTTTTCCCACTACATTTTGTTTAAAAACTTCTTCACTATAATAATTCCCTGCGTTAAAACTTAATGGTTTCCCATTACCTAAACCAACCAGTCTAAAGACCCCCAACATTCAAGCCCCACCCTGCCTGTCCAGCCTCACCACCTCTCCCTAAAGCACGCCCCCTGGTTCTGCCCCCAAAGCTCTCTCCTTTCCCTCCCTGCTCCCTTACTGCTCTTTTACTCATCCCTTACCTCTCCAAATCTAGTCCCCCTCTAATCAATTACTAGCAACTCTAGTAATTTTTGTCTGTTTATTCATGATTTGTGGGGGAGGGTGTCTTAAGGCATTAACCTATGCTTTTCTATTCCTCCGTGTATTTGTTTCGTAGGGCCGCTGTAACAAAGCAGCATGAACTGGGTGACTGAAAATAACAGAAATGCATTGTTTTATCGTTGTGAAGCCTAGAGGCCCAAACTCAGCATATCAGCAGGGCTATCCTCTCTCTGAAACTTTAGAAGAATCTTTCCTTGCCTCTTCCCAGCTCCTGGTGCTCTGCCAACAATCTTTGCCATCCTTTGGCTCACGGATGCATTACCCCAGTCCTCTGTGCTCGCGTGCTGTTCTCCCTGTGTAGCTCTGTTTTCACATGGCCATCCTCCTATACGGACACCAACCAGATGGGATCAGGGGTCCGCCCTACTCCAGGATAGCTTCGTCTCAACTAGTTACATCTAAAATGACCCTATTTCCAAATAAAGTCACCATTTGAGGTACTAGGGGTTGGGACTTCAACACGTCTTTTTCAGGGGGACACAGTTTGACCCCCAACGCTTTCCTTCCCATTTCCTTTCTCCCATTTGAGCAGATAATCGTTTTTGTTTTTTGCTTCAGGAGGAATGGCAGAGAGTAGAAAGAACTGTGTCTATGGTGTGGGCTCTCATATATCCCGAACCTACTTCTGTGCTGTCCTCTGAAGGCGCATCCATTCATCAGATGATCGTAAGACTTTTTTTAAATCACCTTCTGCAGGCAAAACCTGTGCTGCGACCTGCAGCGAATATGAAGAAGCATCTCTTTCATCAAACTTAAGACACAGTTGATTGTGTGGCACAGCATTATTTTATGTACTTCCAAGAAAGAAACACCCTGACAAACTGTGATGTATATCAATTTTTAAAGTGTATCCCAATTTCAGAGTTGTCACAGTGCCAAAAAAGGCGTGTCTTAGAATTGATGAAATAATGCATGATGCACCGTGTCTCCTTTTAAACAGCTATAGTTGTGGTGGAGAGAAAACACATGTGCACGTACTTGCATACACAGGCACGCGCACACACGTGTGCATACACACGTATGCACACACACCTGGAGGCAGTGCCTGGCTGAGTATGAAAGGAGCTGTAGGGACTCAGGTGTTTTCAGAGCTGAGACTGGAGGTGGTTGCTCTTTGGGTGGATCTTGAGGTGTAGATGGGACGAGCATCATCCAGGTGGAGCTGAGGAGAGCCATCGAGAGGAGGGGAAACCTGTAACACGGGGAGCCCAGGTGTGTAAAAGGTAGAGAGGTGTCCAAGAGGGAGAAGTGGGAAATGATATAGTAGGGAAGGCGATCTTATTTCCAGAGTATAGTCCTCCCTAAAGAGTTTGGATTTTATTCTTTAAGCAATGGGGAGCCATAGAAAGTTTTGGAGCAGAGAGGAGCATGCCAAGCAATGTTTGGGGATTATTAATCTGGTAACAGGCAGCATATATAGAAGGCAGTTAGGGGACCTGTTTAAGAGATGACTTCAGAGGTCCGGGTAGCAGCAAAGAGAATAGTGGTGTGAAATGAAAAGGAAGGGACAAAGGGAAACTTGTGCAGAAAAATAAGCAAGCGGGACTTGTTTAGGAAGAGGGGTGCATCAGGACTGTATCTCAGTATTGGTGTGTGGACAGCTAACAATGCATTGCCAGAGCAAGGGACTCCTCAGGCCCTATTTACCCCCACAAGCCTTCCTGGTCAACACAAAAGTAAGCCCCACACATACCAGGTGAAGTGCCCGTGGGCACTCCAGGCTGAAATCAAATTATGGTTGCCATAGTTTTCTATAAAGTGATTCTAGTGATACATCTTTGGTGAGACAATCAGGGAAGTGAGAGTACATCCTGTCATTTTAAGTACCTGAGACATTTCGCAGTCTCGTATGATTTTATGACCTGCCTGTGTAGTAAAGCAAGGGCAAGTTTTACTCTATGTGCATTGAAAAATCAGATAACCTTTATAGAAACCACATAAGCCAGAAGCAAACCTGGGAATAAATCCAAGGTTTCCTGATGCAATATTTTTATCTACACATGTATGTTTGCTCTACCTTCAGTAAAATAGAACAGAGCACTGTGTAAACATTAAGCACCCTGTAAATTCTAGGTAGTAACCCAGGGGAGAGAGTCTATTCGCAGAGTGAGAATTAACCCTGTGGAGGGATTCTATGTCCGTCCCTAATGCTGTGGGCAAGGGATGGACTGGATGTGCTGTGGGCAGAGCTGGCCGCCAGATGTGTCAGGGATGCCCTTGACTGCATACAGATCCTAGATTTTATCTTGTTGGTGTTGGAGGCCCTCGGAGGAAACATTTCTTTTTGAAGGCCAAGGTCCAGGGAAAACCCTGTATAAGTAGACTCTTTTTCTTTCTTGTTCTTCAAATGGAACTGTATGTTCAGAGAGTAAGTCCAGTCCCATAGTATTTGTTCTATGGACTCTGTCCCTCGGTGAACAAATAAATGTGGAGAACCTTCCATCTAACAGAGCTCAGGCCGTGGTCAAGGGAGCAAAGATGTCACAGAAACAAAGCTCAGTCTCTGTCCTCAAGAAGCATCATTCCAGTAGAGGGAGGGTGACCGAAGGAAGTAGACAAGAAAAGATGGTCATTTCAGGCGCAGCCAGGGGCTACGAGGAAGACAAAATAGTAACATGGTGCAGAATGGCTGCTTCAGCTGCAGAGCTCAGGCAGAGCCTCCAAGGAGGAGGATGGATCCAGCAGTGACCTGGGGGAAGCTTTCAAAGCAGAACAATGTTGGAGCCAGATTAGTCTAGCCAAGAGGCAATATGATAGTGGGGAAGGTAGGAAGTAGCAGTACATGGCCTGACATCCTTCATCAAGAGTGTGCCTTTTAGGGCGCCTGGGTGGCTCAGTCGGTTAAGCATCTGCCTTCGGCTCAGGTCATGATCCCAGGGTCCTGGGATCGAGTCCCGCATCGGGCTCTCTGCTCAGCGGGGAGCCTGCTTCTCCTTCACACTCTCCCTCTGTGCTTTCTCTCTCTCTCTCTCTCTCAAATAAATAAATACAATCTTAAAAACAAAAAATAAAAATTAAAAAAAATAAAATAAAGAGTGTGCCTTTTACCATAAGAGTATTGGGAACAGCAGAATTCTGTAAATCAATTGTCCCAACAGCTATATGCGGGTGCCCTATATATGCAGGGTAAGGGCAGTAGCTGAGATGCAGAAAATGGTCGAGGTCAGGGATGATGGTCCAGGTGAGAAGGGTGGTGGTTAACATGAAAGAGATGGTTCACGTGAGGGATAATTTTCATAAACCTGGATTCAGGTTTTAGCATCAAAGGTGGCAGAGCTAAGATATGAGAGAATTTAGTAAGTTTTGGCTGAGAAATTGCATGGGTTTCATTTACTGAGTAGGGAGAAGACTTGTGGGGAGCAGATGTGGGGGCATTCCATAGCTCTCTCTTGGCCATGTTACATTTGAGACACCTTTTGACATCCAAGGGGTGACTCGGAGCAGACAGTCAGATAGTCCTCATGGGACTCAGATCCCAGGCCAGGATTGGAGTTAGATAGTGCAGAGTCATGCAGGCGGAGACGGTAGATGGAGTCGTGGGACTGGCTAGAACGGTGGTATTCGTTTCCTAGGGCTGCTATAACCAAGTGCCACAAACTGGACAGCTTCAGACAACAGAAGTTTATTCACTGACCGTTCTGGAGGCCAGAAGTCTGAATCGAGGTGTCAGCAGAGCCATGCTTCCTCTGAAAGGCCTACTGTGGAATCCTTCCTGGCCTCTTCCAGCTTCAGGCCAGTTTTTTGTGTCACTGGCATCCTTGGCTTGCGGCTAACTGCATGACCAACGGTAATTCCTAGTGCCGTCAGGGGGCATTCTTCCTCGAGGCCGTGTCCCAGTCTTCCTCTCCTTGTGCAGACCCCAGACATCGGATTGGGGCCCACCCTCCTGCCGTATGACCTCGTCTTTACGGGATTGCATCTGCCAAGACCCTATTTCCGAATAAGGCCACCTTTCCAGGTTCCAGACAGACATGTGGGGACACTAGGCAACCCAGTGCAGTTACCTAGAAAAAGAGCGTAGATGGACGAGACGGCTCTGAGGACAGAACCTCGGGGCCCCAACGTTGGGAGGACCGAGAGAGGAGAGAGCACGGGTGCAGGCTCTGTCTCCTGTCTGGAAAGGTGTACCATGAGGTATCAGCCACGTGGCGCACTGCTGGTGGTTATGGAGATTAACCAGTTTCACCTGGTTAACTAGCTTGGGGATGGAGGGCAGATTGGCCTTTTGGCTTTGGGGATGTGGACATAGTGGGCGACTTTAAAAAGACTTCTGTGAAACGGTAGGGCCGAGGCGTGATTATATTGGGTTGAAGACAGAGTGAGGATCCTGAAAGTATAAAAACGGTAAGTAGAGACATCTTTTTCTGTGAGAAAAAGGGAGCACAGACATGGGGTGAGGGACAGTTGAAAAGACGTGTGGAATGGCGGCTTGCTGGCAGGCAGGTGGTGTCCAGCAGAGTCTAGCAGTGGGGCAGAAGCTGACCATGCAGGAGAGAAGGGGTTCCATGTGAAGGGAAGTCCTTTACCTTGTGAGGGACTGGAGTTTCACACACAGAGATGGGCCAATCACAGTAATAGGAGGGAGGGCAACGTTTCTCGGTACCCATTCAGGGACATCAGTGGGCCCGGTGTTGGGAAGACGGTGAGCTCTCATTGGATCGCACGTATATCATCTGTCCACATTGGTGACAGTTGGGAATTGGGGAAAGGATGTTGGGTTTGAGCAGAGTGTGGTCATGAAGTCCAGGACTTAGAGAGAAGGAAGTGGGGGCACCAGCGACCCCCAGTAGGTGGTCAGGCTGTGTTGGGGCCCATTTGGAATCAACACGGATGGCGTGTATTCTGTGGTCTCTTCAGTGATGAGCAGCAACTTGGGCAGATGTAGCGTGAGGCCATGGTTGAGTTTGGTCATAGTTAGGGTTCTGCCAGAGGGAAAACGAGAAAGGGAGATTAGGGTGCTCCTGAAGGAACAGTTACGGTGAGATGTGGACTTGGTGAGGCAGGAGTGGGAGCCTGCGAGATTCTGGCAAGTGGACGGATGTAGGGCTGTGGATTGGAAGTCCATTTGGGGAGGAGAGCTGTGGACACAGGAGCACAGAGCAAGTGAGCTGTGACAATAAAGGTGTGTTTGAGGGGCGCCTGGGAGGCACAGTTGGTTGAGCGTCCAACTCTTGATTTCGGCTCAGATCATGATCTCAGGGTTCTGGGATTGAGCCCCTCGTCAGGCTCTGCGTGCAGGGGGAGGTGGGCTTGGGATTCTCCCTCTCCCTCTCTCTCAAATAAATAAATAAATCTTTAAGAAAAAAGTTGTGTTTGAGATTGAGCTTTTGGAAGTGGTACAGTGTTTGGTTGTGACAGAGTCTAGCGTTTGGCCATGCACGTGTGGATAGAGCTGAGGAGGCAGGGAACCAGGAGGTGAGGGCAGAGTGTAGGGATCCAATGGGAATGTGCTAATGCAAGAAAAAAATATGGCTTATTTGATTTTTTTTTTCCCCTCCATGATGGGAAATAAAAGGCAAGGGAAAGAAAGTCAGCATTCAGTGCCAGGAACTGAGGGGCCAAAAACCCAGAGAAAAGGGGTCTCTAGGGAAGCAAGCAGTCTCTCCCACCTCCAGGCTTCAGGGCATTTGTAAATCCTAACTGCACGGGGATGAGGCCCAGAAACCAAGCAGAGAGCGGCCACACAGAGGCGGGGCAGACTTGCTAGTGGTCTCGCACGACGGGGGGACACAAAGCCAGAGTTCTGTGCCGGCCAGGGAGGAGGGCCCAGGAAGCACCTCAGCTTACTTGGAGAATGGAAACACCGGAAATAGACTAATGTGAAAGGCCAAAATGCAGTTTGAGGTGGAAATGGGGTTGGGAAGGAAGGAACCAGACATTAACAGAGGGGAACAGTTAACAGAACAGGCGTCCCAGTAAAAAGGGTCCCCTTAAAATAAAGCCAATGAGAATTTGCTCCCAGCTTAATATATTCTGAGGCCTTGGGAACAAATTTTCACTTGTTTTACTTGATCATTAATCTTGCGATATAAAAACAGTTCACTGGATAAGATTTCCTCAAGTGAATCAGGGTTTTCCAAGAGATGGATTTACTAAACATTGAACAATGAAGTATTTGTAGAAATTAGAAGTGAACATGACAGATGTGTTTGTCGTGGCAAAGGGGCAACTTCAGTCACAACTCCACTCCCATCTCCTTCTGGTGACTCCATCTTTTTGTGTATTTACGTCGTAATCTTAAGACTTTCCTTGATTGAGAACTCAGATTGACAATCTTTTCGTGTGTGCATGCCTCTCTTTTTTCCCCCCTCTATGCAATTCGTGGACAAGATCTCTGGTAATCGTGGCTCCTGAGAAAGGGGAGAGGTTAATACTGACAGGGTTGCGAGGATTAAAAATGGGGGTGACCCCTGTAAGGACCCTAGTGTTCCCATCTTGCAGCAGGAACTGAGACACCGATATATTACAGTGATGTATTACCTGACTTGTTCTTAAAACCCGGGAAGTACGGGAGCCGAGAGTCGAAGCCCAGCCCTCGCCCGTGTAGCCGGCTGCCTCCTCCCCACGCTGGGGTGGCCCGGGCTGTTGCATTCATCAGCATCCCTGGCGGTCATCAAAGATGAGAGGGATTCTGACATGGTGCCCGTACTCAGCCTTCACTTTGCTGGCTTGTCATTCTTTCTTTCTTTCTTTTTTTTTTTTTTTTTTTTGGTCCAGCAAATATTAATTGAGGAATACTCTGTGCTCGGAGCTGACGCTTCGGAGATGAGACACCCAAGGAGGTCACAGGCTAGGAGAGAGGCAGACAGACAGCAAGCAGTCACCCACAGAGTGGTGATGGCAAGCCTGTCTGCAATAGACCCATAACCAAACCTCTGGGCGTCTGGGTGAAGTGCTGGAAAGAGCCCAAAGGCTAAGTAAGGGCTCAGTGCCATGGCCAGGTAATAGGATGCTCATCGGCCATTTAAAATACCGTTTCTGGAGGCCTAAGAAAAATGTTCACAACATGAGGCCCAGTGAAAAAGGCAGGCTTCAAAACTGAATCTGAAGTCTGATACCCATGATGTTGTTTTATAAACCAGAATCCTTCTGGAGGTTTAGCTGGCTACCTTCTGTTTGCCACCCCGAGATCCACCCTGCGCCCTGGCGACTGACCTGTGTGGCCTCTGGCTTCCGGTTGGCTTTGACCAGAGGGAGGCTCTGGATGTAGGGAGGAGAGCGAAGTCGGGAATCTGCTCCTCCTGCCCCTTTGCTGCTGCTGGCCTTAGTCTGGCTGGTCTCCTGCCCCCACCAAGGTTCCTGCAGGTTCTAGTAACCGCTGCCCTGTGCCTCCTCAGGCCTGGGGAGGAAAGGGGACTTGCTGTTATCAACTCCAGGGTTCTGCACCATCTTGGGGGCTTCCCTACCTCCTGCCCACATCCTTATAAACGGGCCCGTGTTTAATCACTTCCCAAATGACCTAAGTTGTGGTGCCAACCCATTTGTGGGATTGTGGGCCATTGTGTTGTTCTCTCGTGTGATTTGCTAGTTTTCTATAATAGTCACCTTTTGGGGCATCTAGGGAACTCATGACTCCTCATTTCCTCTGAGAACCATCTACCCAGTCCCAAGGGTGGACCCATACCTGATTGGTCTGGAGTAGAGACCAGAGACCAGCTGGGCCAGCCAGATGCTCTTTCCTGGAAGGTCCAGTCAGGACTGGAGAAAGCCTGCCCCGTCTTGGTGGAGAGATATCCTGTGAACAAAGAAAGAGGAGGTAAAGAAAGAGATAGGACAAGAAATGGCCCTTGACCCTAGAAGTCTGTACAGACCCCAGTTCTAGCCCCTTCCTAAGTCCTGGCATCATGGCATCTTTGACCACCCGTGACACTCAGCCCTAAGGCCTTGTAATAACCGCCCCCCACCTTTTAACATAAATGAGCTTGAATTAACTCAACCAAATGACTCCTGAGTAATACAATCATGAATTACTCTCACAATTAGAAAATAACTATAAGAGGTATATTTTTTAAACTTTTTACTGGGAAATGATTATAGACTCACAGGAAGTAGCAAGAATAGTGCCCAAAGGCTCACATATGCTCCACACCCAGCACCCTCCCATGGTGGGTCCTGTGTGGCTCTAGGACAATATAGAAACCAGGAGATGGATGCTGCTGCATGGTTGGTAAACTGACTGCAGACGTCATTTCTCAGCATGTTAAAATCTGCACTTGCCTGTATGGATGTATGTGCAGTTCTATGCAGTTTTATCCCAAGAACAGACTCATACATCCACCACCATCATCAAGATAGAGAACTGTCCTGTCATCAAAACAAAACCCTCTTAAGCTGCCTTTTTGTATTGCACTCACTCCTCATGCCACGCCCTGGAAACCACCGGTCTCTTCTCCATGTCTATACTTTTAGCTTGTGAATGTTGTATAATGAAATTACATAGTATTGGTAATTCTTTGTGGAGATTGACTTATTTTTACTAAGCATAATGCCCTTCTGGTCCGTCCAACTTGCTGTGCCTACCAGTAGTTCAGTCCTTATTACGGAGGAATATTCCACTATGCAAATGTCCCAGAGCTTATCCAACCGTTCACCCATAAAAGAACATTGGGTTGTTTCCAGTATTTTGCTATTATGAATTAAGCTGCTATGAACCTTCACGTATAAGTTCTGATGTGAACATAAATTTTAATGTCTCATGGATGAATGCCTAAGGTCATATGGTAAGTGCATGTTTGGTTTGGTCAGAAACTGCTAAACTATTTTCCAGACTGGACATTTGGTACTGGTAATTCGTGGCTACCATTTGGCATTCCCACCAGCAATGGATGAGAGATCCAGTTCCTCATTCCTCTCTTTCTCTTTTTGGATCTTCTTGTGGGTTACTTGAACTTCTTTAGAATTCCATTTTATCTCCAGTGTTTTGGAATATTGAAAGACAGCCAAGTGGAGATGTAGCATAAGGACAGGCAGCTGGGTGTGCCAGCCTGGAAAGCAGGGAAGAGCATGGGTATCCATGTACACAGTGTCCTTGGCATCTGGATGGTATTTAAAATCATGGGAAAGATGAGGCCACCCAAGGGGAGAGAAGGCTCAGGCTGGGCCCTGAGTGAGCCAAGTTGGTCACGTCAGGGAGATGAGGAGGGGGGCCAGCAAAGGACCCTGTAGAAGGAGCTCCTAGAGCATCGAAGGAAGACCTCCTCGGTGGTGTTCATCAGAGATGTGCTTAGAACTTTTTCAACTAGATTAAGGCAATTGTAGATACATACTGTTCTGCCATCACTTTTATAATTTGCTGTTTTGAGAATATTCTTCCTTGTCATTAAAGATGCTTTTACAACATAATTTTTAACAATTGCATAGTTTTCCATTGTAGGGCTACATTATGATTTATGTTTTTTGAAAGTTTCTTCTAGAATCTTGTCCAGGGTCAAAATCAAATGTACTGGCCTCTATTTTCTGGAAGTAGCTTCTGCTTTTTGGAACTCAGGTCTATAGTTGCTTCTGCTGTTTCCCACATTCTTTTGAGCACATCAGACATTCACCAATGTCTTGTATATGCTTTTCGAGCCCTCAAGAGTTTAATATGTTCAAAGTCCCGTGATCCCTCCCATAAAACTTAAAAGTGCAGTGCTAGACCCGTGCCACCTATTAATCCTCATGATACCGTGTTTAACCTTCTGAGCAACCTGTGTGCTCGTTTTTGTCATCCCCTTTTAGAGATGAGGACGCAAGCTCAGAGGGTGTGTGTGGCTCCCTCCCATTACAGCAGCTGGACAGGGCAAATCTCAGGTCTCCTGACCCAAAGTCTAATGCATAGTGCAGCCTCTCTCTGGCCAGTGTTGATTCTGCCCTCCATGCTTTGGAGACCATAATCCCTGATAGAATAGAGACCAAACGAGTTCAGCAGCTCTGTGTTGTCATCTGTTAAATTTCACCATCTGTCTCGGGGCGGGGGGGCTCTTTCTTGTTTCTCTGAGCATAACTAAAATCTATTTTGAAAGCTGACCCAACATCACCTGGGAACCTTAGTGTTTGGTGGCTGTTTGCTTTCTTGACACTGATTTTGCCTCTGCCCCTCTTTCATGACCAGTCTAACAGGAATCAAGAATATAGGTTTGAAGTTAGGCTGACCTGAGTTTGAATCCTGAATCTTGGCAGGAGCTACGTGAACTCAAGTGACTGCATCCATCTGTACCTTGGTTCTTTGGGTGAACACCGTCTTCCCATTCCCCATGCCCTGTGTGGTCCTCCCACTCCACTTCAGGGACCCACTGAGGAGCAGAAAACAGCAGGAGTGATGCTGTGCTGTTCCAGCTCTAAGCCAGAGGAAGACCTGGTGGCCTCCTCTTTTATGCTTTGGGGAGCTCTGAGCCATCATGGAAGAGGTCAGGTTGCCTACTAGCAAGCCCATGAGAAGAAGCTACATGGAGAGGCAGGGAGAAGAGAAAGAGGTCCTCCTACCCCAGAATCCCAGCTCAGCCTGGCCTTCCAGCTGTGCATGCCGGGGCCCCAGCCCCGATGGGCCAGCCAGGCCAGCCCCCAGGTGGAACAGAATGCCCAGCTGAGTCTAGTCAACCTACAGAATTATGACACCTAATTGAATAGCCATTGTCTTAAGCCACTGAACGTTGGGATGATCCTTGAGACATTAATTGTCCACACTAATTGTGAAGCACTAATTAATATAGTGCTTAGCACGACGCCTAGCACATAAGAGCTTAATAGATGAGAGCAACTCTTATTTGACTTTGTCAAGGCCCCGGTGGTTTGAGAGCTCCTTTGAGACTAACCTCTTGAACACATGCTTTTGACAAGAAATCTTGAGGAGCTATCTGAATCATTGAAGATACAGTAATCTGAGCCATCAGCACCACAACCAGGTAGAATTAGCCTCCATTCACTCTCTACCTGGAGATAATAAATTGGCAGCCGGGGGGCTAAAGGCAGATCAGGGGCTGAACCCACTGCCACGATGGTGTCTTGGTTTTTGAGATCTCTGTTGCTTTACTCAGTCCATGCTAAGGATACCCTGGTTTGGTGTCCTGGAGACAGGAGCTTCTTGTAGGCTCTGGGCCACTAGGAAGGTGATCTTCCCTTGTGAGACAGGCAGTCCTTCTCTGGAGGACCTGGGAAGATGCGGTTTGCTTTGATGTGCAGGGCAAATAGGGTGGAGGGTCTACACTGTTCAGCCAGTCTCTTTGTCTCATACAGCATTCCTACTTCCATTGGCTAATTGTTCCATATCCTACAGGTCTGGGCAAGAGAGAGGGTGGAACTGGGGTGCCTAATCCAGCTTAGGCTGCCCAAGGAGTAATGACAGGTGAAGACTCGCCCTGTCTTAGTCCACTTGAGCTGCTATAACAGAATATTATAGACTGAGTGGCTTATAAACAACAGAAATTTCTTTCTCGTAGTTCTGGAGGCTAGAAGTCCAAAATCAAGGCACCAGCCCATTCAGTGTCTGGTGCAGGCCCATTGCCTGGTGTGTCCTCCTACGGTAGAAAGGCAGAGGGAGCTCTCTGGGGTCTGTTTTAGAAGGGCACTAATCCCTTCTAGACCCACCCATGAGGGTCCACCCTCATGACCTAATCATTCCCAAATGCCTATGTCCGTATACCATCACATTGGGATAAAGTTAGTGCCAGAGAAATACTGAAATCTACATTCAAGAGGCATCTAATTTAAATTAGATTAGAAACTGCTGACTCAGTTTCCAACATATAAATTTTGGAGGGACACAAATATTCAGTGTGTAGCACACCCCAATGAGGACATTGGGGTGCTGATCTCTATGCAGCGGTGACCCTGGACCTGTCCCCTGACACACAGGGGTCAGGATAAGTCATGCTGTTGTCATATTCAATTATTTTATAATTAATAAGCTAAAACTCTTCCTTTGCAATGATAATCTGCAGGTAAAAGCCATTTTCATGCACAAGGTGTCACTTTTTTTTAAGGTGTAAGTACACTGAGACTTCGATGCACGCTGGTGGAGGAATGGGCTGTTTCCTTTTCCACGAGCTCACAAGAAAAGAGCAGCTCAGACACAAAGACCAAGGTTGTTACGCTTGTCATAGCCACCCACACTTCCTAGAATGTCCTTTCTTAGTGACCTGGGAGCTGGGGGAGCAGATGTTTCACAAGGAGATTCCAATGAGCAAATACCACCAGACTTTAGGGCACCAAACGGGGTGTCGGCTGTGGGATATTCACTGCAATGGCTAGAACAAGGGGGCATGTGGCCCAGGAGCTGGGATGGCGTGTGAGGTCGGAGCAGGCTGCAGAGGTCTTCCTGGGTGATTCTAAAACTTTAGATCTTTATCCTGCAGTCCGAGGGAGGCAACAAGGTTGGAAGCAGGTGAGTGACATTATTTACTTTGTTTATAGGAGAAGAAAATCAATTCAGTTTAAGTTCAAGATGCCCGATGTCAAGAACGTAGGAAGTTGAATAGATGGGCATGGAAGGTGAGGGAATGAAAGATACTGGGATTTGGGGCTGGATTCATTAGCATAGATATGGTGAGTGATGTGAGGATAGGAGATTAAGGGAAAAGTAGCTAAAGCAAAGACAACAAATGTGTAGCATGCGTGTCCCCACCTCCCTTCCCGTGCCTGTGGCAGGCATTGCTAATCGATCACAGCACCCTCTCTTGCAGAGCCCAGTGCTGAGGAAGTCAAAGGGAAAGGATTTCTAGAAGATAGGCCGGTCAACAGAGTCCAATGCTCACTCGGTAAGATCAAACAGGATGTAGACCAAAAACGGCTGGGGGGTTGACATGCAGGAAGGCATTGGAAGTTTCTTAACTCTCTTACAGAAACTGTTTTCTGTTGTTTTAGCTTTATGTTTATATTTTCTTTGATAAAAGTAAACTTGCAGAATAAAAATATAAAAATATAAAAAAATAATATTCACCTATAATTCCATCATGATTGGTAACACTCTGACACATGTATTTCCAGTCTTTTTTTTCTACAAGTGTACAGCTGTATATCATTACATACTTGCAGTCATACTGTAGACACAATTTGTGTCCTGAGTTTTCACTTAATATCATTTCCAATTATTTACTTATTTTCTCTCTTCATGGTTATAAATGTGGGCATTTTCCAGATTTTGCCATTATAAATAATGGCTTTAATAAACTCTTTTTAACGGGTGCCTGGGTGGCTGGCTCAGTTGGTTAAGCATCTGCCTTTGGCTCGGGTCCTGATCCCGGGGTCCTGGGATCGAGCTCCAGGTTGGACTCCCTGCCCAGCGGGGAGTCTGCTTCTCCCTTTCCCTTTGCCCCTACACCCCCCCCCATGCTTGCTTGCTCTCTCGCTCGCTTGCTCTCCCTCTCTCTCAAGTAAATAAATAAAATCTTGTAAAAAATTAAAAAATAAACTCTTTTTAAAACAATCTTTTTAAAAAATATCAATATTTCCTTAAGATCAATTTTTTTTAAAGATTTTATTTATTTATCAGAGAGAGAGAGACAGAGGCAGGCAGAGGGAGAAGCAGGCTCCCCGCCGAGCAAGAAGCCCGATGCAGAACTTGATCCCAGGACCCCGGGATCATGACCTGAGCCGAAGGCAGACACTTAACCGACTGAGCCACCCAGGCGTCCCAAGATCAATTTCTAGAAGTGGCCAAAATACTTAAAGATTTTAAGACTCCTGATATAATAAAGTGCATTTCAGGACCATTTTATTAATTGGCATTGCCACCAGCAGAGCATAAGGGTATTTAAATGAATGCACCACTTTTTACTATCCCGTTGTTGTTTTTTCTGAAACGATACAAATCCTTGATGGAAACCAGATTATAGTATAATACCATACAATATACAAGTATGTAAGTGTGTATATACATTGGTATATGTACTTACGCATACACACACACACACACACACATAAATATCAGTATCAATGCAATAGAACCAATATCAGAGCAAAAGACTTATCATCCTCCTACAGGATAGTGCTAAGCAAATCCCTTTTTCCCTGGCTTAGACGAAGAGAAAGAGAAACATTTGTAAAGCCAATCGCTGACCTGGTACACTGTGGGTTCTTAAACACCAATCAATGAATGAAAACCTTCTCCTAAGACCTACTTCATTCTTGGAGCCCCAGCCACCTGATAAAGGTAACATCATCCCAGTTTTGCAAAGGAAGGGAACGGAGGCTTAGTGGGGGTAATTAACTTTCCCAAGACCATGTAATTAGCTAAGTGCTGGAACCCGAATTCACAGGCACAGCCTGTCTCAGTTGAGAGTCTGTGCTTTCTTCCTGTACCGCGAACTACATTGCAGAGAGCGAGCCAGCTAGGCGCACGGAGAGGGGTGGGGCTGACAGCTTTCTGAGGCTCACTCCTGGTTTCCGGTAGCTAATGTCTTGGTGGAGATGCCCCACCCCCAGTAGGAAGCCCATCCTCTAAAGGCAGCTAGACACTGTCCCTCTTCTCTGTCTGGTGTGTTTTATTTATTTTAAAAAGATATTTATTTATTTGTTTGTTTGTTTGTCAGAGAGAGAGATCACAAGCAGAGAGAGAAGCAGGCTTCCCGCTGAGCAAGGAGCCCAATGCAGGGCTCAATCCCAGGACCCTGGGATCCTAACCTGAGCTGAAGGCAGACTTCTTACTTACTGAGCCACCCAGGCGTCCCTGTCTGGGTGTGTTTTAGAAAGATTTTAGCTTCTGAGCGCTCTCCCCAAATCTGCACATGTTCACCACCCCAAGAGCTCTCTGAACCCCATACTCTGGGGGTTTTATGGAGGCTTCATCACATAAGCGTGATAGATCACTGAGTCCATTTCCAGCCCCTCATCCCTCTCAGGAGAGTGGGAGGCAGGGCTGAAAATTCCAAGCTTCCAACCACTGCCATCACCCAGGGAATTCCAAGGAATTTAGGAGTTCTGTGTCAGAAGCCAGGGCCAAAGACCAAATATTATAACAAAAGATGCTACTGGTGTTCTTATCACTTAGGAAGTTACAAGGGTTTAAGGAGCTCTGTGCCAGGAACCTGAGGCAGAGACCAACATAATCACGTTCTGTTATCTCACGGGGCGTTAGCCTGACTTGTGGGACAAAAGTCAGCTCTCAGATCATAGTTACTATGTGATTGTGTAACAAAAACCCTTTACTGATGAATTGGGCAGTTGGGAGCCTTTTTCTGAGAAATTCTGGAGGAGCAGGATCTCTCCCTGTGATAAATCTTCCTTTGAAGAGGGCCTTTGTTTACTCTCCTAGAACCTCGATCTAAGAGCTTGCTTGGGACCAACATCCAAGTCACTCACGTATGGGCTGCAGAGTCCACCTTCTGTTTTTGCAAATTCAGAGATGCTCAATTTTCACTCTTCCTGTGGTGGTTTTCTTTCTCCTTGCTTTTTCTTCCCTTTTACCCACTGTTTCTCAGGTGGGGGCAGTGTTCTGTGCACCTTCGAACTTGTGCCCTGCTGAGTTTGGGCGGCAAGGAAGGAAGCCGCAGTCCGGGACCTCAGCGCCAAGACCTCACTGTTCTTCCCTCACTGCGCCTCGCGCGCCACTCAGTGGCTTCTGTGACCCCACTTACCTGGGACACTTTGAATCACTAGGTGGCTTCTCACGTTTCCTCTTTGGTTTCTGTTGTTCATAGGATCTCTTGGTGATAACCCCGAAGGGGCCATGTTTGGGGGAGGCAGGACCAGACGTGATAGGACCCGGAGCCAGATTCAGCTTCCTGAGTTTAGAGGGGAGCGCAGCTTCAGCCTGCCCCTACCTTTCCCCGGAAGGGCCCAGTGAGGAGACAGCTCGACAAGCTCCAAATCACACCGCTTTGCAGCTCAGCTCCATCCTCTAGTGGGCCGGGATGACCCACTTCCCTAGTTTAGAATCATCCAGAGCCTTTCCTGGATGGAACACGGCGTGTTTTGCCTGAACAGAAGAATTTGACTCTCCCCAGTTGTTTCTCTCCATAGCATTCATCTTTCCATATTTATTTTTAAATCGTAATAAAATATACATGAAATTACTGTTTTAACCACTTTTAACTGTGCAGTTCAGTAGTGTTAAGTACATTCACACTGTTGTGCAACCATCACCACCATCCTTCTCCAGAACCTTTTCATCTTCCCAGAATATAACTGTCCCCATGAAACACTAATGCCCCATTCCCCTCCCCCACCCCTGGCAGCCACCCTTCTACTCTCTGTCTCTAGGAATTTTCTGTCTCCAGGTACCTCATATGAGTGCAATCACACAGCATTTGTGACTGGCTTATTGCACATCGCAGCACGTCCTCAAGCTTCATTCATGTTCTGGCACCTTCCTTTTGAAGGCTAGATACTATTCCATGCGTGTATAGACCGCACTTTGCTTCTCCGTTCGTCTGCCAACGAACGCTTGGCTATAGAATTAATTCAACAAACATTTTCTGAGTGCCAGTGATGTATCAGGCATGGTGCTTGCTCCTGGAGATGAGATTGCTATTGAGGTAGACTAGGAGGTCCCCACCCAGAGGTGAAGAAGCATTAATAATAATGGCCAAAAGTAATGGCAGTTTCTTTCAAGTTCACAGAGACACCAATGACTGTTCCTAATTTATGTATCCTCCACAATTTTTAATAAAACCTTTGGCAGCTGATTTAAAAAATGAATAAGTAGCAGAGGGGCGCCTGGGTCAGTCAGTTAAGCATCCAAGTCTTGATTTCGACTCAGGTCATGATCTCAGGGTCCTAGGATCGAGCCCCACATTGGGCTCCACGCTCAGCAGGGAGTCTGCTTGAGATTCTCTCCCTCTCTCTCACCGCCTCTGCCCCTCCCCCTCTAAAATAAATAAATCTTTAAAAAAATAAATAAGGAACAGAAATATTAACAGAAAAGCTTGCAAATCACTCTATGTACTTTACATCTTTGAGGCGGTGCTCCTAATGGAAAGTTTCAATCACAGTTTTAAGACGGATGTGCTTATCACCACTTGTACTTCTGTAGGTACAGTGACGAGAATAGCTATGTCGGTATTTCTCGGTGTCCCATGAATAAACAGCAGGAGTTTCTGGTTTCCCGTGCTGTCCCAGGGTAGCAGCCCCCGAGGGCCTGGCCACAGGCTCCCAAGGACACCGTGTGTCCCCCCTGCTTCTGCACCCCACTGATCTATTTTCCTCTTGCTGCCCTGTGCTTTGTTCTCTGCAACCATCTCATGAAACTGCATGTTTTAAACACTGTTAACACCACCGCACCCTGCGATGTGTCTTCTTTACCACGAATGGTTGCTCTGTAGATTTCTAAGCGTGTTAAAAGTGCCCTGCCTCAGCCAGAGGAGTTCCAGCAAAGCTGCCCAAGATGGTGTGCGTCCTCGTAGAAGTTTATACAGCTACACATCTGGTTGCTGAACTGTTCTAGATCTCCCTCTTGTGGGCCATCGACGGAATAAAACACACCAATTATATCTAAGAGACGGGATGAAGAATCTCGTAGATGATAAGGAATCAATTTCTGTGAATCCTCTGAGTTCATTGGGACCTTTCATTGTTTTTATTATGAAATGTGGTAAATCTATAAAAAGTATGTAGAGAATATGAAAATACCCATGCACCCCCACACCAGCTTTATGAAATCTTATTTTGCCACATATGTACTGTAAATCTTTTTTTTTAAACTAAAATAGAAAAGTTGAGGGCCCCTGTGTACCCTCCCTTTCTGCACACGCCTTCTCCCCCGGGTAACAGTTACTCTGAATTGGTATTCATTACTCCCACACGTATTTTTATATTTCCCTACATACATGTGTGTCAAGACGATACAAACTATTGTTTTTCACCTTCTCAACTTCATGAGGGACGCTATCACATCGGGTGTGTTCTTTACAATTTGTTCTTCTCCCTCCGTGTTATACAGGTGAAGTTTATCCTTGTGGTTCATTTTCTCTCATTTTCCTCCCCGTATATATATATTTTTAAAGATTTTATTTATTTGAGAGAGAGAGAGTGCGCGTGAGAGAGAGCACAGCAGGGGGAGTGGCAGAGGGAGAAGCAGGCTTCCCGCGAAGCAGGGAGCCCAATGCGGGGCTCGATCCCAGGACCCCGGGATCATGACCCGAGCCGAAGGCAGACGCTTAACGACTGAGCCACCCAGGCGCCCCTCTCCCGTATATTGCTGATCGTATGAATACCACAGTATATTTACCGATTCCTTTCTCTGGTTTATGAGGTTGTTTTGAATTTTCCCCACAACAAGCAAGGTCGTACCCAGCATTCTTACACTCACCTCCTGGTACGTAAGTGTATATTTCTCTAAGGTACATCCTAAGGGCGGATTGCTGGGTCATCATGTTTGGTGCATATGCGCAACTTTTCTCCATATTGCCAAGTAGCTCTCGAAAGGATTGCACTATTTACAGCCCCCTACCTTCCTGTCTCTCTCTCATCTGCCAGAGGGCAGCCAGGTGGCAGGAGCAATCCCCACCATTAACTGAGCACCTTGTTAGCCGCATTAGCTGCCTTAGTGAGAATGTTTTGGTAATGACAACGGTCTTCTGAGGCAGGCATTATCCTGTTTACAAGAAACCAGAGCAGCCCAGGAATCTGCCCGAGGCCACAAAGATAACAAGCAGCAAAGCATCACTAAACCTGACCCAGAGCTGTGTGCAAACACCTGTAAAGACTCGCCACCCCCCCCCGCCACCCCCCCCCCGCAGGGTAGAGAGGGATGGAGGGGAGACGCCCCTCCCACAGCAGCCTATCCGTCTGGTTGCTGAGAGCTGAGAGAGAGAAGGGATCCACCGTTTAATTTTTTTTTTTTAGCATTTGATAAAATTCGATGGAAATTCTTTTTATTTTATTTTGTTTTATTACGTTATGTTAGTCACCATACAATACATCATTAGTTTTTGATGTAGTGATCCACGATTCATTGTTTTCGTATAACACCCAGTGCTCCATGCAGTGCGTGCCCTCCTTAATACCCATCACCAGGCTAACCCATCCCCCCCGCCCCCCTAACACCACCAGTTTGTTTCTCAGAGTCCATAGTCTCTCATGGTTCATCTCTCCCTCCGATTACCCCCCTTCATTTTTCCCTTTCTTCTCCTAATGTCCTCCATGGTATTCCTTAGGTTCCACAAATGAGTGAAATCATATGATAATTGCCTTTCTCTGCTTGACTTATTTCACCTAGCATAATCTCCTCCAGTCCCATCCATGTTGATGTAAAAGCTGGGTATTCATCCTTTCTGATGGCTGAGTAATATTCCATTGTATATATGGACCACATCTTCTTTACCCATTCATCTGGTGAAGGGCATCTCGGCTCTTTCCACAGTTTGGCTATTGCGGACACTGCTGCTATGAACATTGGGGTGCATATGGCCCTTCTTTTCACTACATCTGTGTCTTTGGGGTAAATACCCAGTAGTGCAATTGCTGGGTCATAGGGTAGCTCTATTTTTAATTTTTTGAGGCACCTCCACACTGTTTTCCAAAGTGTCTGTACCAACTTGCATTCCCACCAACAGTGTAAGAGGGTTCCCCTTTCTCCACAACCCCTCCAACATTTGTTGCTTCTTGCCCTGTCCGTTTTTGCCATTCTAACTGGTGTGAGGTGGTATCTCAATGTGGTTTTGATTTGAATTTCCCTGATGGCTAATGATGATGAACATTTCTTCATGTGTCTGTTAGCCATTTGTGTGTCTTCTTTGGAGAAGTGTCTGTTCATGTCTTCTGCCCATTTTTTGACTTGATTATTTGTTTTTTGGGTATTGAGTTTGAGAAGTTCTTTATAGATCTTGGATACCAGCCCTTTATCTGTAGGCTCTTCAATAAATGGTGCTGTGAAAATTGGACAGCTATATACAGAAGAATGAAACCCGACCATGCTCTAACACCCTACACAAAGATAAACTCAAAATGGATGAAAGACCTCAATGTGAGACAGGAATCCATCAAAATCCTAGAGGAGAACATAGGCAGTAACCTCTTTGCCATGGGCCACAGCAACTTCTTTCAAGATACATCTCCAAAAGCTAGTAAAACAAAAGCAAAAATGAACTCTTGAGACTTCATCAAGATAAAAATCTTCTGCACAGCAAAGGAAACAGTCAACAAAGCAAAGAGGCAACCCACAGAATGGGAGAAGATATTTGCATTTAATTTTTTAAATTATGAAAGTCAGCATACATACACAAGAACATATGTAACACGAATGTATAAGTTAGGAAAAGCAATAAAATGAACCGGGGGTAAGAAGGGAGAAAAACAGAAACTAAGGCATCCAGATACCTACGGGGGAAAACACATCCCTGTTAGAGAATCATATTGGAAAACTGTGTTTTTTAAATTATGTATTAGCTTTCCCTTCAATTACTAGGAATCAGTGATCGTTTTATGATGGAAACCTGCTTTCCCCTGTGCTTGGCCGAGCTGACTTCAATCGGTGTGGTGATCGTATGAATACCAGGATATATTCTGCAGAGGTGGCGAGGACCATATTATCCGAGGTGACAGCCAGGTAGCTGACTGGAAACAAAGAGAAAAACAGAAATGAGAGTCGGGTGAAAGAAAAGGAGACAAGGGAAACGTATTCTATACTCTGCAGCTGCTCTCTGCTCAGCCCCCAAGTAGAGCTGTGCGTCATGTTTTGTCTCTTGGTTTTGCACATTTTCTAAAGAAACTTCCCCCTTTTATTTTAAGTAAGAGAAGGACTTAAGTATTCCAGAAATCAAAGGAGCCTGATATTTCATTGAAGGTTGGACATCTACTTACAGGAGAAGAACGCTAGGGTGCTTGTCTGCTTTTGTTTTGGTTTTAGCCTATATATTTTACAAAAATACGTCCATTGTATATTCAAGGTTTTAATGTTTGCTTTAGTTAAAAAGAAAATGACGCCCGAAACAGAGCAGTCGAAGCAAACCAGAAGTGAATGTTAACAAGCATTACAGGAAGTCGACAGGAAGCCAAAAGTGTGGGTATGGAAGTGAAAAACTTCAAAAAACCCATCAAGAGCATAGCAGGTGAGGGGGGTAGTTTTCTTCGCATAAGTCAAAGAATATAAATCACTTCATGTACCTTTTTCCCCAGTTTGTTATGTGTGGTAAAATACATACGACATAAAATTTATCATCTTAGCCATTTTTAAGTATACAGTTCAGGGGTATAAAATGCATTATGTATCTCCATCTCCACCATCCATCTCCAGAACTCTCGTCATCTTGTAAAACTGAACAAGAACTCCCCACACCCCTCCCCATCCCTCCCCAAGCCCCTGGCAACCACCTTTCTACTTTCTTTATGATTTTGACTACTCTTAACATGTAAGTGAAATCATACAGTACTTGTCTTTTTATGGCTGGTTTATTTCACTTAATATAACATCCTCAAAATTCATCCATGTTGTAGCAGGTGTCAGAACATCCTTCCCTTTTTTTTTCCCTCAAGATTTTATTTATTTATTTTACAGAGAGAGACCCAGCGAGAGAGGGAACACAAGCAGGGGAAGTGGGAGAGGGAGAAGCAGGCTTCCTGCCAAGCAGGGAGCCCAATGCGGGGCTCGATCCCAGGACCCTGGGATCATGACCTGAGCCGAAGGCAGACGCTTAATGACTGAGCGACCCAGGAGCCCCACGTTATTCCTTTTTAAGGCTGAATAAGATTCCATCGTATGTGGATAGCACCTTTTGCGTACTCATTCATCCACGGATGGACACTTGGGTTACTTCCATGTTTCAGCTATTCTGAATAATGCTGTATAAAAAGATTCTTATTCTCCATGTGAACCGAGCTACCCACATCAGAAGTCTCCAAATAGGCTATTTCTCATTAAGTTATTAATATTTTGAATAACTAACCTAGGGCCCTAGAATTTACGTAATTCTCATCTTTAGAGCATCTTTGGCAGATATTCTTGGCCTCTCAGAACCAAAGATTGTGATTTGGGCTTTTTTTAAATGAATTGAAGACAAAACTGATTGCTCACTCAAGAGGCTATTGATAGACATCTACCAAAAGCAATTTTGGTATTATTTATCCAGGGCAACTGATCTCATTTGGCCAAATCTATTAATAGAATTTGAACCAATGTCTTGAACAATGTCTTCTTCCCTATTGGAGATGTGAGCCACTCTAGGATAGGAATTTTCAGATGCTTTCTTTGTGTCCCTGGTATAGACGACCACAGGTCTCAGGACACAGTGCCTTTAGCTACTTTAACCGGGAGGTAGGTACCTGAAGATGAAAAGCATCTTCCCCCACGCCCAAGTATTCACATCTTGTCCTTGCTTACACATTCCTTTGTCTTGTACTAAGTGTTATAACCTTGAATCAAATAAACAAAGCACTGGTTTGTGACAGAAGCAATCAGTACATGATCTACCAAATAAGATGGACCTCCTTGGCTATTAGCCAAAGGCAGGTCTCTGTCTGGCCTTTATTACCAGATTCTCCCTTCTCCCCAACTCCACAGCCCCAGCCCTGGGCCCACAATAATCCCCCACACTCTAAGACGGCACACCATTAATTTCTAGAGGGAACCTCTCAAGTCACAACCCCGCTTGTGAGTTGCCTAAGATAACTGCCCACTTCCATGGGAAAAGCTTACTACATGGTTATTGAGGGAAATGCTATTTGGACCCTGAGATGGACAGAGATCCAAAGGATGGTTGCAGTGGATGCTTTGAATGGCTGGGAACCAGAGTGGATGGGGACTGGATTCTTCTGAAGGGTTCTTAGGACAAAGAACATGGGTTGGTGAGTTTGACCAATAGGTTATGGAGGAATTTCGAGGTAAGAGCAGTGTGTGGGGAGGGTTTGTAGGCCTTTGTCGCTGGAGCAAAGAATCAGTCAGAAGAGAGTTTTTAGAGGAATGAGCCCAATTGGGCTGGTGGGAGGGAGCCAGGCAGGGCTGAGACTAAGGTTACTTCGTTAATTTTTAATGCCCTTTTTCCTTCCTCCCTCCTTCTGTTTCCTTTTTACCCCCAAAGATATTCACATTTTGGCATTGGTTACCAATTCCTTTGTCTTAGGAGTCACAGTTACTTGAGGATTTATTTAGTGAAAGTCAACCAGCACATATCACATGTTAGGTACAGCGTCATGGAGAGCAGAGATGGACTAGTCTGGGACCTTCTCCTCCAAGTGCTTACAGTCCCCCCAAAAATGCTTGGGATGGTATGCAATAATTGGCAAATTTTATACTCAAATGTTTTTGCCTGTTTTCTTTTGATTTGCATTCCCTATTTCTGTTTCTCTACGCTTTGTTTTTTGTTCTGTTGTGGGTTTTTTTGCTCCCCTTTGTTTTAAGCATTGCTTTTATCCCTCAGAAGACACAAGCCCAGAAAGAAGATGGTTTTCCTGGCTCTCAGTTTGAAGTTTTAACCTATCATAAGGTAAGATACGTTTCCCTTTTCCTTCTCAAACTGAGAGTAAAACTCAGGGCTGCTTCGTTTCTCCTATACTTGTTTAATTAAGATCGCCTACGAGAAAACTTGCCTGCTAATTTGAGATAAAACATGCACTGTTTCAGCCTCCTACTTTGTTTTTACTCATAGGGAAGGTTCCAGGCTTTCTGGTCACTCCCATGGAATTGACTGTCCTTGTCACAAATGCACCTTACTCTCTCCCCCACGTTCCTTACCCTCTGCAATTTTCATCTTCCACCTCCGAACCTCCTCTCATCAGCTCCTACCAGCTACCTGCCTAGGGTCATAACTTTGTTCTGTGCCTTTTGATTTTTTTTGCTGCCTTATCCTTTCCCCCTTATGAATTGGTTCTGATAACTGTGCCCCCTGACTCTCGGTTCTTTGGGACACCAGGCGGTAGCAACTCAATACACTTCTTATCTTGCATCTCCCCCTAATTTCTCACATGATTATTCTGTCTCTCTTCAGCAACCCCTGGGTAGCACCATGACTTCTATGTCCCTTATACCTACAGAAAAACACTGGACGTCTAGCATGTGCTCTGTTCTCTCATTCCTGGTCCTCCAGGAAGAACCCAGCTCATCCTCCCCCACCCCCCCACCCCCGCCCTCCCCACCCCCACCCCTGCCTCTCACGTACTTTGAAGCAGATGTCTGGTCCCAGGCTAAACAGAGTCAGCCTCCTCAGTGGGGGAAAGGTCAAATCTGCTCAGACATGTTAAGAAGACATTTCACAAGTGTTTGGCTGAACTCATGTACTAATATCTAGATATTAATATAGAGTAAAAAATTAAAAGGCGGCCAAACAACCCTTTGGTTCATCTTTGAGTCCCTTGAGGTATTCTGAAAGCTTCTTTTTTTCATGTTGATTTAAAAAAAAAAAAAAGCTAAAAATGAGATCTAGCCTAGATTTTGCCCAAGATGAGGCTTTTCCTATTTCCTTGGCTGAGGAATGAGGATTCTGACTCTCTGGAAGGACCCTTTGAACTCTGGAAGTTCCGGATTCTACCTGCTGCTCGGAGCTTCCAGGCAGGGGCCCCTGGCTGCTGGCGATGCCCCATGTGACATCACAAGGGCTTTGTGACACACTCGATGCTGCATCTTGTGTAATACCAGGCAGGCAGGGCAGCTCTGCCCAGTCAGCTATGTGCTCAGAATCCAGGCACTATAAAGTCAGCCATTCAGAAAAATATCTTGTCTTTCAGATCATTCAACCTAGACTCCTGCCTAATTTCACCTGTGACTCAGCTTAGATAATTTATCAACTACAGAGCAGTCAATGTCTTAATGGTAGGTGGGGGAACTCGGTGTGCTGAAAAGTGGGAACAACGTTGGGGGGCTCCTTCCATCGGGAATCAGTGGAAGCCGCGCATCAAATCACTGAATCTTGAATGGAAGGCTGGCTCTGGGGATTAGAATTAAGAAGATCTGAGTTTTGGGGCGCCTGGGTGGCTCAGTCGTTAAGCGTCTGCCTTCGGCTCAGGTCGTGATCCCAGAGTCCTGGGATTGAGCCCTGCACAGGGCTCCTTGTTTGGCGGGAAGCCTGCTTCTCCCTCTCCCTCTCCCCCGGCTTGTGTTCCCTCTCTCGCTGTGTCTCTCTCTGTCAAATAAATAAATAAAATAAAATCTTAAAAAAGAAAGAAGATTTGAGTTTTAAAAAAGAGGTTATGGCTACCAGGGTGGATTATGCCACTCTAGAGGTAGGCTGGGCATTTATAATGACTTCAGTTCTCGAAAATCTAATTATTTATAGAAAATTTAATTGTGACATCATCTAAAGCATAGCCTGTTTTTCTGACTCTGAAAAGACACTTTAAAACAAACCCAATAACTGAATCCAGATTTAGTTTAGGGTTTCGGTTTTTCAGTGTGTACCTGTGTATGCGCATTTGTGCATTTGGTGGGAGTGGGGGTGGGGATGGGGGCGGAGATGGGGAGAGAGGTGAGGCGCATAGTCCAGAGAGCCAGGGGGAGCTCTGCTTTAAGAAACTGTAGTATAAGAAAACTCACATTCGTAAGAATACAAAAATTGGACGCGGGTAATTTTCCTAAGTGTTCACATGTAGAGGATTTCCTCCAAATTTTCTTAATATGGTAGAATCCTCCTAGAGAATATGGATTTATTTCCTTCTCCAGCACTAACCCTATCATGAACCCACATGCATATGTTGTCCATTCAATTTGGGTGCCTCCCCTCACTTACTTTCTTCCTTAGTTTCTAATTGCTTTTGGTGTTTGGTGGAAGTTAAAATGGTCTCAGCAGGCGACACTTATTGTCAGTAGTGGCGGTAATAGAAGTTAACCAGCTTCGTTCTCTTCCCGCTCGTTTCCGTCCATCCATTTCCCCCAGTCAGAGGCTACCTTCTCCTCTTAAACATTTGACACTTTTTCTTTGCATAATCAAAGATTTCGTTTTTATTTTTTAAAGAATTTATTTATTTATTTATTTGAGAGAGAGAGAGAGAGAGCACAAGCAGGGGGAGCGGCAGGCAGAGGTAGAGGGAGAAGCAGGCTCCCCGCTGAGCAGGGAGCCCGATGAGGGGCTCAATCCCAGGACCTGGGATCATGACCTGAGCTAAAAGCAGACACTTAACTGACTGAGTCCCCAGGCACCCCAAAGATTTCTCTTTTAAAGTGTAATTCGTCCAATCAAGGAGACTTCACCATGCAATGAGGTTTTTGTCAGGGTGTAAAAGCCTATGTCTTGGAACGCTCCAATATGAATAAACACCCAATCCAGTTTTACACCCCCTCCCCTGATCTAGGATCCTCATGACTAAGCCCATGCACGGGCCCCTGATTCCACTGGGTCCTGATGGGGCGGGGCGGGGGGGGAGGTTCTGCAGTTCCTTGGGGACACTTTCTTTCCTCTCTGAGCTGGGCCCAGACCTTCCCAGCCAGGCTATGCTGTAACTTGAACCTAGTTATTGATCAGGTGGCCAGGAGGGGACTGGGTAGGGGGAGGGGCCGTCCGGAGGGAGGGCATGTGTTGCTTTTGAAGCATCCTAAAGCAAAGGAGCAGAGCTGGCCTTTAACAGGGGTGAGTGGGCCATTCCTATAGGCCCAGAGGGTGGGGCCCCGTGGCGCTCCACCCATACACCCCCGTCCCGAGTCTCAGCGCCTCCCTCTCTCGCTGGACAGAAGAGCCAGATCTGAGGAAGCCACCTTCCCTTACCACCAAGCCCTGCACCCGGTTCTCAGCTTTCTCTGCCCTTCCCACGTAGATGAGAGTCTCTTTATGTGTTGCTAAGGAGGCCAGATTGAAAGTTCGCCTTCAAGTGGGGACTAATCACCCTCAGCCTTTCATTGCCTTTCTCAAATGCATCTGTAGCATCCAACAGCAGCCCTTTTGATTCCACAGGTTTTTTTGGTGTGTATGTTTTAATTTTTTTTATTTGAGAGAGAGAGCGCGCGCACGAGCAGGGGCAGAGGGAGAGGGAGAAGCAGACTCCCCACTGAGCAGGGAGCCCTACACAGACTGGATCCCAGGACCCAGAGATCATGACCCCAGCCAAACGCAGACGCTTAACCAACTGAGCGACCCAGGCCCCCGATTCCACGGTTTTTATACTTGCTACTCCCTGCCCCCATCTCTCAAATGCCCCAACCAGAACGTTCCTTTCCACCAGTATTCCATCCCAATTCCCCACCAGTGAAGTTGGACAAAGCGCGTTGCTTCAGCCCACCAGCGGCTATCAGAGCACCGCCTTCCCACCAGCAATGGGGTCTTAAGGGCCAGGCGGCTAGGGGTGATCCAGCCCCCAAATCCCATTTTGGTGTCTGTTTCCCAGGACCACCCCCACTACCAACTGTTGTAGCTCCAGTTCCTTTGGAAACAGGCTCAGAGACAGAGATTTGCATGCAGGTACTTTATTGGCATCGGTTTGGGAGCCAACACCTGCAAGTGAAGGAAACTGGGTCAAGCAGAGTGTTAACCTTAAAAATAAAACCACTAGCTATTTTGTCAGCAAAAATGGGTTTGAGGAATAGCAGAGACTTGCAACCCAGGACAAGAAAGCTATAGCATAATCTTAAGCAAGTCTGCAGAACAAACAGAAGAATGGTCTTTTATAGAATAAGGGGGAAGTTGAGAAGGCGGTAATAAAAAATTCATTTGGGCCATATCACAATCCCTCATTGACTGAGCAGTGACTGTCCCTCATTGGCTGGGCTGTAGTTACAGTTCCTCATTGGCTGAGCTGTGACTGTCCCTCATTGGCTGGGCTGTCGTCACAGAACCTCATCCGCTGGGCCAGGGGAGAAGGAAACTTTCCTTCCTCTTGCTGGGATGATAAAATACTAACCCTACAAGGTGCCCCTTTTCCTGTTGGATCTGCAGTTGACAAGGAGTGCTGGGCAGGAGGGCTCCCCCTGCAGCCTCCTGACTCCCTTCTAAAGGAGATTTCCTTTTGTTTTCACAAGAGAAAGAGGCTAGACTGTGATGTGGTTGCAAGAGGGACCTCTGTCAGTCCCATGGGCAGCTCTGGGCTGGATGGGTCTGCAGAGGCATCCCAAGTTGAAACAAGGCAGTTGGGCCCATCAGCCAGTCTTTAAACACGAGTTCTCTCAGGGAGGGGGAACCTAGGGCAAAGCAGCTTGCCCCATCAAAGGTAAGTCTGGGGAAGGGACTCGGCTGTGAGCCAGTACTCGAGTTAGTAGGGTGGAATGGGCGCCCCAGCCCCAAGGTAGGATCTAGTGGCACCACATAGCACCACTGCATAAGACATTGTATCCAGGTGTGTTCGGGTCTCTTTGGGGGGGCAAGGTGCTGCCCTGGTGGTTTGATGCCATGCACTTGTTGAGAGTACTGGGTTCTGTGGGGCAGGAATGGTCTCTAATGTGAACAAGAGCAGTAAGAGCCGGTGGCTCAGTGGTTAAGCGTCTGCCTTAGGTTCAGGTCATGATCCCAGGGTCCTGGGATGAGCCCCACATCGGGCTCCCTGCTCAGCAGGGAGTCTGCTTCTCCCTCTGCCCCTTTGCCCCTCACCCTGCTCTGGTGCTCTCTCTCACTCTAAAAAAAAAAAAAAAAAAAAGGCAGTAAAAGCTAGAGCACGTATGCAGTCTTGTTCCTAGTGCATGCCTAAGGTCAAAACTGTGGAAGCCAGACTCTTTCCTCCAGTCAGAGAAATGGGATAAAAATGGGAGACAATACAAAATGGTCAGATGCAGGAAGACACTTGGAAGAATCAGAGCGTGGAGAGGACCCACACCAGAGGGTCCTAGAAAGAGGGTGATACTGGAGAGCTCAGGAGGCTCATATCCTTGATTCCCTCTTCCCCTGCCAGGCTATCACGTTATTTAAAGGGTTGGGGTGGGAGAGAAGGGGCTGCTCTATGCATGTGTTTACAAGCATTGGTGCCATTTGATAGGTACTGTGTGTAATCTCCATTTTTAATTTTTTTGTTAAAGTAATGCATACATTAAAAAAGCCTAAAATAAAAACAAAATCTTACAGAGTCAGCAGGCCCCTGCCCAGTTTCCACCCTAATCCTCAGTACAACTCCCCAAAAGCAATGACTTTCAACTCTTTTAATATATTTCGTAGGACAGTTGCCTTCATATTTTAAATAATATTCTTAGGCTTCTACTTCTTGGCTTATTTCACATATCAACTTCATTTTTCTTACACGACTTCCATTTTTTAGAATCTTATTTTCCTTATGAATCTATAGCCAGTGTGTTACATCACTCTACAAATATCATTCCTTAATTTTTACCATCAGATAAGTCATCTACTTATATTTTCCCACCCCATATCATCTATCAAATCTGATATATTTTTGACCCATCTCATTTTTGGGGAGGGGTGGAGTGCCTGAGTTCACTGTAGCCTCTTCCAATGTGGACAGCCGCCTTCTGGGGCCCCCCCCAGCACAGCCACCCTCTGGGGCCATCTCTGCCTCTCTCCCGGGTTGGATCCACCACCCTGGGCCATGTCTTCTTTGTTTACTCTTTGTTTTGTTGGCATTTGCAATCCACATGTAGTCTCCCAAAAAAGAACACATGGAGTGTAATTCTTTCTGAGTCCTTTACAGATCTGAAAATATCTTTATTCCTCTCTCAAGCTTAATTAAAATTTGACTAAAGAATTCTAGGTGAAATACCATTATGAAGCCATTTCTCTATAGTCTTTAAGAACCCAGTGTTGGGGCGTCTCTGTGGCTCAGTCGGTTAAGCCTCTGATTCTTGGTTTTGGCTCAGGTCGTGATCTCAGGGTTGTGAGATTGAGCCCTGCCTTGGGCTCTGCACTCAGCAGAAAGTCTGCTTGAGACTTTCTCTCCCTCCAGTTTGTGCGCTGTCTCTCTAAAATAAATAAATAAATCTTTAAAAGAAATAAGAACCCAGTGTTTTTGTTGAGAAGTTTGATATCCTTCTGAAACTCTTCCTGTATGTCAACTGTTTCTTCTGCACCTGGAAGCTTTTAGGATACTTTTACGTTCATTGCATTGGGCATTTTGTGAGCCCTTTTAGTTCTGGGGAAAATACACATATTACTTATTTAATAATTTCCTGTCCTCCATTTTTCTCTGATCACCTTTTGGAACTCTTTTTACTAGTTAGATGTTATACCTCCTAGAATGAAATACCACATCTCTCCATGTTTTCTTATGTTTTCCCTTATGTCATATTGTTATGCCTTCCAGAATATTCCTTTCACACTATTTTCCAACCTTCTAATAATTTTTTTTAGTTTTCCCCATCATGTTTTAGGTTTCAGCAACCTTTTTTTGTTCTGTAATGTTTTCTTTATCATAGCCTGCTTCCCTGGTTTTATGGGAATAGTGTCTTCTTGACTCTCTGTGAGCAATCAAAACCAGTGTTTTGATTTTTTGAAAGCTCTCATTTATTTGTTCCCCTTTCCTGGTTCTATGTGTATTTTCCCTCTTTCTGGAGGTTTTCTTCAAATGCCTAGGTCAATCCTTGGCATTTGTATCAGTTTGCTAGGGCTCTTATAACAAAATGCCACAGACTGGGGGTGGGGGACAGGCGGCGCTTAAACAACAGAATTTATTTCCCTCCATTCTGGAGGCTAGAAGTTCAACATCAAGGTGCCAGCAGGGCTGATTTCCTCTGAGGCTTCTCTCCTTGGCTTGCAGATGGCCTTTCCTCTGGGGCATGCACCCCAGGTGTCTCTTCCTCCTCTTACAAGGACGCTGGTCCAATTGGATTACAGCCCACCCTTGTGGCCTCATTTAAACTCAGTTACCTCTTTTTAGGGTCTTTTTAGGAGCCAGTACTTCAACATATGGGTCTTTTTAGGAGCCAGTACTTCAACATATGATTTTAGGAAGGACACAACTCAGTGCATAACAGCTTTCTCTTCCAGTTGAAAAATGAGACACTAACCCACTGGTGGGAATCTCTGACCATGGCCACAGGTGCACTATCTTCAAGTGACACATGGGGCTAGCTGCCTTTTTGGGCACTCCATTTCAATGTGGGGGACCTATCTTCTCACCATAGAACAATTCTCCTGTCTCCTACCTCAGGTATAGCGACCTGGCTGCCGGGAGCCTGTGTGTGAGATGGGGAAGTGTGCAGGGTGATCAAACCTTCTGGATCCAAGGGACCCCCTTGACTTCAGCCCTGACCTTCCTTCTGTAGAGGCTGAGCCTCCTCAGTCCCATGTCTCCAGAGAAGAAATTGCCAGGCTCCCACCTTGACTTTAAGGCACAGAGAGGGGTGAAGAGAGTTGACTGCTGTGTGTATAAATATGTGGTCTTCCTGAAGCCTCCCCACTCTGCATCTGACCTGCCTGCACCTCCAGTGCCCTGGCTGCCCTGGGGTTCCACCCCAGAGTCCCCTCCCTGTGCACGTGGGGTCCTGGCTTCCTCCGGCTTCCCGCTTGTTACCTCACGTCCAGCAGCTTCCAGTCTTCCAAACCCGTGTTGAAATCTCAAGTGCACTGAGCTTCCCTCTACCACTCTTTTCCCAGGGGAGTTTTTAGATTTGTTTTTATTCACAATTGTGTCAAGAGGAAAGGCACAGACACACATTTTCAATCTGTCATTTCTAAAGGAAGCTTCTCAAGACTTTTCCTTTTTGATAAATTAGGAAATATTTCCCACAAAAGGGAAATACAGAGAAAAATATGAACACTTGTGGACACATCATCAAGCTTTATCAAACCTTATAATTTCGCCGCATTTACTTAAGAGATTAAAAAAAAAATAAGTGTTAAGAACGCAGTAGGAGCTCTTCCCTCTTCCCAGTGCCCTCCCCCCCGGGGGAGTAATCACATCCTAAATTTGGTGGACCATTTGCCTGCATGGGTTTTCCCCAACATTTGCTGCATACAGGTGTACCCATAAACAGTTGCGTGCTTTTCGTGTTTTCCATGTGCATGGAAAACATGCATCACACCCTGATTGGTTTTTTGTGTGACCTTATCGTGTTTACAATATTGATACATGTAGCTCCAGTTGATCTGTTTCCTGTGTTGAGGGAATAGTTCACTTTATTAATTCTCCTATTGAGGGAAACTTGAGTTGCATGTAGTTTCGACTACAAACATTACTGCAGTAAATTCTTTTTTTTTTTAAGATTTATTGTTTATTTGTCAGAGAGAGAGAGAGAGCATGAGCAGGGGGAGGGGCAGAGGCAGAGGGAGAAGCAGGCTCCCTGCTGAGCAAGGAGCCCCAGGCAGGGCTCCATCCCAGGACCCTGAGATCATGACCTGAGCTGATGGCAGAAGCTTAACCACGTGAGCCACCCAGGCGCCCCTGTGCAGTAAACATTCTTGCACAGACCTCATGATACATGTGAGAGTCTCTTCAGGGCATGTTCCTAGGGATAGAAATGCATTAGCATACCATTTGCTTAAATTCCCCTGAACTGGATAACTGCTAAAATGGTGGTACCATTTCATAGTCCCATCAGTGCTGGACCAGTTATCATTGCCCACTTTCCTTCCAGCATGTGAACGGTGTGTTTTTTTTATGTTTTTGAATTGGTGTCTAATCAGATTTTTAAAAATAGAGATTTAGGTTAACCCTCCAAGATGGATTGAGCATGAATAAGGGATGAGTAAACCTGCTTTCACTGTATTTCCTTTAGCTGTAGGCTCAGGAGTGTGTGGCAATTACTTTAAATGAGTGTATGTTTTATAAGCATGTTACACATTTTGATGTTAAGTGATCTTCTGAATATCAGTCTTAAGAGTTTTCACTAGGGGCATCTGGGTGGCTCAGTCGTTAAGCGTCTGCCTTCGGCTCAGGTCATGGTCCCAGGGTCCTGGGATCGAGCCCCGCGTCGGGCTCCCCGCTCCGCGGAAGGCTGCTTCTCCCTCTCCCACTCCCCCTGCTTGTGTTCCCTCTCTCGCTGTGTCTCTCTTGGTCAAATAAATAAAAATCTTTAAGAGTTTTCCCTAATAAAAAACAAGATATACTTTATCTCATCCAAGTATATGGGTAAATACATATCAAAACGATCCTGTTCTTAAGACACTGAAAATTGAATTTAAGCCAAGTAGATGATCTATAAATCATTGAGATATCTAATATAGTTTCTCTTAAATTCTTCTGACTTAGGAAATTTAAAAATGGACCTTCAAAAATGCTAGGTTTACAATGAGAGGTGTCATAATTCAGTGTTTATTCTATGGATCCTTGACATTTGGGATCTGGACAGCTCTATCGTATATATATATTCACCATAATCATGTAAGCAACTTGGAGAAGAAAACCCAGGGGCCTGCATTAATTTGGTCCCTTGGAAAAAAATTGCAACAGCAAATTACCCATGACCACAAGCTAATCCCAAGATCACGTGTAAGATTTGAAAGGCCTGACGAAGACGAAATTGCAGAACACAAAACCTTTTTAAAATCGGGTAAGTATTTTGATTTTCTCTATTAGCCATTTTAAGGGGGAAATATACCATACATTTAATATTTGGAAGAGGCAAAGAATGTCTTTCTTAGAGCAATTCAATTTTTAAATTATAAAATATTTTACCTATATACAGAAAATAGTGAAACAGGCATGTATCATGTAAATTTAACAATTTTTAATATAGTTTGCTATATTTATTTCAGATAGTGTTGTTTTTTCACAGAAATAAATGTTAATAGGTACCATTAAAGACTTCACCCACTTCCTTCTTCTCCCTTTACCCTCAGAGGTGGTTGTTAACCTGAGTTGATGGATATCTTTCTTTCCTTCCTTTATGTATGATCTTTAGCAAAATATGATACTATGTATTTTTAATTGGTGGTAGATACTCCGAATGAATTGCAATGCTGCCGTGAATATGGATTATAAGTCTTTGTATGGACATATTTTGTTTCTCTTAGGTTTGGGACAGATGGAATGTACTGTAGGTATATGCTTAACTTTAAAGAAAATGACAACATGTTTTCAAGATAGCTAAGCCGTTTAATATCCTCCTCTAGCAGTGTATGAGAATCCCTTTGCTCCAAATCTTCACTAACATTTGACAAGGTCAGCTTTTTAGAGTTTAGCTATTCTAATGGGTAAGTAATGGTACCATCGTGGCCTTACTTTGCATTTCTCTGATGACTAATGATTTTGAGCACCTTTTCATGTGCTTAATGGCCACCCATATATCTTCTTTTGTAAAGTGTCTCTTCAAGTCCTTTGTCCATTTTTAAATCGGGATGTTTGTCTTCTGATTTTTAAGATTTTTTAAAACGTATTTTGGATTTAAGTCCTTTGATATGTGAGTTGCAAATATTTTGTACAAGTCTGTGTCTTGTCTTTTTATTCCCTTTTTAAAATTGAGACATAATTAACATATAACACCTTATTAATTTTAGAAGTACAGCCGAATGATTTGATACATGTCTATATTGCAAAATGATCACCATAGTGAGTTTAGTTAACATCCATCACACACAGTTACAATTTTTTTTTCTTGTGATGAGATCTGTGTTGGCAACTTTTAATATGCAATATCGTATTGTAAACCATAGTCACCATACTGTACAATTTTTATTCTCTTTTGAATGATGTCATTCAAGAAGAAAAATTTTAAATTTTGATGTTCAGTTCATCCCAATTTCTTGTATGGTTCATGTTCTTTTATGTTTTATTGAAGTAACCTTTGCCTACCTCAAGTTCACAAAGATTCCCTTCTATGTTTTCTTTTAGAAATTTTAGATTTTAGGTTTTACTTTACATTTTACCTTAGGGCCATGGTCCATTTTGAGTGAATTTCTGTGATGGGAGGTAAGGATCAATGTTCATTTTTTCCTGTGTGGATATCTATTTTGTCCAACATCATTTCTTGAAAAAAATCTCCCTTTTTTCATCTTGGCACCTTTCAAAAATCAGCTGACTGTTTTTGTTGGGTCTCTTTCTGAATTCTATTCTCACTCTTTCCAAAATTGTTTTGGTTATTCTAGGTCGTTAGATTGTTCGGATGGGTTTTAGAAACAGTTTGTCAATTTCTTCAAGAGACTGCTGGTATTTTTTAATTGCATTGGCTCTATAGATCAATTTGGGGAGAACTGACATCTTAATAATATGGCTTCTGCTGTGTGGCACATATTTTGATACGTTGAATTTTCATTTTCATTCAATTCTCTATATCTTTATATTCCCTTTGAGACTTTCTCTTTGGATTATTTGGAAGTAGGTTGTTTAATTTCAGAATCTGAATAATTTTCTACTGTCTACTACTGACATCCAATTTGATTCCATTATAGTCAGAAAATATACTCAGTATGATTTCAATTCTTCTAGGTTTTTTGAGGTTTGCTTTATGATCCAGAATATGGTCCGTCTCTGGTGAATGCTCCATGCACACTTGGAAAAACAGTATATTTGCTATTGTGGGTGCAGTAGTCTTTACATACACATCAACTAGATCCTGTTGGTTGATTGTATTGTTCAGTTCTTCTATGTCCTTGCCGAGGTTTTGGCTAGTAGTTCTGTCAGTTGCTAGAGGGGGTGTTGAAGACCCCAACTATAATTGTGGACTTGTCAGGTTCTACTTTATCTCTATTAGTTTTTGCTTCATGTATTTTGAGACTGTTTTTTGACGTGTTTCTATTTGAAATCATTATGTCTCACTGGTGCACTGAACCTTTATCATAAGGTAATGTCTCTGTCTCTAGTAATTTTCTCTGCTCTGAAATCTGTTTTATCTAATATTAATATAGCCACTCCTACTTTTTTTTTAAGTAGGCTCCACGCCCAAGGTGGGGCTTGAACTCACAACCCTGAGATCAAGAGTCACATGCTCTACCGATCGAGCCAGCCAGGCACCACAGCCGCTTTTTTGATTAATATTTGCAAATATATCCTTTTCTGTCCTTTTGTTATCAATCTACCTATGTTTCACTGAAGTAAGTTTCTTGTAGATAGCATATTGTTGGAGCACTTTTTAAATCCACTCTGTTAATCTGTGCTTTTAACTGGTATATTTAGATCATTTGCATTTAAGACAATTATTGATGTCACAGTTTCTCAGCCATTTTATTTATTTTTTGTTTGTTTCCTTTGTTTCTCAATCTTCTGTTTCTCTTATCTTTCTGTGCGTTACTTGAACATTTTCAAAATTCCATCTTGATTTATTTAAAGTGTTTTTTAAAAGATTGCTTTGTATGGTTTTATTAGTGGTTGCTGTAGGTGTTACTTGATACATCTATAACTTACCACAGTCTCCTTGAATCAATGTTTTGCCTCTTCAAGTAAAGTGTAAACAGTTTCTTAGCCTCCTCAATTTAAAAATATGATTGTCTTCGGTATTGAGCACCACATCAGATGGTGTTATAATTGTGGCTTCAAAAATCAAATATGATTTAAGAAACTCATGAGAGTTTCTTAATGAGTCTATCATATTTACCCCTATTTTTATCCATTTTGATGTTCTTTTTTCTTTTCTGAAGTTCCAAGCCTCCTTCTGTTATCATTTCCTTATTTAGAGAACTTTCTTTTGCTCCTCTTTAAGGGTGGGTTTGCTAGTCAAAAATTCTTAGTTTTTCTTCACTTGGGAGTGTCTTCATTTTCTCATAATTCCCAAAGGATATTTTTGCTGGGTATAGAATTTGATGTTGACAGTTCTTTCCTTTCAGAATTCAATAATGTTCTGTCACTTCCTTCTCTCCTCCATGATTTCAAATGAGAAATCCACATTTAGATTGTTCCTCTATGAGTCCTGCGTTTTTTCTCTCTGGATGCTTTCAAGAGTTGTCCTTTGTCTTCAGTTTCCAGAAGTTCAATTAGGATGTGTCCTCCCATGGATTTCTTTGGTTTATCCCATTTAGGGGTTTGCTCAGCCTCCTGAGTCTATAGATGTCCAGCTTTCGTTGAATTTGGGAAGTTTCCAGCCTTATTTCCGAGAGTACTTTTTCAGTCCCACTGTGACTCCTCTCCTTCCAGGGCTCTGATAATACGAAGGTCAGCTCTTTTGTTGTCGGTACACAAGTTCCTGAGACTGTTTTTTTTTTCTTGTTTTCTCTGTTGTTCGGATTGGGTGGATTCCATTGATCAGCCATCACTCTGCTATTAAGCCTGCCCAGCGAATTTTTTATTTAGACTATTGTATTTTTTAGTTCTATACTTTCCTTTTTTTTTTTTTTATAACTTCTGTTTCTTTGCTGAGATCTTCCATTTTCCATTTGTTTCTGAGCACGTTTATGAAGGCTGCTTTAACATCCTGGTCAGATCATTCGACCTCTGGTTCATCTTGTTGTTGGCACCTCTTGATTGTCTTTTCATTCAGTTTGAGATCTCTGGTTCTTAGTATGACAAAGGATTCTCTGTTGTATTCTGGGTGTTTTGAATATTATGAAACTCTGTGTCTTAATTAAGCTTCTTTATTAGCAGGCCATCCCCTACTGAGATGCAGCACAAGGGTCAAGTGTTGGGTGGGTGGGTATTCTAGGCTTCCTGCTGGGCCTGTGGACACCACCCCACCAACCAGGGAGCAGGTGCACTGCCTCCCTGAGTGTGGGGGGAAGTTCAGCTCCCCCTTTGGTAACATGGGGCACAGACTTGCATGAAATTATTGTCTCTGAGTTGGCTCCCCAGTGGGCCTCATGAACACCAGGGTTAGGAGACAGGAAGCAGGGTCACTACCCAGCCTTGCATAAACTGCTTCTCTCTTGTTGCCACCAGGTGGGGTAGAGGTTTAGCTCTCCATTGGGCCCTGCTGACATGAGGGACAGAGGGTATGTGGAGTGTGACTAGTCCCACCTTGCACCCCCTGGATGAGCCTTGTTGCTGCCATGTGGGCTTGGAGGCTCAGCATGCCATTGACATGGCACTATCTTGGGGAGAATCAGAGCTCCACCTGCTTCCCCCAGGCCAGCTTATGGAGGACCAGCTCCCTGCTCAGCTTGCCCACACCACCCATGTAGGTAGTCAGAGCTCTGCCTGCTTCTGCCAGGAAGGCGGATGAAAAGGGTAGGTTCTGCTCAGGTTCCCCCACATCACTGCCTGCTGCTCCCTTGGGAGTGGTGGAATGCCCACTCCCTGCCCACCACACTGAAGCCACAGGGGTTGGTGTGGTTCTCCCACTGCTACTTGACTTGACTAGAGTAGGTCCGGCCATGGCCGTGTGGCTAAAGGGAACAGGCTTATCTTGGAGTTTTTGTGTGTGTGTGCCTATTGGTGGTTCTACTTGGAGGCTTCTACAGACCTCTGTCTGGGATTTATGGGAAGCAACAGGGAAATCAGGAGCTCACTGTGTCCTTCCTCCGTTCCTGAGGTCTGCCTCAGGAATCTGCCTGCTTGTTTCGACCTTTCAGAGAACCTCCTATCCTTATCTGTTGTGTCATGTCCAGGATTTCTCAGGTGCAAGAAAGAGGGCCTAGTGGAAATGGGGTTACTGCATCTTAAAGAGAATCCTTTATATATTATAATATAGCCTTTTATATCCGTTTTGGAAAGCACTTCATAAGCATTGGAAAAGAAAGTTTATTCTTCAAAAACAAAGCAAAATATAAATCCACTAAGGAAATATAATGAATTACATTAATCAAGTTCTTTCTAACTTTTTCTCTGATTTAGAGTTGTTTTAAAAATATTCCATTACTGTTTATTTGTGGCAATATATATTGATATTTCTAATGATTTTAATGTAAGTATTTTACTGCAGCAATATTTGATGTCTGCAAGCCTATTCTTATTTAGTCTTTATTGTGACTTATTCTTACTGTGAGTATAAAGTGACTTTCCGGATGCTCCTTCCAATGAATTCTGTACTTTTTTAAATGATATTTTGACTCCTGTGTTCTTAGACCATTCTTGTACTTTTAGCCATTTTAGTTCATGCTGTTTATCTTTCATGATTATATTTTGTTTCTTCATTGACATCTAAGAGTTTTTATCTTTTAATAGGAAATTTACTCCATCTTCATTAATTGTTATGACTGTTATGTTTGGGTTGGCCTCTGGCATCTTGTTTTATTCTCTGCAATGGAATTTCAGGAGAGGGGTTTTAGCTCTCCTTTCCCACCTTTCCTAAATCCTAAATGTCAGTTACAGTTATTTCACATGACACTTGTGAATCATGTTGGAACCAAGGAGGCCAAGCACTTCCTTCCCTAAAGAGACTGAATGACCAAAGGCCAGCTTGTTCATACTTTGCTAAAGAATCTGCTTTGATTTTAGTCTTATTATCTGGAGGTAGTATAGGTTCCAGGAAATGACTGGCTCATTATAAAAGGAGTGAATTCAGGATATGGTTGTTCTTTTTATCCTTTATCAAAGTGATGGGAGTAAATCTATACTTAGGTAACTGTAATTACCCTTTCTTGCAGGTAAGGATTCTAACTATTCAAAACCAGAATATATTGCTGGATTTTTAAAATATGGATTTAATGCCATTCTCAGTGAAAGCTTGGGCAGTGAGAGAGATGTGCCAGATACCAGGAATAAAATGTATGTTAATCCTCATTTTTTTATTGAGGTATAATTGTCATATAAGATTATATTAGTTTCCAGTGTACAACATAATGATTTGATATTTGTATATATTGCCAAATGATCACCACAATAAGTCTAGATAACATTGGCTACCATGCATAGTTACAAAAAGTATTTGTGTGTGTTTGATGAGACATTTTAAGATCTACTCTCTTTGCCACTTTCAAATAAGCAGTATAGTAATATTAACTATAGTCACCCTGTGGACGTTATATCCCCCATGACTTACTTATTTTATAATGGAGCTTTGTTTTGCCCACCCCCTTCCTCTGGCAACCACCAGTCTGTCCTCTGTATTTATGAGGTTGGGTTTTGGAGGTTTGGTTGGTTGGTTGTTTTTAGATTCCACATGTAAGTGAGATCATATGGTATTTATCTTTCTCTGACTTATTTCATTTAGTGTAATGCCCTCAGGAAAGATGTCATTCTTTTTTATGCTGAAAAGTATTCCATTGTGTATATAGTAGCACAGTTTTCTTTATCCATTCATCCACTGATGGACAGTTAGGTTGTTTCCATGTCTTGCTATTATAAATAATGCTGCCGTGAACACAGGGGTGCATGTATCTTTTTGAGTTAGTGTTTTCATTTTCTTAAATAAATACCCAGAAGTGAAAGCGTTGGATCTTATCATAACCTCTTTTTAAATTTTTTTAAAAGATTTTATTTATTTACTTGACAGAGACATAGCACAGATAGGCAGAGCGGCAGGCAGAGGGAGAGGGAGAAGCAGGCTCCCCGCTGAGCAGGGAGCCCAATGGGGGACTCGATAGCAGGACCCTGGGAACACAACCTGAGCGGAAGGCAGACGCTTAACCGACTGAGCCACCCAGGCGCCCCTATTTTTAATTTTTTGAGGACCCTCCATACTGTTTTCCACAGTGGCTGCACCAGTTTGCATTCCCACCAGCAGTGCACGAGGGTTTGCTTTTCTTCACATCCTCTTCAACACTTATTATTTCTTGTCTTTTTGGTAATGCCATCCTAACAGGTGTGAGAGGATATCTCATTGTGGTTTGATTTGCATTTCCCCGATCATTAGTGATGTTGAGCACCTTTAAAAGTACCTGTTGGCCATCTGTCTGCCTTCTTTGGAAAAATATCTATTCAGATCTTCTGCCCATTTTTTAATTGAATTGTTTTTTTGCTATTGAGTTTTATGAATTCTTTATATATTTTAGATATTAACCCCTTGTCAGATATATGATTTTCTCTCATTCAGTGGGATACCTTTTCATTTTGTTGATGATTTCCTTTGCTCTGTGGGGGCTTTTTGGCTTGATGGAGTCCCACTTATTTATTTATACTTTTCTTGCCTTTGCTTTTGGTGCCAGATCCAAAAAATCATCACCAAGACTAATGTCAAGAAGCTTACAGCCTCTGTTTTTTTCTAGGATTTTTATGGTTTCAGGTTTTACATGCAAGTCTTTAATCTATTTCAAGTTAATTTTTGTGTACGATGTAAGATAGTGGTCCAGTTTCATTCTTTTGCATGTGGCTGTCCTGTTTTCCCATCACCATTTATTGAAGAGACTGTCCTTTCCCCATTGTATATTCTTGGCTCCTTTGTCATAATTAATTAATCATATATGCATGATTTTATTTATGGACTCGCTATTCTGTTCTATTGATCTATATGTCTGTTTTTATGCCAATACCAAACTGTTTTAATTAACATAGCTTTGTAATAGAGTTTGAAATCAGAAAGTGTGATGCCTCCAGCTTTGTTCTTGTTTTCTCAAAATTGCTTTGCCTCGTCAGCATTTTCTGTGGTTTCATACAAATTTTAGGATTCTTTGTTTTATATCTATGAAAAATACCATTGGAATTTTGATATGGATTGCACTGAATCTGTAGATTGCTTTGGGTATGGACATCTTAACAATGTCAAGTTCTTCCAATCTATGAGCACAGAATATCTTTCCATTTATTTGTGTCTTCTTTAATTTCTTTTCATTAATGTCTTACAGTTTTCCAGTGTACAAGTCTATCAGTGAATACATATTAATTTTTTAAATAAACAGTTACTAACCAGATTTTAATTTTGGCATATTAGAAGTTTTCCTGTTTTTAGGACTTGGAGTCAGATAATTCAAGAGCCTATTTCAAAATTCTAGAGTTTATAGTGTAGAGAACACCTTCCCCAGTTGCACTAAATGTGTTCTAGGGATTTACAAGAATTGCATTGCCCACAGGATCTTTTTATTAAATTACCAGTTGGGACATTTGGCAAAAGGGATATTTCTGATACAAAATGCTTCAGATAGCTACTTATTTTTTTATTCAAAATCTGCTTTTTGTCATTGTTCTCATTTGTGTTGGTGCCTTTTTTTAAACTTGTGGTAAACTGGACATAAAGTAAAATGTACCATTTTCACTATTTTTAACTGTACAATTCAGTGGCATTGAGTATACTCACATTGTTTTGTAACTATCATCACTATCCATCTCCAGAACTTTTCCATTAAACATGAACTCCCCATTCTTCCCTCCCTCTGGTCCCCCTGTAATTTCCATCTCTGTGAATCTTAACTACTCTAGGTACCTCGTAAAAAGGGAATCATATGATATTTGCCTGACTTATTCCATGTAGCATAATGTCCCCAAGATTCATTCATGTTGTAGCATGTGTGCCTCAATGGTTCTGATGGCTTCCAGCTTAAAAGGGTTGATACTCTGTCTTAACTAAATGAGAAGTACTTAAGGAATACAGGCATCTTCCAGTAACACAGAGACAAACTCCAAGCTCCAGGAAACAGGAGAAAGTGGGGCCCACTGTGTCTTGTTACAACCTGTGTGTAACACGAACATTTCAAACCACAAATATACGAATCAATAAAGCATCTAGGTAGCTAAATATCACTTAAGATGAGGCACACTCGAGAGACATAGTGTTTACATGTGATGACACAAAGGAAAAGAATTTAAATTTATTCAAGCCATAGAACATGATATGAATTTAATTTAGAGGACAACTTTTTTTTTTAAAGATTTATTTATTTATTTTAGGGGGAGGGAGGGGCAGATGGAGAGGAAGAGAGAATTCTAAGCACACTCCCCACTGAGGATGGAGCCCTATGCCAGACCTCCACCTCATGACCCTGAGATCATGACCTGAGCCAAAATCAAGAGTCAAAAAGCTTAACTGACAACACCACCCAGGTACCCCTGGGGACAACTTTTTTCTTAACTGGTTAGTGAACTACCACAAAGGAAAGCCAATATTTTTGGATGTCTGTAAGCTATGAATTTCTTGCCACACCATCAACTCTTCTCCCTAAGTCTCATCTCCTAAAATAGTGCAGCTACCTTTACTTCCTTTCCCCCATCACGTGATTGTTAGGAAAAGCAGAAACTTTAGAGAGAGGCAGTCCAAAGAGAGAACGTGAACTTGGAAGTTTGAGTATTCAGAATGTTAACTTATTTAATAGGAAATTCAATTATGTACAGGGTACACTTGTGTTTAAAATAAATTTCAACTACTATTGGAGTCCAAGCAGATTTTCAGCCATTGTTATACTATCTTATTATTCCATTAAGTAGGATTTCCATTTCAGCTGTGCCTTAAAGTTCACATGATTGTTTTCACTAGCTATGGAAATATTTGATACAGATATTTGAAGAGTACATTTTTTATGTTGCTTGGTCTTCTGATTTAATTTTTTATCTTTTAACTTTTCAATTTTGAAATAATTTCAGACTTACAAAATGGTTGCAAAAATACCTCAAAGAATTCCTGTATAGCCTTTTCTTAGATTCCCCAAATGTTAACATCTTCCATACCCTCAGAACCAGAACAATGAACAAAACCAGGAAATTAACATTGTTACAATACCATTAGCTAATCTACAGACATGATTCAAATGTTTACAGTTGCCCCACTGGCGTCCTTTTTCTGGAAGGACCCAACCCAAGACCCCAGATTGCATGTGGTGTTCCCAAGCCCTTGGTTTTCTTTCATATGAAACCATTCCTCAGTCTTTATCTTTCATGAGGTCTAACCAGTTATTTTCTAGAATGTTCCTCAGTTTGAGTTTGATGTTACCTTGAGATCAAATCTGGGTCATGCTTTTTGGCAGGAATACCATAGAAGTGATTTTGTGTCATCCTTAGAGCACTGCATCAGGAGGCACTTGATGTCCATTTGTCCCATTACCAGTGAAGTGACTGCGGGTGAAATTATTTTCAATCACTTGACTGAAACAGAAGCTGTCAAATTGCTGCACTGTAAAATGATTATTTAGCCTTTTGTAATTAATAAGTATGCAGATTTCTTTTAAATGTTAATCACAGAAAACCTGGAATTTATATATTAAAAAGAAAACACAAAAAGGAGCAAGTCAACATACCCCCAGTCCTATTGCTTTTTCTCCTGTGTTAGTGCACAAGGTGTGTAAGCCAAAATAACCTCCCTCCCTACTCAATACACTCTGTGTCTGTCTCTGTGCCCTAATTTTCCCTTTTTGCAAGGACACCAGTCTTTTTTTTTTAATGTCTTTTTTTAAGATTTTATTTATTTATTCATGAGAGACAGAGGGAGAGAGAGAGGGAGAGAGAGAGAAGCAGGCTCCCAAGGAGCAGGGAACCCAATGCGGGACTCGATCCCAGGACCCTGAGATCACAACCTGAGCCGAAGGCAGACGCTTAACCATCTGAGCCACCCAGGCGCCCGCAAGGACACCAGTCTTATTGGACTAGGTCACCTTAATGACATCTCCCTCATTGTTTCTGCAACGATCCCATTTCCAAATAAGGCCACATCCTGAGGTACTGGGGGTTCAGACTTCAACATATGAATTTGGGGGAGACACAATTCAACCCACAGTAGTCCTGCTTTATACTGTACTCTTGTTGATCTGTATGATCAGCAAAGAATAGAGCAGCTAACCAAGGACCACCAAACTCGGGCCTTGCCCAAATTTCTTTTACCCTGAAAAACTGCTTACTTAGGTGAGAAAAGTTTGGGTCAGAAAAGACCAGAGCAACATTTATCAGTTAATTTTGTAGAGACTCATACACCCAGGGGCCTAAAGAGACCTGGTGGGACATAGTCTCAGGCCCCTTCACTGTCATTGTCTCATTCCTCTGAAGGGACTCTGTTTATCTAAGGTTTTCTTAAAAAGATGCCCAGGGCTGGATGCAATGCTAGAGATGGGACCTAAGTAGCACAGGTTCACCCTGGACCATCATGTCCCTCATTCTTGTGTTGTCCTTTCGTTGCCCCCCACCCCGTCTCTCTCATCTACTTGCTCTTTGAGAACTCAATGATCTTCCCGGAATTTAAGCCTGTGGGTCATTCTCCTACTTTTCTCTGTGAAGCCACAGGTGTAGGATGTGCTCCCCCCCACCCCCTTCCCAGCCACTCAGCCCTCCGTGGTCCCACTCCCTGGAGCACGATGGCAGCATCTATGTGGTAGGCACATCTTCATCGAGTCTTGGGTAAAAATGTTCACTAGGGAAGTCGCTCTTCTTCTGTGGTGACACCTGCCCATGAATATGCTGTGGGTCTGTGTGGGATACCTGTAGGCTTGCCCCTACCCAGTGCCTCCTTTACTGGCATTTTCTGCCCCACTTCTCTTTCCACAAAGTTGCAGTGGGAATAGTGATTTCGATTTTGACTCCACTCGCTGGCCACAGTCCATTAGCCCAGCGATGGGCACCTGAGCCAGGCTGGGCCAGTGAATCCTCACCTCTGACTTTTTGAGAAAAAGGAAGTCTTACCAGTTTCTCCTTGGGTGCTGGACCATAAGATATGCTGATGTTGGCCACATTTCCCACTCTGTGGAATAAAGAAGTGGAAATGAGCCAGACTGCAGAGAGAGGATAAGAATTGTATAATGAGCCTGGTGTGATTCTTTCTATCTGCCAGGCACTGTTCTGAACATCTGACATTTTAATTCATTGAACCCTCCCAACCTATGAGGTAGGCTGATGTTGTTATAGTTACTATTATTCCCAGATGTAAAGGCAAGAACAGAAATGGACCAAGTGTCCAGGTGACTTTCAAACTTCTAGCTCCAGTCATTCTTGAAGTTTCCATCGGAACAACTGTCACTAGGTCCTGTGGGACATTTGGATCCCCTTCTAATATACTTCATTTTCTTATGCTTAAGCTAGCTCAGTGGGCCTGTCATTTACAACCAAAATATTTCAAAATACAACCAACTCATGTAGCAATTCAAACAATAATTAATAGCTAATAACTAATATTATTAGAATTCAGCTCTTGGGTTTTTCTCTCATGTGCACAAAAATAATAACACATTTTTGTCAAATCCTTGGAAGAAATCCAGTTACACCATATCCACTGCATTTCTTTGCCACAACAAACTAAAGCACAAGATTTTCTTTGAAGATAGTACAATGAAGTTAATTTGAACATTTCAATGTGTATAAGTGTATTAATACACTTTTATAATAGAAACCAAAATATAGGTATAATTCATGTTTATACTATGTTCAACATAGACTTATGATGGCCAAAACAGAGTCTCCAGGGAAGAGCAATTATTGCTGACATTAAGGAGGGAGTGATTTAGAAAATATTAGAATAGCATAAGCAGTTAAAGAAGCTTTTGTATTTTAATTTTGGTATTTTCAACTGTAGTGTAACCTTATTATAATGATCAATTAAGGGAATAAAGAGGAAAAAATGCAAATAAAGAAAAGTGCTTCAGCGAGACCCCAAATCATTTTTTCTTTCCTTTTATTTATGCCTGCAGGTGTCTTCAAAAACATTACCCAGCCAACCTACCCACTGCCAGTGTGGTTATTTGCTTCCACAATGAGGAATTTAACGCCTTGTTTCGGACCATGTCCAGTGTCATAAACCTCACGCCACAACACATCCTTGAAGAAATTATTTTGATAGATGACATGAGCAACTTTGGTAAGACAGAACGCCATCCACCTGTCATCTGCTTTGAGGGCAGTGCGACCTCTGATGGCACTCGCGTGATTTTATACTTTCTAGACATTTTACATTCAGCGGGTGTCGAGGCAGGTGCTGTTGGTACACCGGTGGGGATGTAAACGCCGGTCCCTGTCCTGTGGTGTTGGGCTCATGGGTGGTTAGCGCTTCCGTGAGGTGGCTGAATGTAGGGGCACCAACCTGGTCTTCAGAGATCACGGATGACATTCAGGAAGAGGCGACATCTAAACTGAGGTCTGAGTTATCCAGATGGAGAGGAGGAGGAACGTGTTGTAGGCAGAGGTGATAGCACCGTAAAGGCCCAGAGGCCAGAGGTAACGTGGTGAGGTGGGAATAGTCCTGTACTTTATGTAGTATATGTATGAGTATAGCATTGGGGGAGGGGGTGGACATAAAACCACAGCTATAAAAAGGCCACCCGGCTTGTGTTGGAATTTTCTCTGGAGAAATGGAGTGCTATTACAGGCTTAATGCAGGGGAATGGCATGACCCAAGTCCTCCTCAGGAAATAATTCTTTTTTTTTTTAATTTTTTATACCATTTTTTTAAGATTTTATTTATTTATTTGAGAGAGAGAATGAGAGAGAGAGAGAGCACATGAGGGGGGGAGGGTCGGAGGGAGAAGCAGACTCCCTGCTGAGCAAGGACCCCAATGTGGGACTCGATCCCGGGACTCCAGGACCATGACCTGAGCCGAAGGCAGTCGCTTAACCAACTGAGCCACCCAGGCGCCCCTGAAATTTTTTTAAAGATTTGTTTATTTGGGAGAGAGAATGGGGGGAGAGGCAAGGGAGAGGGAGAGAGAGACCCAAGCAGACTCCGCACCGAGTGCGGAGACCAACGTAGGGCCTGATCCCATGACCCTACACTAAGGTCAGGCCTGAGCCGAAACCCAAGTCAGAAGCTCAACCTACTGCACCACCCAGGCGCCCCCCGTGAATGACTTCTAATCACATCAACTGGAGTCAAGTGCATGTTCCTCCCTGCTCACTGGTTTTAAAGAGTTGTGATACTAGCACAAAATCTGATTAAATGCACTTGGCATTTGAAATGAGTTGTCCTTTTTACAACCAAATTATAAACCCGAGGCAAGCCAAGGGGACCCAGATTAATGAAAAGCTTCTTGGAGTCTGCAGGTCCCTGTGGGGTCCATTTCCCATGGAAGCAATATTTTCAGTATTGAATAGGTTTCCTGCCTAAAAGTTAACCTATTCCCTTGTGAATCTGACCCACCTCGGGCTGGGAAAGGAAAAGAGGAGAGACAGAAGGAAGATGAACAGGCAGGGGTAGAAAAGAGGACATCCCAGGAGATTCACCTGAGGGGAAGGGACTTTAGGTGTGTCAAGTGGAAGGTGGAAAATAGCTCAAGCTAATGTCGGCTACATTTAGGGATTTCACACGTTGGCCAGGCACTACCGTTTATGACATTATTTCTCCAGGAGCTGCTGTTTGTTTCTATAATTGTGCACAGGAGGGGCTGTGTGGAGATGGTCAGATTCCTAATGGGATCAGGAGCACTGAGCAGCAGATTTGGCCGCATGCTGGGCAGGGGACGGGGTAGAGGGGATCTTCTGCTAGACTGTGGAGTTCTAACTGCTCACCTACAAGGACAAGGGTCCTGCTATGGACATACAGTTCCAGGATGACCATGGGACACTGCCCAAGCCTTTCAGAACCACGCCATGAGTTCAGAGACACACCCTGTGACCACTCATAAGTTCTCTAGGCACCAGGGGAATCACCACTGATGCCCAACATCTGGGTGTGCTGCCAGACCAGATAACGTGACTTCTCCTCGATCCGTGTTCACCTAGTTTGTGATTTCACCTGCTTCACCAAGGAGGCTACTGTTTGACCCATGCAGAAGCTCAAACACACATAGGAAACAGGGTGTTCTGTATTCTGATGGGGCTCAGGATACTCACATTCCTGCTTTAATTCACAGTGGTTTCACACGGGCTCTAGGAGAATGATGTGAATTTCAGCTTGTCTTTCCCAGCTGATACCAGTAGGCACTGCCGCTGGACTCTCTCAGCCTGGGCAGCAGTGGACGGGGGGCCCACTGAGTTATGCGAGAGGCATGTCCAGAGCTGACCTGCTGCCATGCATCTTTCTCATGGTCCTGGGCCCTCTTGAGCACAAGCTAACAACATGACCATCTCCTGAAGAAGCCAAGCCCTCCATGTCATGTCAGCAATCACTGCTGCCAGAACCGCCCTTATTTCCCCTGAGCCATGGCTCATAGAGTTCCTCTGCGTTCTGCAGAGGGAGAAGTGTTTGCAGACTTCTGGGTTGCGAGCCCCCTGCCCCCCACCCTGCAGGTGCAGCCCTGCAGCCTGTGTTCTGCCTCTGAGTCGGGGGAAGGCGGGCCCTGGCACTCTTTAAAGACAAGCAGGAGATCCCTCCTTCTGCCAAGATTATAATAAACCTGCTTCCATGGATCCTCAACCTCTTGATGCAGATTCCTAAGACCGCTGAGAAGCCCAAGCCCAGCCCCCTTGACCATCATCATATCACCCTCCAAATACTGAGGGACCACTGAGTACCAGGCCCTGTGCTGCGTGACATATCTGTCCCTCTCTCCACGGTCCTGCAAGGCGTTGGTGGATAGCCCTCCTCACAGGGGACAGAGCTGAGACTCCACGGGTCGGACACCTTGCCTGAGTTGTTGCCAAGTCAGAAGGAACAGCTGAGAGTGAGAAAGTTGGATTGCTCCAGAGCTCCACAAATCATGTTTTTTCTATTAAAATTTCAACAGCGATTTATCAAAATAGAGGTATTTCACTAGAAACAGAATATGTGCAGTTGATCTCAATGCTGAATCATGTTTCTTTCTCTTCCTCCTGTAGGGTGAAGTTTTTAAAGTTAGAACTTCTGTGGAAGAACATGGTTTTTAGGAATCAGTCAAAATTGTGATGAATTATTTTATTTTCTGTAGTTCTAGTTTATACATTGTCAAGTGTTGGGTTTTGTTTTGTTTTTTCCCAGATGATTTGAAAGAGAAACTAGACCATCGCCTGGAAATTTTTCGGGGCAAGATTAAATTAATAAGAAACAAAAAGAAAGAGGGACTGATCCGATCAAGGCTGATTGGAGCCTCTCGTGCTTCAGGTATGAGCCTTTCATTCGGGACTTGACCCAATATCTGTGTCCCGGAGACCTTCCTGCTGGTGCAGAAATAATCTTCATGGGGACCCCTCCAAGTCTCCACCAGTATAAACAAAAGAGTGGAAATGCCTTTCAGCCAGATGAGTCTTTGGACCCTGAAAGTATGCATTCTGCTTCAAAATGTAGATTCCTTGTTTCAAATGGAAGGTATTTTATTGCAGGGGCCATAGTGTCAGCCCCCGTTATAGGATGAGTTCCCCCAGATACAGATTGAGATGGAGCTGTACATGCAGCCAGGAGAGCAAAACTTTATGGGGTGCAGTGGCCCGTGCATGGGAAACCCCGAACCCAAGGAGCTCCAGTGGGCTGTGTGGCTCTCCAAAGGTCAGGTGGGCTAGTGGGGAGCTCCAGAGCGCGGATGGCCCAGGAGAGGAGTCCAGCTCTGGCTTTCCATCCCCAACACACACACACACACACACACACACACACACACACACACACACACACACACACACACAGTGTGCTTAGTCATTGGCTGCGAGTCCCTGGGAGGCTGGGGGGGCTTGGTGTGAATACTGCAGCAGATCCCAAAGCCTGGGAAGCTGTCAAACCGGTTCACACAGCAGGTTCCTTTGAAGGGAGTCTAAGCTGAGAGGCAGTGGCATCACTCCCGTCCCTGTCTCTGTGGTCACATGGCCTCCTCCCTGTGTCTGCCTGTGTCCACATCTCCCTTGGATTAAGGGAGATCACCTACTCCAGCAGGACCTCATCCTAATGAATTTCGTCTGCAACAACCCTATTTCCAGATACAGGACCTTCTCAGGTACTGGGGGTCAGGACTTGCATATATCTTTTGCGGGTGACACAATTCAACACATAATACTACCATAGAGTTTTGGGTGTCTGTTTTGTTTTTTAAGGAGAAAGTCTTACTCATTTTTTACTTTGAAAATGTTCAAACCCACAGAACACTTATATAAACCTTCCCCTAGATTCACTAGATGCTAATATCTTACAATACCCACTCTACACACACACACACACACACACACACACACACACACACACACACACATATTGCATCTATGTCCAAAAGTAAGATTGGCTTATACTTTTCTTTTTTTGAACTGTTTCTTATACTTTGCTTTACTAGACTTAGAGAATGAATTATATGGGGTGAATATCTATGTTAAACAGATTATCTGTGTTTGGAAAATTACATAAAATTGTCCTATAAACTGTCAAGGCACTGGTATCTTTTTTTGGTTTCCTCTCTAATCCAGGTATTTTTTGAGGAGTGAATTTTAAAGTGTTCAAACGTAAGTAAATTGTTGATTACTAGCTTAATTCCTTTTGTGGTTGGAATTTGTGGCCTGTTCTGTTGAGATTTCCCTTGCGCCTTAAAGCTAGGTCAATTTTTCAAAACTTCTAATGTGTTTTTAAAAAGAATAAATTTTATCTTCTTGGTTGTAGGTTCTATATATGTCTAATTTTGTTTTTCAAATATTCTATATTCTCATCCAGCTAATTTGACTTGATCCATAGTTATGTTGCAGTCTTCAACTGTGATTCTAGATCTGTCCATCCGTTTCTCCTTGCAATTTCGCTGGTGCTTGCTCTGTACCCATCTATCCATATTTGCCCGCCGCCCCCGCCCGGGATGTCGGCATGCTCCCAGCTTCAAAGCGGTGGGGGAGGGGGTCCTGTGGGGTGGGCAGGTGGGCAGCAGCTTGTGTTTATTTAGTCACATGTTCACTCATCCAGTCAAGGATTTACCTAGTGCCTACTATGTGCTATTGATGCATATTTATTCTTTTTTTCTTCATTTGTATCAACTCTATTGAGATACACTTTATATAAATTCTATCCACTGAACAGGGAGATAGATGGGTTTTCTCCTGACATTAACATGTGTGTGCGTGTGTAGAACCCTTACCTTCTGGAGGAGTTAGTGTCTGCATCATCATGAAGTGACTGTCTGCCGTGGAGTCCTGCAGATCTGTCCCCAGCTGTCGCTCAGACTTTGTCACTTACCCAGCTCCCCTCACTCTTCCCCGGATGCACTGACCTTCTTGCTGCTCCTCAGAGACACTGAGCATACTCCTATCTCAGAGCCTTGGCACATGATGTTCTCCTCCTGGAATTTTCTTCCCATGTCTTCATGACCTGCAGCATCACTTTGCTTAGTTCTCTGTTCAAATGCTACTTTATCGGAGAGGCCTTTCCAAACCACCCTGTGTGAAATAGCAAACCTCTATCTCTCTCCATCATTCTTACTCTGAGTGATTTTTCTTTCTGGTATTTGTTGCTGCCTGTCATTTGTCTGGGTTGGCGGTGCTGCCCACAGGATGATGGAAGTTGCCTGTAAACCACAGGAGCTGAGACAGAGCGCTGTGAACTCTGTGTTGTGCACCCGGGAATGAAGGGAAATGACCAGGTTTGGGGAGAGCACTCCATTGGGAGAATCAGAAGGCAGGCATTTTGCAAATGAGAAGGAGAGAGCTTTCATCAGATGGTATGTATCTAAAGGAAAGGGTTTTTGTTTTGTTTTTTTTTTCTGCATGGGAGCAGAGTCGATATGGCTTGGAGGTAGCCATGGGTAAGTAGGAAGTGCCAGTGTTTCCCTGGACCCAAGGATTTTTGCCATGTGGGGGGAGAAGGAGGAGCTTCCTATCCAGAACGTCGATGGGGGCCAGCAGCATCTTCTAGGGAGGGTCAGGGTTTATAGAAGGCAAGAAAGCTGTAAGAGAATTTTGTGGAAAAAATTAGTGTAGAGAAACTTACTTTACATGAGGGACCTTTGGAAAGGGTAAAAGTGTGGTCCACAGTGGAAGAAAAGGTTTTGGGGGGAATACAGGGCAGCCTTGGGGGTGAGAACACAAGACAGGATCTTTCACTGAATGGGTTTGGATGGTCAGCAAGCAGCCAAAAAGGCAGAGATGCGGTGTTGATTTCAACTGCTGTCCTACAAGCAGAAAGTTCCAATCTAGCCTGCCGTTGAGAGCGCACACTGTTGCTTGACATTGACACAGAATGAGAGACTTTTGTTGTCTAGTATGGTAGACAGAATAATGCCCACTCCGAGGAGGTTTCCTGATCCCCAGAACCTGCTAATGTACCTTATGTGGCACATGTGATTAAAATTAAAGGCCTTAAAGTGTTCTGTTATTTGATTATGCTAAATTATTCTTCCATCCTACTGCTGAATCACATTTAGATTATTTTTATTTGGGGCTCTTACCAAATATACAAATCCTTGAGTCCCTGTCTCTTGGCAGATATGCGCAGCATTTCCATAGTGCATATGTCTAGAAATGGAATTGCTTGGTTAGGGAGTATGCAGATGTCCTGATTTACTAGGTGATGACAGACTAGTGATAATCAAATGATAGAATGCTTTAGTAACAATGAATGGCCTACACTATACCCAACTTCACGGATGAATACGTATCATTTTGAGAGAGCAAAAAAAGCTAAATGCAAGAGAATAAAGTTGGAAAATCAGCAAGACTAAGCTTACAATATTTTTATGGATGCATAATTAGAGGAAAAACTAAAAAAACAAACAAACAAAAAACCCCACAACAACCAGTAAGTTATTGCCGTAAACCTTTGGTTAAATCAGAGTGTAGAATGGGAGGTGGTAGGAATTAGGGAACACAAAATCCTAGGATGCTAACCATGTTCTAAGTTTTGATTAAGTGGTAGTTCTATTTGTGTTTACTTTCTGATACATCATGGAGCTCTACATTTATCTTTTATCTCTTTTTTTATATACATGTTTCTTACAACGAAAAGTTGTGAAATAAAAGTATGAAATAAAAAATATGAAAATATTAAAACTGGGGCACCTGGGTGGCTCAGTCAGTGAAGCATCGATGCTTCAGCTCAGCTCGTGATCCCAGGGTCGTGATATCAAGCCCTGACACGGGCTCTGCGCTGGACGTGGAGCCTGCTTAATATTTTTCGCCCTCTGCCCCTCCCCTGCCCCCCCCAAGAAAAAAAGAAAACATTTTAACACCTTAAAAATGATTGCTTCAGAGACCAAATCGAGAATATTTTGATGTTATTTAAAATAAACTAAATGTAATGAGCTATGTTTAAATGTAAGAAAAAATGTAGAAACTAAAGACAGGCAGAAAAGAAAAGACAATGAAGGAGGAGGAGCCTGTGTGAGACTGACCAGGCATGTGTTTTCTAAAACCAGCCACGACCCGAGAGAGAACGTGCTCCTGGACTGCAGGCGACAAAGCAGGTCTCTCCGCAGGGAAGGTGAAGGGAGCAGTCAGGGGTTTGGCACATCCCACGCACAGTCTCTGGGAGAAAGCCAGGGAAGGGTCCTCATCAGGTGGATTTGACCTCATGCCCCTCCCTCACTCTAGGCCCTATGGAGAAGCTGGCTTAATTGGGGAAGAAGCCAATCTGGGATTAAATGGGATTCAGATGAATGACCTCTAACAGGCTATCTCTGTGAACACGAAAGAGCATTATTCTTCCTATAACCGAGGCCAATGGATGCAGAACAAATGCTCCATTTCCTGGCAATAAACTTGAGATTCCCACGGAATCTTCCTGTGAGTGTAGGACTCTGCCAAGAGGAATCCCATGCCACTGTGTGCTCGTTATGGTGTGTAATTCACCCCCATAAAATGCTTTAGGATGAGTGTAAAAACAGTACAGTTCATTGGAATGGAGGTGCCGGGTAGCTTGTGCCCATAGGCTTCACAGTTTAAATTAGAATTAGGAAAAGCTTGATATTGCACCTAGAATAATTTTAATTTCTTTTGCAACTTGATACGACACTTGTGGTCTTTCTAGGTCATTAAACTGTCAAAAGTTGAAATATTAAAATCTTTAAACACTAAGGGTGCATACACTACATACGATAAATAAAACACAAGTCAGTATGGGAGG